>NC_072432.2:1230416-1534895 GCF_028878055.3 Symphalangus syndactylus | reverse complement strand
GACTTAAACCATACTTTTGATTGAGCAGATCTGAACACTCTTACTGTAGAAAATGCAACTGGACATTTGGAGCGCTAAGAGCGTAGTAGTGGAAAAAGGAATATATTCAAATATAAACTACACAGAAGCATTCTGTGAAACTTCTTTCTGATCTGAGCATTCAGCTAACAGAGTTAAACCATACTTTTGATTGAGCAGTTTTGAAACACTCTGTCTGTAGAAAATGCAACTGGACATTCGTAGCGCTAAGTGGGTAATAGTGGAAAAAAGAATATGTTCAAATATAAACTACACAGAATCATTGTATGAAATTTCTTTCTGTTCTGTGCATTCAACTAACAGAGTTGAACCTTACTTTTGATTGAGCCGTTCTGAAACACTCTTTCTGTAGAAACTGCAATTGGACATTCTGAGCGCTTTGAGGCCTATATTGGGAAAAAGAATGTCTACAAATAAAAACTACACAGAAGAATTGTGTGAAACTTCTTTCTGTTCTGTTTGTTCAACTAAAAGAGTTGAACCTTAGTTTTGATTGAGCCGTTCTGAAACACTCTTTCTGTAGAAAATGCAAGTGGAGATTCGGAGCGCTAAGAGGGTAATAGTGGAAAAAGGAATGTCTCCAAATATAAACTACACAGAATCATTCTGTGAAACTTCTTTCTGATCTGTGCATTCAGCTAACAGAGTTAAAACATACTTTTGATTTAGCAGATCTGAACACTCTTTCTGTAGAAAATGCAACTGGACATTTGGAGCGCTAAGAGCGTAGTAGTGGAAAAAGGAATATATTCAAATATAAACTACACAGAAGCATTCTGTGAAACTTCTTTCTGATCTGAGCATTCAGCTAACAGAATTAAACCATACTTTTGATTGAGCAGATTTGAAACACTCTGTCTCTAGAAAATGCAACTGGACATTCGTAGCGCTAAGTGGGTAATAGTGGAAAAAAGAATATGTTCAAATATGAACTACACAGAAGCATTGTATGAAACTTCTTTCTGTTCTGTGCATTCAGCTAACAGAGTTGAACCTTACTTTTGATTGAGCCGTTCTGAAACACTCTTTCTGTAGAAACTGCAATTGGACATTCTGAGCGCTAACAGGCCTATATTGGGAAAAAGAATGTCTACAAATAAAAACTACACAGAAGAATTGTGTGAAACTTCTTTCTGTTCTGTTTGTTCAACTAAAAGAGTTGAACCTTAGTTTTGATTGAGCCGTTCTGAAACACTCTTTCTGTAGAAAATGCAAGTGGAGATTCGGAGCGCTAAGAGGGTAATAGTGGAAAAAGGAATGTCTCCAAATATAAAGTACACAGAATCATTCTGTGAAACTTCTTTCTGATCTGTGCATTCAGCTAACAGAGTTAAACCATACTTTTGATTGAGCAGATCTGAACACTCTTTCTGTAGAAAATGCAACTGGACATTTGGAGCGCTAAGAGAGTAGTAGTGGAAAAAGCTATATATTCAAATATAAACTACACAGAAGCATTCTGTGAAACTTCTTTCTGATCTGAGCATTCAGCTAACAGAGTTAAACCATACTTTTGATTGAGCAGTTTTGAAACACTCTGTCTGTAGAAAATGCAACTGGACATTCGTAGCGCTAAGTGGGTAATAGTGGAGAAAAGAATATGTTCAAATATAAACTACACAGAAGCATTGTATGAAACTTCTTTCTGTTCTGTGCATTCAACTAACAGAGTTGAACCTTACTTTTGATTGAGCCGTTCTGAAACACTCTTTCTGTAGAAACTGCAATTGGACATTCTGAGCGCTAAGAGGCCTATATTGGGAAAAAGAATGTCTACAAATAAAAACTACACAGAAGAATTGTGTGAAACTTCTTTCTGTTCTGTTTGTTCAACTAAAAGAGTTGAAACTTAGTTTTGATTGAGCGGTTCTGAAACACTCTTTTTGTAGAAAATGCAAGTGGAGATTCGGAGCGCTAAGAGGGTAATAGTGGAAAAAGGAATGTCTTCAAATATAAACTACACAGAATCATTCGGTGAAACTTCTTTCTGATCTGTGCATTCAGCTAACAGAGTTAAACCATACTTTTGATTGAGCAGATCTGAACACTCTTTCTGTAGAAAATGCAACTGGACATTTGGAGCGCTAAGAGCGTAGTAGTGGAAAAAGGAATATATTCAAATATAAACTACACAGAAGCATTCTGTGAAACTTCTTTCTGATCTGAGCATTCAGCTAACAGAGTTAAACCATACTTTTGATTGAGCAGTTTTGAAACACTCTGTCTCTAGAAAATGCAACTGGACATTCGTAGCGCTAAGTGGGTAATAGTGGAAAAAAGAATATGTTCAAATATAAACTACACAGAAGCATTGTATGAAACTTCTTTCTGTTCTGTGCATTCAACTAACGGAGTTGAACCTTACTTTTGATTGAGCCGTTCTGAAACACTCTTTCTGTAGAAACTGCAATTGGACATTCTGAGTGCTAAGAGGCCTATATTGGGAAAAAGAATGTCTACAAATAAAAACTACACAGAAGAATTGTGTGAAACTTCTTTCTGTTCTGTTTGTTCAACTAAAAGAGTTGAACCTTAGTTTTGATTGAGCCGTTCTGAAACACTCTTTCTGTAGAAAATGCAAGTGGAGATTCGGAGCGCTAAGAGGGTAATAGTGGAAAAAGGAATGTCTCCAAATATAAACTACAGAGAATAATTCTGTGAAACTTATTTCTGATCTGTGCATTCAGCTAACAGAGTTAAAACATACTTTTGATTGAGCAGATCTGAACACTCTTTCTGTAGAAAATGCAACTGGACATTTGGAGCGCTAAGAGAGTAGTAGTGGAAAAAGCAATATATACAAATATAAACTACACAGAAGCATTCTGTGAAACTTCTTTCTGATCTGAGCATTCAGCTAACAGAGTTAAACCATACTTTTGATTGAGCAATTTTGAAACACTCTGTCTGTAGAAAATGCAACTGGACATTCGTAGCGCTAATTGGGTAATACTGGAAAAAAGAATATGTTCAAATATAAACTACACAGAAGCATTGTATGAAACTTCTTTCTGTTCTGTGCATTCAACTAACAGAGTTGAACCTTACTTTGGATTGAGCCTTTCTGAAACACTCTTTCTGTAGAAACTGCAATTGGACATTCTGAGCGCTAAGAGGCCTCTATTGGGAAAAATAATATCTTCAAATAAAAACTACACAGAAGCATTGTGTGAAACTTATTTCTGATATGTTCATTAAGCTAACAGAGTTAAACCATACTTTTGATTGCGCAGTTCTGAACACTCTTTCTGTAGAAAATGCAAGTGGACATTCGGAGCGCTAAGAGGGTAATAGTGGAAAAAGGAATATATTCAAATATAAACTACACAGTAGCATTCTGTGAAAATTCTTTCTGTTCTGTGCATTCAACTAACAGAGTTGAACCTTACTTTTCATTGAGCCGTTCTGAAACACTCTTTCTGTAGAAACTGCAATTGGACATTCTGAGCGCTAAGAGGCCTATATTGGGAAAATGAATGTCTACATATAAAAACTACACAGAAGAATTGTGTGAAACTTCTTTCTGTTCTGTTTGTTCAACTAAAAGAGTTGAAACTTAGTTTTGATTGAGCCGTTCTGAAACACTCTTTCTGTAGAAAATGCAAGTGCAGATTCGGAGCACTAAGAGGGTAATAGTGGAAAAAGGAATGTCTCCAAATATAAACTCCACAGAAGCATTCTGTGAAACTTCTTTCTGATCTGAGCATTCAGCTAACAGAGTTAAACCATAGTTTTGATTGAGCAGTTTTGAAACACTCTGTCTGTAGAAAATGCAACTGCACATTCGTACCGCTAAGTGGGTAATAGTGGAAAAAAGAATATGTTCAAATATAAACTACACAGAAGCATTGTATGAAACTTCTTTCTGTTCTGTGCATTCAACTAACAGAGTTGAACCTTAATTTTGATTGAGCCTTTCTGAAACACTCTTTCTGTAGAAACTGCAATTGGACATTCTGAGCGCTAAGAGGCCTATATTGGGAAAAATAATATCTTCAAGTAAAAACTACACAGAAACATTGTGTGAAACTTATTTCTGATAGGTTCATTAAGCTAACAGAGTTAAACCATACTTTTGATTGCGCAGTTCTGAACACTCTTTCTGTAGAAAATGCAAGTGGACATTCGGAGCGCTAAGAGGGTAATAGTGGAAAAAGGAATATATTCAAATATAAACTACACAGTAGCATTCTGTGAAAATTCTTTCTGTTCTGTGCATTCAACTAACAGAGTTGAACCTTACTTTTGATTGAGCCGTTCTGAAACACTCTTTCTGTAGAAACTGCAATTGGACATGCTAAGCGCTAAGAGGCCTACATTGGGAAAAAGAATATCTTCAAATAAAAACTACACAGATGCATTCTGTGAAACTTATTTCTGATCTGTAAATTCAGTTAACAGAGATAAAACATATTTTTGATTGAGCAGTTATGAAACACTCTTTTTGTAGAAAATGCAAGTGGAGATTCGGAGCGCTAAGAGGGTAATAGTGGAAAAAGGAATGTCTTCAAATATAAACTACACAGAATCATTTGGTGAAACTTCTTTCTGATCTGTGCATTCAGCTAACAGACTTAAACCATACTTTTGATTGAGCAGATCTGAACACTCTTTCTGTAGAAAATGCAACTGGACATTTGGAGCGCTAAGAGCGTAGTAGTGGAAAAAGGAATATATTCAAATATAAACTACACAGAAGCATTCTGTGAAACTTCTTTCTGATCTGAGCATTCAGCTAACAGAGTTAAACCATACTTTTGATTGAGCAGTTTTGAAACACTCTGTCTGTAGAAAATGCAACTGGACATTCGTAGCGCTAAGTGGGTAATAGTGGAAAAAAGAATATGTTCAAATATAAACTACACAGAAGCATTGTATGAAACTTCTTTCTGTTCTGTGCATTCAACTAACAGAGTTGAACCTTACTTTTGATTGAGCCGTTCTGAAACACTCTTTCTGTAGAAACTGCAATTGGACATTCTGAGCGCTAAGAGGCCTATATTGGGAAAAAGAATGTCTACAAATAAAAACTACACAGAAGAATTGTGTGAAACTTCTTTCTGTTCTGTTTGTTCAACTAAAAGAGTTGAACCTTAGTTTTGATTGAGCCGTTCTGAAACACTCTTTCTGTAGAAAATGCAAGTGGAGATTCGGAGCGCTAAGAGGGTAATAGTGGAAAAAGGAATGTCTCCAAATATAAACTACACAGAATCATTCTGTGAAACTTCTTTCTGATCTGTGCATTCAGCTAACAGAGTTAAAACATACTTTTGATTGAGCAGATCTGAACACTCTTTCTGTAGAAAATGCAACTGGACATTTGGAGCGCTAAGAGAGTAGTAGTGGAAAAAGGAATATATTCAAATATAAACTACACAGAAGCATTCTGTGAAACTTCTTTCTGATCTGAGCATTCAGCTAACAGAGTTAAACCATACTTTTGATTGAGCAATTTTGAAACACTCTGTCTGTAGAAAATGCAACTGGACATTCGTAGCGCTAATTGGGTAATAGTGGAAAAAAGAATATGTTCAAATATAAACTACACAGAAGCTTTGTATGAAACTTCTTTCTGTTCTGTGCATTCAACTAACAGAGTTGAACCTTACTTTGGATTGAGCCTTTCTGAAACACTCTTTCTGTAGAAACTGCAATTGGACATTCTGAGCGCTAAGAGGCCTATATTGGGAAAAATAATATCTTCAAATAAAAACTACACAGAAACATTGTGTGAAACTTATTTCTGATATGTTCATTAAGCTAACAGAGTTAAACCATACTTTTGATTGCGCAGTTCTGAACACTCTTTCTGTAGAAAATGCAAGTGGACATTTGGAGCGCTAAGAGGGTAATAGTGGAAAAAGAAATATATTCAAATATAAACTACACAGTAGCATTCTGTGAAAATTCTTTCTGTTCTGTGCATTCAACTAAGAGAGTTGAACCTCACTTTTGATTGAGCCGTTCTGAAACTCTCTTTCTGTAGAAACTGCAATTGGACATTCTAAGCGCTAAGAGGCCTACATTGGGAAAAAGAATATCTTCAAATAAAAACTACACAGATGCATTCTGTTAAACTTATTTCTGATCTGTAAATTCAGTTAACAGAGATAAAACATATTTTTGATTGAGCAGTTATGAAACACTCTTTTTGTAGAAAATGCAAGTGGAGATTCGGAGCGCTAAGAGGGTAATAGTGGAAAAAGGAATGTCTTCAAATATAAACTACACAGAATCATTCGGTGAAACTTCTTTCTGATCTGTGCATTCAGCTAACAGAGTTAAACCATACTTTTGATTGAGCAGATCTGAACACTCTTTCTGTAGAAAATGCAACTGGACATTTGGAGCGCTAAGAGCGTAGTAGTGGAAAAAGGAATATATTCAAATATAAACTACACAGAAGCATTCTGTGAAACTTCTTTCTGATCTGAGCATTCAGCTAACAGAGTTAAACCATACTTTTGATTGAGCAGTTTTGAAACACTCTGTCTCTAGAAAATGCAACTGGACATTCGTAGCGCTAAGTGGGTAATAGTGGAAAAAAGAATATGTTCAAATATAAACTACACAGAAGCATTGTATGAAACTTCTTTCTGTTCTGTGCATTCAACTAACGGAGTTGAACCTTACTTTTGATTGAGCCGTTCTGAAACACTCTTTCTGTAGAAACTGCAATTGGACATTCTGAGCGCTAAGAGGCCTATATTGGGAAAAAGAATGTCTACAAATAAAAACTACACAGAAGAATTGTGTGAAACTTCTTTCTGTTCTGTTTGTTCAACTAAAAGAGTTGAACCTTAGTTTTGATTGAGCCGTTCTGAAACACTCTTTCTGTAGAAAATGCAAGTGGAGATTCGGAGCGCTAAGAGGGTAATAGTGGAAAAAAAGGAATGTCTCCAAATATAAACTACAGAGAATAATTCTGTGAAACTTCTTTCTGATCTGTGCATTCAGCTAACAGAGTTAAAACATACTTTTGATTGAGCAGATCTGAACACTCTTTCTGTAGAAAATGCAACTGGACATTTGGAGCGCTAAGAGAGTAGTAGTGGAAAAAGGAATATATACAAATATAAACTACACAGAAGCATTCTGTGAAACTTCTTTCTGATCTGAGCATTCAGCTAACAGAGTTAAACCATACTTTTGATTGAGCAATTTTGAAACACTCTGTCTGTAGAAAATGCAACTGGACATTCGTAGCGCTAATTGGGTAATACTGGAAAAAAGAATATGTTCAAATATAAACTACACAGAAGCATTGTATGAAACTTCTTTCTGTTCTGTGCATTCAACTAACAGAGTTGAACCTTACTTTGGATTGAGCCTTTCTGAAACACTCTTTCTGTAGAAACTGCAATTGGACATTCTGAGCGCTAAGAGGCCTCTATTGGGAAAAATAATATCTTCAAATAAAAACTACACAGAAGCATTGTGTGAAACTTATTTCTGATATGTTCATTAAGCTAACAGAGTTAAACCATACTTTTGATTGCGCAGTTCTGAACACTCTTTCTGTAGAAAATGCAAGTGGACATTCGGAGCGCTAAGAGGGTAATAGTGGAAAAAGGAATATATTCAAATATAAACTACACAGTAGCATTCTGTGAAAATTCTTTCTGTTCTGTGCATTCAACTAACAGAGTTGAACCTTACTTTTGATTGAGCCGTTCTGAAACACTCTTTCTGTAGAAACTGCAATTGGACATTCTGAGCGCTAAGAGGCCTATATTGGGAAAAAGAATGTCTACAAATAAAAACTACACAGAAGAATTGTGTGAAACTTCTTTCTGTTCTGTTTGTTCAACTAAAAGAGTTGAACCTTAGTTTTGATTGAGCCGTTCTGAAACACTCTTTCTGTAGAAAATGCAAGTGGAGATTCGGAGCGCTAAGAGGGTAATAGTGGAAAAAGGAATGTCTCCAAATATAAACTACACAGAATCATTCTGTGAAACTTCTTTCTGATCTGTGCATTCAGCTAACAGAGTTAAAACATACTTTTGATTGAGCAGATCTGAACACTCTTTCTGTAGAAAATGCAACTGGACATTTGGAGCGCTAAGAGAGTAGTAGTGGAAAAAGGAATATATTCAAATATAAACTACACAGAAGCATTCTGTGAAACTTCTTTCTGATCTGAGCATTCAGCTAACAGAGTTAAACCATACTTTTGATTGAGCAATTTTGAAACACTCTGTCTGTAGAAAATGCAACTGGACATTCGTAGCGCTAATTGGGTAATAGTGGAAAAAAGAATATGTTCAAATATAAACTACACAGAAACTTTGTATGAAACTTCTTTCTGTTCTGTGCATTCAACTAACAGAGTTGAACCTTACTTTGGATTGAGCCTTTCTGAAACACTCTTTCTGTAGAAACTGCAATTGGACATTCTGAGCGCTAAGAGGCCTATATTGGGAAAAATAATATCTTCAAATAAAAACTACACAGAAACATTGTGTGAAACTTATTTCTGATATGTTCATTAAGCTAACAGAGTTAAACCATACTTTTGATTGCGCAGTTCTGAACACTATTTCTGTAGAAAATGCAAGTGGACATTTGGAGCGCTAAGAGGGTAATAGTGGAAAAAGGAATATATTCAAATATAAACTACACAGTAGCATTCTGTGAAAATTCTTTCTGTTCTGTGCATTCAACTAAGAGAGTTGAACCTCACTTTTGATTGAGCCGTTCTGAAACTCTCTTTCTGTAGAAACTGCAATTGGACATTCTAAGCGCTAAGAGGCCTACATTGGGAAAAAGAATATCTTCAAATAAAAACTACACAGATGCATTCTGTTAAACTTATTTCTGATCTGTAAATTCAGTTAACAGAGATAAAACATATTTTTGATTGAGCAGTTATGAAACACTCTTTTTGTAGAAAATGCAAGTGGAGATTCGGAGCGCTAAGAGGGTAATAGTGGAAAAAGGAATGTCTTCAAATATAAACTACACAGAATCATTCGGTGAAACTTCTTTCTGATCTGTGCATTCAGCTAACAGAGTTAAACCATACTTTTGATTGAGCAGATCTGAACACTCTTTCTGTAGAAAATGCAACTGGACATTTGGAGCGCTAAGAGCGTAGTAGTGGAAAAAGGAATATATTCAAATATAAACTACACAGAAGCATTCTGTGAAACTTCTTTCTGATCTGAGCATTCAGCTAACAGAGTTAAACCATACTTTTGATTGAGCAGTTTTGAAACACTCTGTCTCTAGAAAATGCAACTGGACATTCGTAGCGCTAAGTGGGTAATAGTGGAAAAAAGAATATGTTCAAATATAAACTACACAGAAGCATTGTATGAAACTTCTTTCTGTTCTGTGCATTCAACTAACGGAGTTGAACCTTACTTTTGATTGAGCCGTTCTGAAACACTCTTTCTGTAGAAACTGCAATTGGACATTCTGAGCGCTAAGAGGCCTATATTGGGAAAAAGAATGTCTACAAATAAAAACTACACAGAAGAATTGTGTGAAACTTCTTTCTGTTCTGTTTGTTCAACTAAAAGAGTTGAACCTTAGTTTTGATTGAGCCGTTCTGAAACACTCTTTCTGTAGAAAATGCAAGTGGAGATTCGGAGCGCTAAGAGGGTAATAGTGGAAAAAAAGGAATGTCTCCAAATATAAACTACAGAGAATAATTCTGTGAAACTTCTTTCTGATCTGTGCATTCAGCTAACAGAGTTAAAACATACTTTTGATTGAGCAGATCTGAACACTCTTTCTGTAGAAAATGCAACTGGACATTTGGAGCGCTAAGAGAGTAGTAGTGGAAAAAGGAATATATACAAATATAAACTACACAGAAGCATTCTGTGAAACTTCTTTCTGATCTGAGCATTCAGCTAACAGAGTTAAACCATACTTTTGATTGAGCAATTTTGAAACACTCTGTCTGTAGAAAATGCAACTGGACATTCGTAGCGCTAATTGGGTAATACTGGAAAAAAGAATATGTTCAAATATAAACTAAACAGAAGCATTGTATGAAACTTCTTTCTGTTCTGTGCATTCAACTAACAGAGTTGAACCTTACTTTGGATTGAGCCTTTCTGAAACACTCTTTCTGTAGAAACTGCAATTGGACATTCTGAGCGCTAAGAGGCCTCTATTGGGAAAAATAATATCTTCAAATAAAAACTACACAGAAGCATTGTGTGAAACTTATTTCTGATATGTTCATTAAGCTAACAGAGTTAAACCATACTTTTGATTGCGCAGTTCTGAACACTCTTTCTGTAGAAAATGCAAGTGGACATTCGGAGCGCTAAGAGGGTAATAGTGGAAAAAGGAATATATTCAAATATAAACTACACAGTAGCATTCTGTGAAAATTCTTTCTGTTCTGTGCATTCAACTAACAGAGTTGAACCTTACTTTTCATTGAGCCGTTCTGAAACACTCTTTCTGTAGAAACTGCAATTGGACATTCTGAGCGCTAAGAGGCCTATATTGGGAAAATGAATGTCTACAAATAAAAACTACACAGAAGAATTGTGTGAAACTTATTTCTGTTCTGTTTGTTCAACTAAAAGAGTTGAAACTTAGTTTTGATTGAGCCGTTCTGAAACACTCTTTCTGTAGAAAATGCAAGTGCAGATTCGGAGCACTAAGAGGGTAATAGTGGAAAAAGGAATGTCTCCAAATATAAACTCCACAGAAGCATTCTGTGAAACTTCTTTCTGATCTGAGCATTCAGCTAACAGAGTTAAACCATAGTTTTGATTGAGCAGTTTTGAAACACTCTGTCTGTAGAAAATGCAACTGCACATTCGTACCGCTAAGTGGGTAATAGTGGAAAAAAGAATATGTTCAAATATAAACTACACAGAAGCATTGTATGAAACTTCTTTCTGTTCTGTGCATTCAACTAACAGAGTTGAACCTTAATTTTGATTGAGCCTTTCTGAAACACTCTTTCTGTAGAAACTGCAATTGGACATTCTGAGCGCTAAGAGGCCTATATTGGGAAAAATAATATCTTCAAATAAAAACTACACAGAAACATTGTGTGAAACTTATTTCTGATAGGTTCATTAAGCTAACAGAGTTAAACCATACTTTTGATTGCGCAGTTCTGAACACTCTTTCTGTAGAAAATGCAAGTGGACATTCGGAGCGCTAAGAGGGTAATAGTGGAAAAAGGAATATATTCAAATATAAACTACACAGTAGCATTCTGTGAAAATTCTTTCTGTTCTGTGCATTCAACTAACAGAGTTGAACCTTACTTTTGATTGAGCCGTTCTGAAACACTCTTTCTGTAGAAACTGCAATTGGACATGCTAAGCGCTAAGAGGCCTACATTGGGAAAAAGAATATCTTCAAATAAAAACTACACAGATGCATTCTGTGAAACTTATTTCTGATCTGTAAATTCAGTTAACAGAGATAAAACATATTTTTGATTGAGCAGTTATGAAACACTCTTTTTGTAGAAAATGCAAGTGGAGATTCGGAGCGCTAAGAGGGTAATAGTGGAAAAAGGAATGTCTTCAAATATAAACTACACAGAATCATTTGGTGAAACTTCTTTCTGATCTGTGCATTCAGCTAACAGACTTAAACCATACTTTTGATTGAGCAGATCTGAACACTCTTTCTGTAGAAAATGCAACTGGACATTTGGAGCGCTAAGAGCGTAGTAGTGGAAAAAGGAATATATTCAAATATAAACTACACAGAAGCATTCTGTGAAACTTCTTTCTGATCTGAGCATTCAGCTAACAGAGTTAAACCATACTTTTGATTGAGCAGTTTTGAAACACTCTGTCTGTAGAAAATGCAACTGGACATTCGTAGCGCTAAGTGGGTAATAGTGGAAAAAAGAATATGTTCAAATATAAACTACACAGAAGCATTGTATGAAACTTCTTTCTGTTCTGTGCATTCAACTAACAGAGTTGAACCTTACTTTTGATTGAGCCGTTCTGAAACACTCTTTCTGTAGAAACTGCAATTGGACATTCTGAGCGCTAAGAGGCCTATATTGGGAAAAAGAATGTCTACAAATAAAAACTACACAGAAGAATTGTGTGAAACTTCTTTCTGTTCTGTTTGTTCAACTAAAAGAGTTGAACCTTAGTTTTGATTGAGCCGTTCTGAAACACTCTTTCTGTAGAAAATGCAAGTGGAGATTCGGAGCGCTAAGAGTGTAATAGTGGAAAAAGGAATGTCTCCAAATATAAACTACACAGAATCATTCTGTGAAACTTCTTTCTGATCTGTGCATTCAGCTAACAGAGTTAAAACATACTTTTGATTGAGCACATCTGAACACTCTTTCTGTAGAAAATGCAACTGGACATTTGGAGCGCTAAGAGAGTAGTAGTGGAAAAAGGAATATATTCAAATATAAACTACACAGAAGCATTCTGTGAAACTTCTTTCTGATCTGAGCATTCAGCTAACAGAGTTAAACCATACTTTTGATTGAGCAATTTTGAAACACTCTGTCTGTAGAAAATGCAACTGGACATTCGTAGCGCTAATTGGGTAATAGTGGAAAAAAGAATATGTTCAAATATAAACTACACAGAAGCATTGTATGAAACTTCTTTCTGTTCTGTGCATTCAACTAACGGAGTTGAACCTTACTTTTGATTGAGCCGTTCTGAAACACTCTTTCTGTAGAAACTGCAATTGGACATTCTGAGTGCTAAGAGGCCTATATTGGGAAAAAGAATGTCTACAAATAAAAACTACACAGAAGAATTGTGTGAAACTTCTTTCTGTTCTGTTTGTTCAACTAAAAGAGTTGAACCTTAGTTTTGATTGAGCCGTTCTGAAACACTCTTTCTGTAGAAAATGCAAGTGGAGATTCGGAGCGCTAAGAGGGTAATAGTGGAAAAAGGAATGTCTCCAAATATAAACTACAGAGAATAATTCTGTGAAACTTATTTCTGATCTGTGCATTCAGCTAACAGAGTTAAAACATACTTTTGATTGAGCAGATCTGAACACTCTTTCTGTAGAAAATGCAACTGGACATTTGGAGCGCTAAGAGAGTAGTAGTGGAAAAAGGAATATATACAAATATAAACTACACAGAAGCATTCTGTGAAACTTCTTTCTGATCTGAGCATTCAGCTAACAGAGTTAAACCATACTTTTGATTGAGCAATTTTGAAACACTCTGTCTGTAGAAAATGCAACTGGACATTCGTAGCGCTAATTGGGTAATACTGGAAAAAAGAATATGTTCAAATATAAACTACACAGAAGCATTGTATGAAACTTCTTTCTGTTCTGTGCATTCAACTAACAGAGTTGAACCTTACTTTGGATTGAGCCTTTCTGAAACACTCTTTCTGTAGAAACTGCAATTGGACATTCTGAGCGCTAAGAGGCCTCTATTGGGAAAAATAATATCTTCAAATAAAAACTACACAGAAGCATTGTGTGAAACTTATTTCTGATATGTTCATTAAGCTAACAGAGTTAAACCATACTTTTGATTGCGCAGTTCTGAACACTCTTTCTGTAGAAAATGCAAGTGGACATTCGGAGCGCTAAGAGGGTAATAGTGGAAAAAGGAATATATTCAAATATAAACTACACAGTAGCATTCTGTGAAAATTCTTTCTGTTCTGTGCATTCAACTAACAGAGTTGAACCTTACTTTTCATTGAGCCGTTCTGAAACACTCTTTCTGTAGAAACTGCAATTGGACATTCTGAGCGCTAAGAGGCCTATATTGGGAAAATGAATGTCTACATATAAAAACTACACAGAAGAATTGTGTGAAACTTCTTTCTGTTCTGTTTGTTCAACTAAAAGAGTTGAAACTTAGTTTTGATTGAGCCGTTCTGAAACACTCTTTCTGTAGAAAATGCAAGTGCAGATTCGGAGCACTAAGAGGGTAATAGTGGAAAAAGGAATGTCTCCAAATATAAACTCCACAGAAGCATTCTGTGAAACTTCTTTCTGATCTGAGCATTCAGCTAACAGAGTTAAACCATAGTTTTGATTGAGCAGTTTTGAAACACTCTGTCTGTAGAAAATGCAACTGCACATTCGTACCGCTAAGTGGGTAATAGTGGAAAAAAGAATATGTTCAAATATAAACTACACAGAAGCATTGTATGAAACTTCTTTCTGTTCTGTGCATTCAACTAACAGAGTTGAACCTTAATTTTGATTGAGCCTTTCTGAAACACTCTTTCTGTAGAAACTGCAATTGGACATTCTGAGCGCTAAGAGGCCTATATTGGGAAAAATAATATCTTCAAGTAAAAACTACACAGAAACATTGTGTGAAACTTATTTCTGATAGGTTCATTAAGCTAACAGAGTTAAACCATACTTTTGATTGCGCAGTTCTGAACACTCTTTCTGTAGAAAATGCAAGTGGACATTCGGAGCGCTAAGAGGGTAATAGTGGAAAAAGGAATATATTCAAATATAAACTACACAGTAGCATTCTGTGAAAATTCTTTCTGTTCTGTGCATTCAACTAACAGAGTTGAACCTTACTTTTGATTGAGCCGTTCTGAAACACTCTTTCTGTAGAAACTGCAATTGGACATGCTAAGCGCTAAGAGGCCTACATTGGGAAAAAGAATATCTTCAAATAAAAACTACACAGATGCATTCTGTGAAACTTATTTCTGATCTGTAAATTCAGTTAACAGAGATAAAACATATTTTTGATTGAGCAGTTATGAAACACTCTTTTTGTAGAAAATGCAAGTGGAGATTCGGAGCGCTAAGAGGGTAATAGTGGAAAAAGGAATGTCTTCAAATATAAACTACACAGAATCATTTGGTGAAACTTCTTTCTGATCTGTGCATTCAGCTAACAGACTTAAACCATACTTTTGATTGAGCAGATCTGAACACTCTTTCTGTAGAAAATGCAACTGGACATTTGGAGCGCTAAGAGCGTAGTAGTGGAAAAAGGAATATATTCAAATATAAACTACACAGAAGCATTCTGTGAAACTTCTTTCTGATCTGAGCATTCAGCTAACAGAGTTAAACCATACTTTTGATTGAGCAGTTTTGAAACACTCTGTCTGTAGAAAATGCAACTGGACATTCGTAGCGCTAAGTGGGTAATAGTGGAAAAAAGAATATGTTCAAATATAAACTACACAGAAGCATTGTATGAAACTTCTTTCTGTTCTGTGCATTCAACTAACAGAGTTGAACCTTACTTTTGATTGAGCCGTTCTGAAACACTCTTTCTGTAGAAACTGCAATTGGACATTCTGAGCGCTAAGAGGCCTATATTGGGAAAAAGAATGTCTACAAATAAAAACTACACAGAAGAATTGTGTGAAACTTCTTTCTGTTCTGTTTGTTCAACTAAAAGAGTTGAACCTTAGTTTTGATTGAGCCGTTCTGAAACACTCTTTCTGTAGAAAATGCAAGTGGAGATTCGGAGCGCTAAGAGGGTAATAGTGGAAAAAGGAATGTCTCCAAATATAAACTACACAGAATCATTCTGTGAAACTTCTTTCTGATCTGTGCATTCAGCTAACAGAGTTAAAACATACTTTTGATTGAGCAGATCTGAACACTCTTTCTGTAGAAAATGCAACTGGACATTTGGAGCGCTAAGAGAGTAGTAGTGGAAAAAGGAATATATTCAAATATAAACTACACAGAAGCATTCTGTGAAACTTCTTTCTGATCTGAGCATTCAGCTAACAGAGTTAAACCATACTTTTGATTGAGCAATTTTGAAACACTCTGTCTGTAGAAAATGCAACTGGACATTCGTAGCGCTAATTGGGTAATAGTGGAAAAAAGAATATGTTCAAATATAAACTACACAGAAGCTTTGTATGAAACTTCTTTCTGTTCTGTGCATTCAACTAACAGAGTTGAACCTTACTTTGGATTGAGCCTTTCTGAAACACTCTTTCTGTAGAAACTGCAATTGGACATTCTGAGCGCTAAGAGGCCTATATTGGGAAAAATAATATCTTCAAATAAAAACTACACAGAAACATTGTGTGAAACTTATTTCTGATATGTTCATTAAGCTAACAGAGTTAAACCATACTTTTGATTGCGCAGTTCTGAACACTCTTTCTGTAGAAAATGCAAGTGGACATTTGGAGCGCTAAGAGGGTAATAGTGGAAAAAGAAATATATTCAAATATAAACTACACAGTAGCATTCTGTGAAAATTCTTTCTGTTCTGTGCATTCAACTAAGAGAGTTGAACCTCACTTTTGATTGAGCCGTTCTGAAACTCTCTTTCTGTAGAAACTGCAATTGGACATTCTAAGCGCTAAGAGGCCTACATTGGGAAAAAGAATATCTTCAAATAAAAACTACACAGATGCATTCTGTTAAACTTATTTCTGATCTGTAAATTCAGTTAACAGAGATAAAACATATTTTTGATTGAGCAGTTATGAAACACTCTTTTTGTAGAAAATGCAAGTGGAGATTCGGAGCGCTAAGAGGGTAATAGTGGAAAAAGGAATGTCTTCAAATATAAACTACACAGAATCATTCGGTGAAACTTCTTTCTGATCTGTGCATTCAGCTAACAGAGTTAAACCATACTTTTGATTGAGCAGATCTGAACACTCTTTCTGTAGAAAATGCAACTGGACATTTGGAGCGCTAAGAGCGTAGTAGTGGAAAAAGGAATATATTCAAATATAAACTACACAGAAGCATTCTGTGAAACTTCTTTCTGATCTGAGCATTCAGCTAACAGAGTTAAACCATACTTTTGATTGAGCAGTTTTGAAACACTCTGTCTCTAGAAAATGCAACTGGACATTCGTAGCGCTAAGTGGGTAATAGTGGAAAAAAGAATATGTTCAAATATAAACTACACAGAAGCATTGTATGAAACTTCTTTCTGTTCTGTGCATTCAACTAACGGAGTTGAACCTTACTTTTGATTGAGCCGTTCTGAAACACTCTTTCTGTAGAAACTGCAATTGGACATTCTGAGCGCTAAGAGGCCTATATTGGGAAAAAGAATGTCTACAAATAAAAACTACACAGAAGAATTGTGTGAAACTTCTTTCTGTTCTGTTTGTTCAACTAAAAGAGTTGAACCTTAGTTTTGATTGAGCCGTTCTGAAACACTCTTTCTGTAGAAAATGCAAGTGGAGATTCGGAGCGCTAAGAGGGTAATAGTGGAAAAAAAGGAATGTCTCCAAATATAAACTACAGAGAATAATTCTGTGAAACTTCTTTCTGATCTGTGCATTCAGCTAACAGAGTTAAAACATACTTTTGATTGAGCAGATCTGAACACTCTTTCTGTAGAAAATGCAACTGGACATTTGGAGCGCTAAGAGAGTAGTAGTGGAAAAAGGAATATATACAAATATAAACTACACAGAAGCATTCTGTGAAACTTCTTTCTGATCTGAGCATTCAGCTAACAGAGTTAAACCATACTTTTGATTGAGCAATTTTGAAACACTCTGTCTGTAGAAAATGCAACTGGACATTCGTAGCGCTAATTGGGTAATACTGGAAAAAAGAATATGTTCAAATATAAACTACACAGAAGCATTGTATGAAACTTCTTTCTGTTCTGTGCATTCAACTAACAGAGTTGAACCTTACTTTGGATTGAGCCTTTCTGAAACACTCTTTCTGTAGAAACTGCAATTGGACATTCTGAGCGCTAAGAGGCCTCTATTGGGAAAAATAATATCTTCAAATAAAAACTACACAGAAGCATTGTGTGAAACTTATTTCTGATATGTTCATTAAGCTAACAGAGTTAAACCATACTTTTGATTGCGCAGTTCTGAACACTCTTTCTGTAGAAAATGCAAGTGGACATTCGGAGCGCTAACAGGGTAATAGTGGAAAAAGGAATATATTCAAATATAAACTACACAGTAGCATTCTGTGAAAATTCTTTCTGTTCTGTGCATTCAACTAACAGAGTTGAACCTTACTTTTGATTGAGCCGTTCTGAAACACTCTTTCTGTAGAAACTGCAATTGGACATTCTGAGCGCTAAGAGGCCTATATTGGGAAAAAGAATGTCTACAAATAAAAACTACACAGAAGAATTGTGTGAAACTTCTTTCTGTTCTGTTTGTTCAACTAAAAGAGTTGAACCTTAGTTTTGATTGAGCCGTTCTGAAACACTCTTTCTGTAGAAAATGCAAGTGGAGATTCGGAGCGCTAAGAGGGTAATAGTGGAAAAAGGAATGTCTCCAAATATAAACTACACAGAATCATTCTGTGAAACTTCTTTCTGATCTGTGCATTCAGCTAACAGAGTTAAAACATACTTTTGATTGAGCAGATCTGAACACTCTTTCTGTAGAAAATGCAACTGGACATTTGGAGCGCTAAGAGAGTAGTAGTGGAAAAAGGAATATATTCAAATATAAACTACACAGAAGCATTCTGTGAAACTTCTTTCTGATCTGAGCATTCAGCTAACAGAGTTAAACCATACTTTTGATTGAGCAATTTTGAAACACTCTGTCTGTAGAAAATGCAACTGGACATTCGTAGCGCTAATTGGGTAATAGTGGAAAAAAGAATATGTTCAAATATAAACTACACAGAAACTTTGTATGAAACTTCTTTCTGTTCTGTGCATTCAACTAACAGAGTTGAACCTTACTTTGGATTGAGCCTTTCTGAAACACTCTTTCTGTAGAAACTGCAATTGGACATTCTGAGCGCTAAGAGGCCTATATTGGGAAAAATAATATCTTCAAATAAAAACTACACAGAAACATTGTGTGAAACTTATTTCTGATATGTTCATTAAGCTAACAGAGTTAAACCATACTTTTGATTGCGCAGTTCTGAACACTCTTTCTGTAGAAAATGCAAGTGGACATTTGGAGCGCTAAGAGGGTAATAGTGGAAAAAGGAATATATTCAAATATAAACTACACAGTAGCATTCTGTGAAAATTCTTTCTGTTCTGTGCATTCAACTAAGAGAGTTGAACCTCACTTTTGATTGAGCCGTTCTGAAACTCTCTTTCTGTAGAAACTGCAATTGGACATTCTAAGCGCTAAGAGGCCTACATTGGGAAAAAGAATATCTTCAAATAAAAACTACACAGATGCATTCTGTTAAACTTATTTCTGATCTGTAAATTCAGTTAACAGAGATAAAACATATTTTTGATTGAGCAGTTATGAAACACTCTTTTTGTAGAAAATGCAAGTGGAGATTCGGAGCGCTAAGAGGGTAATAGTGGAAAAAGGAATGTCTTCAAATATAAACTACACAGAATCATTCGGTGAAACTTCTTTCTGATCTGTGCATTCAGCTAACAGAGTTAAACCATACTTTTGATTGAGCAGATCTGAACACTCTTTCTGTAGAAAATGCAACTGGACATTTGGAGCGCTAAGAGCGTAGTAGTGGAAAAAGGAATATATTCAAATATAAACTACACAGAAGCATTCTGTGAAACTTCTTTCTGATCTGAGCATTCAGCTAACAGAGTTAAACCATACTTTTGATTGAGCAGTTTTGAAACACTCTGTCTCTAGAAAATGCAACTGGACATTCGTAGCGCTAAGTGGGTAATAGTGGAAAAAAGAATATGTTCAAATATAAACTACACAGAAGCATTGTATGAAACTTCTTTCTGTTCTGTGCATTCAACTAACGGAGTTGAACCTTACTTTTGATTGAGCCGTTCTGAAACACTCTTTCTGTAGAAACTGCAATTGGACATTCTGAGCGCTAAGAGGCCTATATTGGGAAAAAGAATGTCTACAAATAAAAACTACACAGAAGAATTGTGTGAAACTTCTTTCTGTTCTGTTTGTTCAACTAAAAGAGTTGAACCTTAGTTTTGATTGAGCCGTTCTGAAACACTCTTTCTGTAGAAAATGCAAGTGGAGATTCGGAGCGCTAAGAGGGTAATAGTGGAAAAAAAGGAATGTCTCCAAATATAAACTACAGAGAATAATTCTGTGAAACTTCTTTCTGATCTGTGCATTCAGCTAACAGAGTTAAAACATACTTTTGATTGAGCAGATCTGAACACTCTTTCTGTAGAAAATGCAACTGGACATTTGGAGCGCTAAGAGAGTAGTAGTGGAAAAAGGAATATATACAAATATAAACTACACAGAAGCATTCTGTGAAACTTCTTTCTGATCTGAGCATTCAGCTAACAGAGTTAAACCATACTTTTGATTGAGCAATTTTGAAACACTCTGTCTGTAGAAAATGCAACTGGACATTCGTAGCGCTAATTGGGTAATACTGGAAAAAAGAATATGTTCAAATATAAACTAAACAGAAGCATTGTATGAAACTTCTTTCTGTTCTGTGCATTCAACTAACAGAGTTGAACCTTACTTTGGATTGAGCCTTTCTGAAACACTCTTTCTGTAGAAACTGCAATTGGACATTCTGAGCGCTAAGAGGCCTCTATTGGGAAAAATAATATCTTCAAATAAAAACTACACAGAAGCATTGTGTGAAACTTATTTCTGATATGTTCATTAAGCTAACAGAGTTAAACCATACTTTTGATTGCGCAGTTCTGAACACTCTTTCTGTAGAAAATGCAAGTGGACATTCGGAGCGCTAAGAGGGTAATAGTGGAAAAAGGAATATATTCAAATATAAACTACACAGTAGCATTCTGTGAAAATTCTTTCTGTTCTGTGCATTCAACTAACAGAGTTGAACCTTACTTTTCATTGAGCCGTTCTGAAACACTCTTTCTGTAGAAACTGCAATTGGACATTCTGAGCGCTAAGAGGCCTATATTGGGAAAATGAATGTCTACAAATAAAAACTACACAGAAGAATTGTGTGAAACTTCTTTCTGTTCTGTTTGTTCAACTAAAAGAGTTGAAACTTAGTTTTGATTGAGCCGTTCTGAAACACTCTTTCTGTAGAAAATGCAAGTGCAGATTCGGAGCACTAAGAGGGTAATAGTGGAAAAAGGAATGTCTCCAAATATAAACTCCACAGAAGCATTCTGTGAAACTTCTTTCTGATCTGAGCATTCAGCTAACAGAGTTAAACCATAGTTTTGATTGAGCAGTTTTGAAACACTCTGTCTGTAGAAAATGCAACTGCACATTCGTACCGCTAAGTGGGTAATAGTGGAAAAAAGAATATGTTCAAATATAAACTACACAGAAGCATTGTATGAAACTTCTTTCTGTTCTGTGCATTCAACTAACAGAGTTGAACCTTAATTTTGATTGAGCCTTTCTGAAACACTCTTTCTGTAGAAACTGCAATTGGACATTCTGAGCGCTAAGAGGCCTATATTGGGAAAAATAATATCTTCAAATAAAAACTACACAGAAACATTGTGTGAAACTTATTTCTGATAGGTTCATTAAGCTAACAGAGTTAAACCATACTTTTGATTGCGCAGTTCTGAACACTCTTTCTGTAGAAAATGCAAGTGGACATTCGGAGCGCTAAGAGGGTAATAGTGGAAAAAGGAATATATTCAAATATAAACTACACAGTAGCATTCTGTGAAAATTCTTTCTGTTCTGTGCATTCAACTAACAGAGTTGAACCTTACTTTTGATTGAGCCGTTCTGAAACACTCTTTCTGTAGAAACTGCAATTGGACATGCTAAGCGCTAAGAGGCCTACATTGGGAAAAAGAATATCTTCAAATAAAAACTACACAGATGCATTCTGTGAAACTTATTTCTGATCTGTAAATTCAGTTAACAGAGATAAAACATATTTTTGATTGAGCAGTTATGAAACACTCTTTTTGTAGAAAATGCAAGTGGAGATTCGGAGCGCTAAGAGGGTAATAGTGGAAAAAGGAATGTCTTCAAATATAAACTACACAGAATCATTTGGTGAAACTTCTTTCTGATCTGTGCATTCAGCTAACAGACTTAAACCATACTTTTGATTGAGCAGATCTGAACACTCTTTCTGTAGAAAATGCAACTGGACATTTGGAGCGCTAAGAGCGTAGTAGTGGAAAAAGGAATATAATCAAATATAAACTACACAGAAGCATTCTGTGAAACTTCTTTCTGATCTGAGCATTCAGCTAACAGAGTTAAACCATACTTTTGATTGAGCAGTTTTGAAACACTCTGTCTGTAGAAAATGCAACTGGACATTCGTAGCGCTAAGTGGGTAATAGTGGAAAAAAGAATATGTTCAAATATAAACTACACAGAAGCATTGTATGAAACTTCTTTCTGTTCTGTGCATTCAACTAACAGAGTTGAACCTTACTTTTGATTGAGCCGTTCTGAAACACTCTTTCTGTAGAAACTGCAATTGGACATTCTGAGCGCTAAGAGGCCTATATTGGGAAAAAGAATGTCTACAAATAAAAACTACACAGAAGAATTGTGTGAAACTTCTTTCTGTTCTGTTTGTTCAACTAAAAGAGTTGAACCTTAGTTTTGATTGAGCCGTTCTGAAACACTCTTTCTGTAGAAAATGCAAGTGGAGATTCGGAGCGCTAAGAGTGTAATAGTGGAAAAAGGAATGTCTCCAAATATAAACTACACAGAATCATTCTGTGAAACTTCTTTCTGATCTGTGCATTCAGCTAACAGAGTTAAAACATACTTTTGATTGAGCACATCTGAACACTCTTTCTGTAGAAAATGCAACTGGACATTTGGAGCGCTAAGAGAGTAGTAGTGGAAAAAGGAATATATTCAAATATAAACTACACAGAAGCATTCTGTGAAACTTCTTTCTGATCTGAGCATTCAGCTAACAGAGTTAAACCATACTTTTGATTGAGCAATTTTGAAACACTCTGTCTGTAGAAAATGCAACTGGACATTCGTAGCGCTAATTGGGTAATAGTGGAAAAAAGAATATGTTCAAATATAAACTACACAGAAGCATTGTATGAAACTTCTTTCTGTTCTGTGCATTCAACTAACAGAGTTGAACCTTACTTTGGATTGAGCCTTTCTGAAACACTCCTTCTGTAGAAACTGCAATTGGACATTCTGAGCGCTAAGAGGCCTCTACTGGGAAAAATAATATCTTCAAATAAAAACTACACAGAAGCATTGTGTGAAACTTATTTCTGATATGTTCATTAAGCTAACAGAGTTAAACCATACTTTTGATTGCGCAGTTCTGAACACTCTTTATGTAGAAAATGCAAGTGGACATTCGGAGCGCTAAGAGGGTAATAGTGGAAAAAGGAATATATTCAAATATAAACTACACAGTAGCATTCTGTGAAAATTCTTTCTGTTCTGTGCATTCAACTAACAGAGTTGAACCTTACTTTTGATTGAGCCGTTCTGAAACTCTCTTTCTGTAGAAACTGCAATTGGACATGCTAAGCGCTAAGAGGCCTACATTGGGAAAAAGAATATCTTCAAATAAAAACTACACAGATGCATTCTGTGAAACTTATTTCTGATCTGTAAATTCAGTTAACAGAGATAAAACATATTTTTGATTGAGCAGTTATGAAACACTCTTTTTGTAGAAAATGCAAGTGGAGATTCGGAGCGCTAAGTGGGTAATAGTGGAAAAAGGAATGTCTTCAAATATAAACTACACAGAATCATTTGGTGAAACTTCTTTCTGATCTGTGCATTCAGCTAACAGACTTAAACCATACTTTTGATTGAGCAGATCTGAACACTCTTTCTGTAGAAAATGCAACTGGACATTTGGAGCGCTAAGAGCGTAGTAGTGGAAAAAGGAATATATTCAAATATAAACTACACAGAAGCATTCTTTGAAACTTCTTTCTGATCTGAGCATTCAGCTAACAGAGTTAAACCATACTTTTGATTGAGCAGTTTTGAAACACTCTGTCTGTAGAAAATGCAACTGGACATTCGTAGCGCTAAGTGGGTAATAGTGGAAAAAAGAATATGTTCAAATATGAACTACACAGAAGCATTGTATGAAACTACTTTCTGTTCTGTGCATTCAGCTAACAGAGTTGAACCTTAATTTTGATTGAACCGTTCTGAAACACTCTTTCTGTAGAAACTGCAATTGGACATTCTGAGCGCTAACAGGCCTATATTGGGAAAAAGAATGTCTACAAATAAAAACTACACAGAAGAATTGTGTGAAACTTCTTTCTGTTCTGTTTGTTCAACTAAAAGAGTTGAACCTTAGTTTTGATTGAGCCGTTCTGAAACACTCTTTCTGTAGAAAATGCAAGTGGAGATTCGGAGCGCTAAGAGGGTAATAGTGGAAAAAGGAATGTCTCCAAATATAAAGTACACAGAATCATTCTGTGAAACTTCTTTCTGATCTGTGCATTCAGCTAACAGAGTTAAACCATACTTTTGATTGAGCAGATCTGAACACTCTTTCTGTAGAAAATGCAACTGGACATTTGGAGCGCTAAGAGTGTAGTAGTGGAAAAAGGAATATATTCAAATATAAACTACACAGAAGCATTCTGTGAAACTTCTTTCTGATCTGAGCATTCAGCTAACAGAGTTAAACCATACTTTTGATTGAGCAGTTTTGAAACTCTCTGTCTGTAGAAAATGCAACTGGACATTCGTAGCGCTAAGTGGGTAATAGTGGAGAAAAGAATATGTTCAAATATAAACTACACAGAAGCATTGTATGAAACTTCTTTCTGTTCTGTGCATTCAACTAACAGAGTTGAACCTTACTTTTGATTGAGCCGTTCTTTCTGTTCTGTGCATTCAACTAACAGAGTTGAACCTTACTTTTGATTGAGCCGTTCTGAAACACTCTTTCTGTAGAAACTGCAATTGGACATTCTGAGCGCTAAGAGGCCTATATTGGGAAAAAGAATGTCTACAAATAAAAACTACACAGAAGAATTGTGTGAAACTTCTTTCTGTTCTGTTTGTTCAACTAAAAGAGTTGAAACTTAGTTTTGATTGAGCGGTTCTGAAACACTCTTTCTGTAGAAAATGCAAGTGCAGATTCGGAGCGCTAAGAGGGTAATAGTGGAAAAAGGAATGTCTCCAAATATAAACTACACAGAAGCATTCTGTGAAACTTCTTTCTGATCTGAGCTTTCAGCTAACAGAGTTAAACCATAGTTTTGATTGAGCAGTTTTGAAACACTCTGTCTGTAGAAAATGCAACTGCACATTCGTAGCGCTAAGTGGGTAATAGTGGAAAAAACAATATGTTCAAATATAAACTACACAGAAGCATTGTATGAAAATTCTTTCTGTTCTGTGCATTCAACTAACAGAGTTGAACCTTACTTTTGATTGAGCCTTTCTGAAACACTCTTTCTGTAGAAACTGCAATTGGACATTCTGAGCGCTAAGAGGCCTATATTGGGAAAAATAATATCTTCAAATAAAAACTACACAGAAACATTGTGTGAAACTTATTTCTGATATGTTCATTAAGCTAACAGAGTTAAACCATACTTTTGATTGCGCAGTTCTGAACACTCTTTCTGTAGAAAATGCAAGTGGACATTCGGAGCGCTAAGAGGGTAATAGTGGAAAAAGGAATATATTCAAATATAAACTACACAGTAGCATTCTGTGAAAATTCTTTCTGTTCTGTGCATTCAACTAACAGAGTTGAGCCTTACTTTTGATTGAGCCGTTCTGAAACACTCTTTCTGTAGAAACTGCAATTGGACATGCTAAGCGCTAAGAGGCCTACATTGGGAAAAAGAATATCTTCAAATAAAAACTACACAGATGCATTCTGTGAAACTTATTTCTGATCTGTAAATTCAGTTAACAGAGATAAAACATATTTTTGATTGAGCAGTTATGAAACACTCTTTTTGTAGAAAATGCAAGTGGAGATTCGGAGCACTAAGAGGCCTATATTGGGAAAAAGAATGTCTACAAATAAAAACTACACAGAAGAATTGTGTGAAACTTCTTTCTGTTCTGTTTGTTCAACTAAAAGAGTTGAACCTTAGTTTTGATTGAGCCGTTCTGAAACACTCTTTCTGTAGAAAATGCAAGTGGAGATTCGGAGCGCTAAGAGGGTAATAGTGGAAAAAGGAATGTCTCCAAATATAAAGTACACAGAATCATTCTGTGAAACTTCTTTCTGATCTGTGCATTCAGCTAACAGAGTTAAACCATACTTTTGATTGAGCAGATCTGAACACTCTTTCTGTAGAAAATGCAACTGGACATTTGGAGCGCTAAGAGAGTAGTAGTGGAAAAAGGAATATATTCAAATATAAACTACACAGAAGCATTCTGTGAAACTTCTTTCTGATCTGAGCATTCAGCTAACAGAGTTAAACCATACTTTTGATTGAGCAATTTTGAAACACTCTGTCTGTAGAAAATGCAACTGGACATTCGTAGCGCTAATTGGGTAATTGTGGAAAAAAGAATATGTTCAAATATAAACTACACAGAAGCATTGTATGAAACTTCTCTCTGTTCTGTGCATTCAACTAACAGAGTTGAACCTTACTTTGGATTGAGCCTTTCTGAAACACTCTTTCTGTAGAAACTGCAATTGGACATTCTGAGCGCTAAGAGGCCTCTATTGGGAAAAATAATATCTTCAAATAAAAACTACACAGAAGCATTGTGTGAAACTTATTTCTGATATGTTCATTAAGCTAACAGAGTTAAACCATACTTTTGATTGCGCAGTTCTGAACACTCTTTCTGTAGAAAATGCAAGTGGACATTCGGAGCGCTAAGAGGGTAATAGTGGAAAAAGGAATATATTCAAATATAAACTACACAGTAGCATTCTGTGAAAATTCTTTCTGTTCTGTGCATTCAACTAAGAGAGTTGAACCTTACTTTTGATTGAGCCGTTCTGAAACTCTCTTTCTGTAGAAACTGCAATTGGACATGCTAAGCGCTAAGAGGCCTACATTGGGAAAAAGAATATCTTCAAATAAAAACTACACAGATGCATTCTGTGAAACTTATTTCTGATCTGTAAATTCAGTTAACAGAGATAAAACATATTTTTGATTGAGCAGTTATGAAACACTCTTTTTGTAGAAAATGCAAGTGGAGATTCGGAGTGCTAAGAGGGTAATAGTGGAAAAAGGAATGTCTTCAAATATAAACTACACAGAATCATTCGGTGAAACTTCTTTCTGATCTGTGCATTCAGCTAACAGAGTTAAACCATACTTTTGATTGAGCAGATCTGAACACTCTTTCTGTAGAAAATGCAACTGGATATTTGGAGCGCTAAGAGCGTAGTAGTGGAAAAAGGAATATATTCAAATATAAACTACACAGAAGCATTCTGTGAAACTTCTTTCTGATCTGAGCATTCAGCTAACAGAGTTAAACCATACTTTTGATTGAGCAGTTTTGAAACACTCTGTCTCTAGAAAATGCAACTGGACATTCGTAGCGCTAAGTGGGTAATAGTGGAAAAAAGAATATGTTCAAATATGAACTACACAGAAGCATTGTATGAAACTTCTTTCTGTTCTGTGCATTCAACTAACAGAGTTGAACCTTACTTTTGATAGAGCCGTTCTGAAACAGTCTTTCTGTCGAAACTGCAATTGGACATTCTGAGCGCTAAGAGGCTTATATTGTGAAAAAGAATGTCTACAAATAAAAACTACACAGAAGAATTGTGTGAAACTTCTTTCTGTTCTGTTTGTTTAACTAAAAGTGTTGAACCTTAGTTTTGATTGAGCCGTTCTGAAACACTCTTTCTGTAGAAAATGCAAGTGGAGATTCGGAGCGCTAAGAGGGTAATAGTGGAAAAAGGAATGTCTCCAAATATAAACTACACAGAATCATTCTGTGAAACTTCTTTCTGATCTGTGCATTCAGCTAACAGAGTTAAAACATACTTTTGATTGAGCAGATCTGAACACTCTTTCTGTAGAAAATGCAACTGGACATTTGGAGCGCTAAGAGAGTAGTAGTGGAAAAAGGAATATATTCAAATATAAACTACACAGAAGCATTCTGTGAAACTTCTTTCTGATCTGAGCATTCAGCTAACAGAGTTAAACCATACTTTTGATTGAGCAATTTTGAAACACTCTGTCTGTAGAAAATGCAACTGGACATTCGTAGCGCTAATTGGGTAATTGTGGAAAAAAGAATATGTTCAAATATAAACTACACAGAAGCATTGTATGAAACTTCTCTCTGTTCTGTGCATTCAACTAACAGAGTTGAACCTTACTTTGGATTGAGCCTTTCTGAAACACTCTTTCTGTAGAAACTGCAATTGGACATTCTGAGCGCTAAGAGGCCTCTATTGGGAAAAATAATAT
The DNA here is from genome assembly GCF_028878055.3 of Symphalangus syndactylus. NCBI lineage: Eukaryota > Metazoa > Chordata > Mammalia > Primates > Hylobatidae > Symphalangus > Symphalangus syndactylus. The sequence continues at coordinate 1,506,727 of NC_072432.2, read as the reverse complement.
CTTCAAATAAAAACTACACAGAAGCATTGTGTGAAACTTATTTCTGATATGTTCATTAAGCTAACAGAGTTAAACCATACTTTTGATTGCGCAGTTCTGAACACTCTTTCTGTAGAAAATGCAAGTGGACATTCGGAGCGCTAAGAGGGTAATAGTGGAAAAAGGAATATATTCAAATATAAACTACACAGTAGCATTCCGTGAAAATTCTTTCTGTTCTGTGCATTCAACTAAGAGAGTTGAACCTTACTTTTGATTGAGCCGTTCTGAAACTCTCTTTCTGTAGAAACTGCAATTGGACATGCTAAGCGCTAAGAGGCCTACATTGGGAAAAAGAATATCTTCAAATAAAAACTACACAGATGCATTCTGTGAAACTTATTTCTGATCTGTAAATTCAGTTAACAGAGATAAAACATATTTTTGATTGAGCAGTTATGAAACACTCTTTTTGTAGAAAATGCAAGTGGAGATTCGGAGTGCTAAGAGGGTAATAGTGGAAAAAGGAATGTCTTCAAATATAAAGTACACAGAATCATTCTGTGAAACTTCTTTCTGATCTGTGCATTCAGCTAACAGAGTTAAACCATACTTTTGATTGAGCAGATCTGAACACTCTTTCTGTAGAAAATGCAACTGGACATTTGGAGCGCTAAGAGAGTAGTAGTGGAAAAAGGAATATATTCAAATATAAACTACACAGAAGCATTCTGTGAAACTTCTTTCTGATCTGAGCATTCAGCTAACAGAGTTAAACCATACTTTTGATTGAGCAGTTTTGAAACACTCTGTCTCTAGAAAATGCAACTGGACATTCGTAGCGCTAAGTGGGTAATAGTGGAAAAAAGAATATGTTCAAATATGAACTACACAGAAGCATTGTATGAAACTTCTTTCTGTTCTGTGCATTCAACTAACAGAGTTGAACCTTACTTTTGATTGAGCCGTTCTGAAACAGTCTTTCTGTCGAAACTGCAATTGGACATTCTGAGCGCTAAGAGGTTTATATTGTGAAAAAGAATGTCTACAAATAAAAACTACACAGAAGAATTGTGTGAAACTTCTTTCTGTTCTGTTTGTTCAACTAAAAGAGTTGAACCTTAGTTTTGATTGAGCCGTTCTGAAACACTCTTTCTGTAGACAATGCAAGTGGAGATTCGGAGCGCTAAGAGGGTAATAGTGGAAAAAGGAATGTCTCCAAATATAAACTACACAGAATCATTCTGTGAAACTTCTTTCTGATCTGTGCATTCAGCTAACAGAGTTAAAACATACTTTTGATTGAGCAGATCTGAACACTCTTTCTGTAGAAAATGCAACTGGACATTTGGAGCGCTAAGAGAGTAGTAGTGGAAAAAGGAATATATTCAAATATAAACTACACAGAAGCATTCTGTGAAACTTCTTTCTGATCTGAGCATTCAGCTAACAGAGTTAAACCATACTTTTGATTGAGCAATTTTGAAACACTCTGTCTGTAGAAAATGCAACTGGACATTCGTAGCGCTAATTGGGTAATAGTGGAAAAAAGAATATGTTCAAATATAAACTACACAGAAGCATTGTATGAAACTTCTCTCTGTTCTGTGCATTCAACTAACAGAGTTGAACCTTACTTTGGATTGAGCCTTTCTGAAACACTCTTTCTGTAGAAACTGCAATTGGACATTCTGAGCGCTAAGAGGCCTACATTGGGAAAAAGAATATCTTCAAATAAAAACTACACAGATGCATTCTGTGAAACTTATTTCTGATCTGAAAATTCATTTAACAGAGATAAAACATATTTTTGATTGAGCAGTTATGAAACACTCTTTTTGTAGAAAATGCAAGTGGAGATTCGGAGCGCTAAGAGGGTAATAGTGGAAAAAGGAATGTCTTCAAATATAAACTACACAGAATCATTCGGTGAAACTTCTTTCTGATCTGTGCATTCAGCTAACAGAGTTAAACCATACTTTTGATTGAGCAGATCTGAACACTATTTCTGTAGAAAATGCAACTGGACATTTGGAGCGCTAAGAGCGTAGTAGTGGAAAAAGGACTATATTCAAATATAAACTACACAGAAGCATTCTGTGAAACTTCTTTCTGATCTGAGCATTCAGCTAACAGAGTTAAACCATACTTTTGATTGAGCAGTTTTGAAACACTCTGTCTGTAGAAAATGCAACTGGACATTCGTAGCGCTAAGTGGGTAATAGTGGAGAAAAGAATATGTTCAAATATAAACTACACAGAAGCATTGTATTAAACTTCTTTCTGTTCTGTGCATTCAACTAACAGAGTTGAACCTTACTTTTGATTGAGCCGTTCTGAAACACTCTTTCTGTAGAAACTGCAATTGGACATTCTGAGCGCTAAGAGGCCTATATTGGGAAAAAGAATGTCTACAAATAAAAACTACACAGAAGAATTGTGTGAAACTTCTTTCTGTTCTGTTTGTTCAACTAAAAGAGTTGAAACTTAGTTTTGATTGAGCGGTTCTGAAACACTCTTTCTGTAGAAAATGCAAGTGCAGATTCGGAGCGCTAAGAGGGTAATAGTGGAAAAAGGAATGTCTCCAAATATAAACTACACAGAAGCATTCTGTGAAACTTCTTTCTGATCTGAGCTTTCAGCTAACAGAGTTAAACCATAGTTTTGATTGAGCAGTTTTGAAACACTCTGTCTGTAGAAAATGCAACTGCACATTCGTAGCGCTAAGTGGGTAATAGTGGAAAAAACAATATGTTCAAATATAAACTACACAGAAGCATTGTATGAAAATTCTTTCTGTTCTGTGCATTCAACTAACAGAGTTGAACCTTACTTTTGATTGAGCCTTTCTGAAACACTCTTTCTGTAGAAACTGCAATTGGACATTCTGAGCGCTAAGAGGCCTATATTGGGAAAAATAATATCTTCAAATAAAAACTACACAGAAACATTGTGTGAAACTTATTTCTGATATGTTCATTAAGCTAACAGAGTTAAACCATACTTTTGATTGCGCAGTTCTGAACACTCTTTCTGTAGAAAATGCAAGTGGACATTCGGAGCGCTAAGAGGGTAATAGTGGAAAAAGGAATATATTCAAATATAAACTACACAGTAGCATTCTGTGAAAATTCTTTCTGTTCTGTGCATTCAACTAACAGAGTTGAGCCTTACTTTTGATTGAGCCGTTCTGAAACACTCTTTCTGTAGAAACTGCAATTGGACATGCTAAGCGCTAAGAGGCCTACATTGGGAAAAAGAATATCTTCAAATAAAAACTACACAGATGCATTCTGTGAAACTTATTTCTGATCTGTAAATTCAGTTAACAGAGATAAAACATATTTTTGATTGAGCAGTTATGAAACACTCTTTTTGTAGAAAATGCAAGTGGAGATTCGGAGCACTAAGAGGCCTATATTGGGAAAAAGAATGTCTACAAATAAAAACTACACAGAAGAATTGTGTGAAACTTCTTTCTGTTCTGTTTGTTCAACTAAAAGAGTTGAACCTTAGTTTTGATTGAGCCGTTCTGAAACACTCTTTCTGTAGAAAATGCAAGTGGAGATTCGGAGCGCTAAGAGGGTAATAGTGGAAAAAGGAATGTCTCCAAATATAAAGTACACAGAATCATTCTGTGAAACTTCTTTCTGATCTGTGCATTCAGCTAACAGAGTTAAACCATACTTTTGATTGAGCAGATCTGAACACTCTTTCTGTAGAAAATGCAACTGGACATTTGGAGCGCTAAGAGAGTAGTAGTGGAAAAAGGAATATATTCAAATATAAACTACACAGAAGCATTCTGTGAAACTTCTTTCTGATCTGAGCATTCAGCTAACAGAGTTAAACCATACTTTTGATTGAGCAATTTTGAAACACTCTGTCTGTAGAAAATGCAACTGGACATTCGTAGCGCTAATTGGGTAATTGTGGAAAAAAGAATATGTTCAAATATAAACTACACAGAAGCATTGTATGAAACTTCTCTCTGTTCTGTGCATTCAACTAACAGAGTTGAACCTTACTTTGGATTGAGCCTTTCTGAAACACTCTTTCTGTAGAAACTGCAATTGGACATTCTGAGCGCTAAGAGGCCTCTATTGGGAAAAATAATATCTTCAAATAAAAACTACACAGAAGCATTGTGTGAAACTTATTTCTGATATGTTCATTAAGCTAACAGAGTTAAACCATACTTTTGATTGCGCAGTTCTGAACACTCTTTCTGTAGAAAATGCAAGTGGACATTCGGAGCGCTAAGAGGGTAATAGTGGAAAAAGGAATATATTCAAATATAAACTACACAGTAGCATTCTGTGAAAATTCTTTCTGTTCTGTGCATTCAACTAAGAGAGTTGAACCTTACTTTTGATTGAGCCGTTCTGAAACTCTCTTTCTGTAGAAACTGCAATTGGACATGCTAAGCGCTAAGAGGCCTACATTGGGAAAAAGAATATCTTCAAATAAAAACTACACAGATGCATTCTGTGAAACTTATTTCTGATCTGTAAATTCAGTTAACAGAGATAAAACATATTTTTGATTGAGCAGTTATGAAACACTCTTTTTGTAGAAAATGCAAGTGGAGATTCGGAGTGCTAAGAGGGTAATAGTGGAAAAAGGAATGTCTTCAAATATAAACTACACAGAATCATTCGGTGAAACTTCTTTCTGATCTGTGCATTCAGCTAACAGAGTTAAACCATACTTTTGATTGAGCAGATCTGAACACTCTTTCTGTAGAAAATGCAACTGGATATTTGGAGCGCTAAGAGCGTAGTAGTGGAAAAAGGAATATATTCAAATATAAACTACACAGAAGCATTCTGTGAAACTTCTTTCTGATCTGAGCATTCAGCTAACAGAGTTAAACCATACTTTTGATTGAGCAGTTTTGAAACACTCTGTCTCTAGAAAATGCAACTGGACATTCGTAGCGCTAAGTGGGTAATAGTGGAAAAAAGAATATGTTCAAATATGAACTACACAGAAGCATTGTATGAAACTTCTTTCTGTTCTGTGCATTCAACTAACAGAGTTGAACCTTACTTTTGATAGAGCCGTTCTGAAACAGTCTTTCTGTCGAAACTGCAATTGGACATTCTGAGCGCTAAGAGGCTTATATTGTGAAAAAGAATGTCTACAAATAAAAACTACACAGAAGAATTGTGTGAAACTTCTTTCTGTTCTGTTTGTTTAACTAAAAGTGTTGAACCTTAGTTTTGATTGAGCCGTTCTGAAACACTCTTTCTGTAGAAAATGCAAGTGGAGATTCGGAGCGCTAAGAGGGTAATAGTGGAAAAAGGAATGTCTCCAAATATAAACTACACAGAATCATTCTGTGAAACTTCTTTCTGATCTGTGCATTCAGCTAACAGAGTTAAAACATACTTTTGATTGAGCAGATCTGAACACTCTTTCTGTAGAAAATGCAACTGGACATTTGGAGCGCTAAGAGAGTAGTAGTGGAAAAAGGAATATATTCAAATATAAACTACACAGAAGCATTCTGTGAAACTTCTTTCTGATCTGAGCATTCAGCTAACAGAGTTAAACCATACTTTTGATTGAGCAATTTTGAAACACTCTGTCTGTAGAAAATGCAACTGGACATTCGTAGCGCTAATTGGGTAATTGTGGAAAAAAGAATATGTTCAAATATAAACTACACAGAAGCATTGTATGAAACTTCTCTCTGTTCTGTGCATTCAACTAACAGAGTTGAACCTTACTTTGGATTGAGCCTTTCTGAAACACTCTTTCTGTAGAAACTGCAATTGGACATTCTGAGCGCTAAGAGGCCTCTATTGGGAAAAATAATATCTTCAAATAAAAACTACACAGAAGCATTGTGTGAAACTTATTTCTGATATGTTCATTAAGCTAACAGAGTTAAACCATACTTTTGATTGCGCAGTTCTGAACACTCTTTCTGTAGAAAATGCAAGTGGACATTCGGAGCGCTAAGAGGGTAATAGTGGAAAAAGGAATATATTCAAATATAAACTACACAGTAGCATTCCGTGAAAATTCTTTCTGTTCTGTGCATTCAACTAAGAGAGTTGAACCTTACTTTTGATTGAGCCGTTCTGAAACTCTCTTTCTGTAGAAACTGCAATTGGACATGCTAAGCGCTAAGAGGCCTACATTGGGAAAAAGAATATCTTCAAATAAAAACTACACAGATGCATTCTGTGAAACTTATTTCTGATCTGTAAATTCAGTTAACAGAGATAAAACATATTTTTGATTGAGCAGTTATGAAACACTCTTTTTGTAGAAAATGCAAGTGGAGATTCGGAGTGCTAAGAGGGTAATAGTGGAAAAAGGAATGTCTTCAAATATAAAGTACACAGAATCATTCTGTGAAACTTCTTTCTGATCTGTGCATTCAGCTAACAGAGTTAAACCATACTTTTGATTGAGCAGATCTGAACACTCTTTCTGTAGAAAATGCAACTGGACATTTGGAGCGCTAAGAGAGTAGTAGTGGAAAAAGGAATATATTCAAATATAAACTACACAGAAGCATTCTGTGAAACTTCTTTCTGATCTGAGCATTCAGCTAACAGAGTTAAACCATACTTTTGATTGAGCAGTTTTGAAACACTCTGTCTCTAGAAAATGCAACTGGACATTCGTAGCGCTAAGTGGGTAATAGTGGAAAAAAGAATATGTTCAAATATGAACTACACAGAAGCATTGTATGAAACTTCTTTCTGTTCTGTGCATTCAACTAACAGAGTTGAACCTTACTTTTGATTGAGCCGTTCTGAAACAGTCTTTCTGTCGAAACTGCAATTGGACATTCTGAGCGCTAAGAGGTTTATATTGTGAAAAAGAATGTCTACAAATAAAAACTACACAGAAGAATTGTGTGAAACTTCTTTCTGTTCTGTTTGTTCAACTAAAAGAGTTGAACCTTAGTTTTGATTGAGCCGTTCTGAAACACTCTTTCTGTAGACAATGCAAGTGGAGATTCGGAGCGCTAAGAGGGTAATAGTGGAAAAAGGAATGTCTCCAAATATAAACTACACAGAATCATTCTGTGAAACTTCTTTCTGATCTGTGCATTCAGCTAACAGAGTTAAAACATACTTTTGATTGAGCAGATCTGAACACTCTTTCTGTAGAAAATGCAACTGGACATTTGGAGCGCTAAGAGAGTAGTAGTGGAAAAAGGAATATATTCAAATATAAACTACACAGAAGCATTCTGTGAAACTTCTTTCTGATCTGAGCATTCAGCTAACAGAGTTAAACCATACTTTTGATTGAGCAATTTTGAAACACTCTGTCTGTAGAAAATGCAACTGGACATTCGTAGCGCTAATTGGGTAATAGTGGAAAAAAGAATATGTTCAAATATAAACTACACAGAAGCATTGTATGAAACTTCTCTCTGTTCTGTGCATTCAACTAACAGAGTTGAACCTTACTTTGGATTGAGCCTTTCTGAAACACTCTTTCTGTAGAAACTGCAATTGGACATTCTGAGCGCTAAGAGGCCTACATTGGGAAAAAGAATATCTTCAAATAAAAACTACACAGATGCATTCTGTGAAACTTATTTCTGATCTGAAAATTCATTTAACAGAGATAAAACATATTTTTGATTGAGCAGTTATGAAACACTCTTTTTGTAGAAAATGCAAGTGGAGATTCGGAGCGCTAAGAGGGTAATAGTGGAAAAAGGAATGTCTTCAAATATAAACTACACAGAATCATTCGGTGAAACTTCTTTCTGATCTGTGCATTCAGCTAACAGAGTTAAACCATACTTTTGATTGAGCAGATCTGAACACTATTTCTGTAGAAAATGCAACTGGACATTTGGAGCGCTAAGAGCGTAGTAGTGGAAAAAGGAATATATTCAAATATAAACTACACAGAAGCATTCTGTGAAACTTCTTTCTGATCTGAGCATTCAGCTAACAGAGTTAAACCATACTTTTGATTGAGCAGTTTTGAAACACTCTGTCTGTAGAAAATGCAACTGGACATTCGTAGCGCTAAGTGGGTAATAGTGGAGAAAAGAATATGTTCAAATATAAACTACACAGAAGCATTGTATGAAACTTCTTTCTGTTCTGTGCATTCAACTAACAGAGTTGAACCTTACTTTTGATTGAGCCGTTCTGAAACACTCTTTCTGTAGAAACTGCAATTGGACATTCTGAGCGCTAAGAGGCCTATATTGGGAAAAAGAATGTCTACAAATAAAAACTACACAGAAGAATTGTGTGAAACTTCTTTCTGTTCTGTTTGTTCAACTAAAAGAGTTGAAGCTTAGTTTTGATTGAGCGGTTCTGAAACACTCTTTCTGTAGAAAATGCAAGTGCAGATTCGGAGCGCTAAGAGGGTAATAGTGGAAAAAGAATGTCTCCAAATATAAACTACACAGAAGCATTCTGTGAAACTTCTTTCTGATCTGAGCTTTCAGCTAACAGAGTTAAACCATAGTTTTGATTGAGCAGTTTTGAAACACTCTGTCTGTAGAAAATGCAACTGCACATTCGTAGCGCTAAGTGGGTAATAGTGGAAAAAAAAATATGTTCAAATATAAACTACACAGAAGCATTGTATGAAAATTCTTTCTGTTCTGTGCATTCAACTAACAGAGTTGAACCTTACTTTTGATTGACCCTTTCTGAAACACTCTTTCTGTAGAAACTGCAATTGGACATTCTGAGCGCTAAGAGGCCTATATTGGGAAAAATAATATCTTCAAATAAAAACTACACAGAAACATTGTGTGAAACTTATTTCTGATATGTTCATTAAGCTAACAGAGTTAAACCATACTTTTGATTGCGCGGTTCTGAACACTCTTTCTGTAGAAAATGCAAGTGGACATTCGGAGCGCTAAGAGGGTAATAGTGGAAAAGGAATATATTCAAATATAAACTACACAGTAGCATTCTGTGAAAATTCTTTCTGTTCTGTGCATTCAACTAACAGAGTTGAGCCTTACTTTTGATTGAGCCGTTCTGAAACACTCTTTCTGTAGAAACTGCAATTGGACATGCTAAGCGCTAAGAGGCCTACATTGGGAAAAAGAATATCTTCAAATAAAAACTACACAGATGCATTCTGTGAAACTTATTTCTGATCTGTAAATTCAGTTAACAGAGATAAAACATATTTTTGATTGAGCAGTTATGAAACACTCTTTTTGTAGAAAATGCAAGTGGAGATTCGGAGCACTAAGAGGCCTATATTGGGAAAAAGAATGTCTACAAATAAAAACTACACAGAAGAATTGTGTGAAACTTCTTTCTGTTCTGTTTGTTCAACTAAAAGAGTTGAACCTTAGTTTTGATTGAGCCGTTCTGAAACACTCTTTCTGTAGAAAATGCAAGTGGAGATTCGGAGCGCTAAGAGGGTAATAGTGGAAAAAGGAATGTCTCCAAATATAAAGTACACAGAATCATTCTGTGAAACTTCTTTCTGATCTGTGCATTCAGCTAACAGAGTTAAACCATACTTTTGATTGAGCAGATCTGAACACTCTTTCTGTAGAAAATGCAACTGGACATTTGGAGCGCTAAGAGAGTAGTAGTGGAAAAAGGAATATATTCAAATATAAACTACACAGAAGCATTCTGTGAAACTTCTTTCTGATCTGAGCATTCAGCTAACAGAGTTAAACCATACTTTTGATTGAGCAATTTTGAAACACTCTGTCTGTAGAAAATGCAACTGGACATTCGTAGCGCTAATTGGGTAATTGTGGAAAAAAGAATATGTTCAAATATAAACTACACAGAAGCATTGTATGAAACTTCTCTCTGTTCTGTGCATTCAACTAACAGAGTTGAACCTTACTTTGGATTGAGCCTTTCTGAAACACTCTTTCTGTAGAAACTGCAATTGGACATTCTGAGCGCTAAGAGGCCTCTATTGGGAAAAATAATATCTTCAAATAAAAACTACACAGAAGCATTGTGTGAAACTTATTTCTGATATGTTCATTAAGCTAACAGAGTTAAACCATACTTTTGATTGCGCAGTTCTGAACACTCTTTCTGTAGAAAATGCAAGTGGACATTCGGAGCGCTAAGAGGGTAATAGTGGAAAAAGGAATATATTCAAATATAAACTACACAGTAGCATTCTGTGAAAATTCTTTCTGTTCTGTGCATTCAACTAAGAGAGTTGAACCTTACTTTTGATTGAGCCGTTCTGAAACTCTCTTTCTGTAGAAACTGCAATTGGACATGCTAAGCGCTAAGAGGCCTACATTGGGAAAAAGAATATCTTCAAATAAAAACTACACAGATGCATTCTGTGAAACTTATTTCTGATCTGTAAATTCAGTTAACAGAGATAAAACATATTTTTGATTGAGCAGTTATGAAACACTCTTTTTGTAGAAAATGCAAGTGGAGATTCGGAGTGCTAAGAGGGTAATAGTGGAAAAAGGAATGTCTTCAAATATAAACTACACAGAATCATTCGGTGAAACTTCTTTCTGATCTGTGCATTCAGCTAACAGAGTTAAACCATACTTTTGATTGAGCAGATCTGAACACTCTTTCTGTAGAAAATGCAACTGGACATTTGGAGCGCTAAGAGCGTAGTAGTGGAAAAAGGAATATATTCAAATATAAACTACACAGAAGCATTCTGTGAAACTTCTTTCTGATCTGAGCATTCAGCTAACAGAGTTAAACCATAGTTTTGATTGAGCAGTTTTGAAACACTCTGTCTCTAGAAAATGCAACTGGACATTCGTAGCGCTAAGTGGGTAATAGTGGAAAAAAGAATATGTTCAAATATGAACTACACAGAAGCATTGTATGAAACTTCTTTCTGTTCTGTGCATTCAACTAACAGAGTTGAACCTTACTTTTGATAGAGCCGTTCTGAAACAGTCTTTCTGTCGAAACTGCAATTGGACATTCTGAGCGCTAAGAGGCTTATATTGTGAAAAAGAATGTCTACAAATAAAAACTACACAGAAGAATTGTGTGAAACTTCTTTCTGTTCTGTTTGTTCAACTAAAAGTGTTGAACCTTAGTTTTGATTGAGCCGTTCTGAAACACTCTTTCTGTAGAAAATGCAAGTGGAGATTCGGAGCGCTAAGAGGGTAATAGTGGAAAAAGGAATGTCTCCAAATATAAACTACACAGAATCATTCTGTGAAACTTCTTTCTGATCTGTGCATTCAGCTAACAGAGTTAAAACATACTTTTGATTGAGCAGATCTGAACACTCTTTCTGTAGAAAATGCAACTGGACATTTGGAGCGCTAAGAGAGTAGTAGTGGAAAAAGGAATATATTCAAATATAAACTACACAGAAGCATTCTGTGAAACTTCTTTCTGATCTGAGCATTCAGCTAACAGAGTTAAACCATACTTTTGATTGAGCAATTTTGAAACACTCTGTCTGTAGAAAATGCAACTGAACATTCGTAGCGCTAATTGGGTAATTGTGGAAAAAAGAATATGTTCAAATATAAACTACACAGAAGCATTGTATGAAACTTCTCTCTGTTCTGTGCATTCAACTAACAGAGTTGAACCTTACTTTGGATTGAGCCTTTCTGAAACACTCTTTCTGTAGAAACTGCAATTGGACATTCTGAGCGCTAAGAGGCCTCTATTGGGAAAAATAATATCTTCAAATAAAAACTACACAGAAGCATTGTGTGAAACTTATTTCTGATATGTTCATTAAGCTAACAGAGTTAAACCATACTTTTGATTGCGCAGTTCTGAACACTCTTTCTGTAGAAAATGCAAGTGGACATTCGGAGCGCTAAGAGCGTAATAGTGGAAAAAGGAATATATTCAAATATAAACTACACAGTAGCATTCTGTGAAAATTCTTTCTGTTCTGTGCATTCAACTAAGAGAGTTGAACCTTACTTTTGATTGAGCCGTTCTGAAACTCTCTTTCTGTAGAAACTGCAATTGGACATGCTAAGCGCTAAGAGGCCTACATTGGGAAAAAGAATATCTTCAAATAAAAACTACACAGATGCATTCTGTGAAACTTATTTCTGATCTGTAAATTCAGTTAACAGAGATAAAACATATTTTTGATTGAGCAGTTATGAAACACTCTTTTTGTAGAAAATGCAAGTGGAGATTCGGAGTGCTAAGAGGGTAATAGTGGAAAAAGGAATGTCTTCAAATATAAACTACACAGAATCATTCGGTGAAACTTCTTTCTGATCTGTGCATTCAGCTAACAGAGTTAAACCATACTTTTGATTGAGCAGATCTGAACACTCTTTCTGTAGAAAATGCAACTGGACATTTGGAGCGCTAAGAGCGTAGTAGTGGAAAAAGGAATATATTCAAATATAAACTACACAGAAGCATTCTGTGAAACTTCTTTCTGATCTGAGCATTCAGCTAACAGAGTTAAACCATACTTTTGATTGAGCAGTTTTGAAACACTCTGTCTCTAGAAAATGCAACTGGACATTCGTAGCGCTAAGTGGGTAATAGTGGAAAAAAGAATATGTTCAAATATGAACTACACAGAAGCATTGTATGAAACTTCTTTCTGTTCTGTGCATTCAACTAACAGAGTTGAACCTTACTTTTGATTGAGCCGTTCTGAAACAGTCTTTCTGTCGAAACTGCAATTGGACATTCTGAGCGCTAAGAGGCTTATATTGTGAAAAAGAATGTCTACAAATAAAAACTACACAGAAGAATTGTGTGAAACTTCTTTCTGTTCTGTTTGTTCAACTAAAAGAGTTGAACCTTAGTTTTGATTGAGCCGTTCTGAAACACTCTTTCTGTAGAAAATGCAAGTGGAGATTCGGAGCGCTAAGAGGGTAATAGTGGAAAAAGGAATGTCTCCAAATATAAACTACACAGAATCATTCTGTGAAACTTCTTTCTGATCTGTGCATTCAGCTAACAGAGTTAAAACATACTTTTGATTGAGCAGATCTGAACACTCTTTCTGTAGAAAATGCAACTGGACATTTGGAGCGCTAAGAGAGTAGTAGTGGAAAAAGGAATATATTCAAATATAAACTACACAGAAGCATTCTGTGAAACTTCTTTCTGATCTGAGCATTCAGCTAACAGAGTTAAACCATACTTTTGATTGAGCAATTTTGAAACACTCTGTCTGTAGAAAATGCAACTGGACATTCGTAGCGCTAATTGGGTAATAGTGGAAAAAAGAATATGTTCAAATATAAACTACACAGAAGCATTGTATGAAACTTCTCTCTGTTCTGTGCATTCAACTAACAGAGTTGAACCTTACTTTGGATTGAGCCTTTCTGAAACACTCTTTCTGTAGAAACTGCAATTGGACATTCTGAGCGCTAAGAGGCCTACATTGGGAAAAAGAATATCTTCAAATAAAAACTACACAGATGCATTCTGTGAAACTTATTTCTGATCTGAAAATTCATTTAACAGAGATAAAACATATTTTTGATTGAGCAGTTATGAAACACTCTTTTTGTAGAAAATGCAAGTGGAGATTCGGAGCGCTAAGAGGGTAATAGTGGAAAAAGGAATGTCTTCAAATATAAACTACACAGAATCATTCGGTGAAACTTCTTTCTGATCTGTGCATTCAGCTAACAGAGTTAAACCATACTTTTGATTGAGCAGATCTGAACACTATTTCTGTAGAAAATGCAACTGGACATTTGGAGCGCTAAGAGCGTAGTAGTGGAAAAAGGAATATATTCAAATATAAACTACACAGAAGCATTCTGTGAAACTTCTTTCTGATCTGAGCATTCAGCTAACAGAGTTAAACCATACTTTTGATTGAGCAGTTTTGAAACACTCTGTCTGTAGAAAATGCAACTGGACATTCGTAGCGCTAAGTGGGTAATAGTGGAAAAAAGAATATGTTCAAATATGAACTACACAGAAGCATTGTATGAAACTTCTTTCTGTTCTGTGCATTCAACTAACAGAGTTGAACCTTACTTTTGATTGAGCCGTTCTGAAACACTCTTTCTGTAGAAACTGCAATTGGACATTCTGAGCGCTAAGAGGCCTATATTGGGAAAAAGAATGTCTACAAATAAAAACTACACAGAAGAATTGTGTGAAACTTCTTTCTGTTCTGTTTGTTCAACTAAAAGAGTTGAACCTTAGTTTGGATTGAGCCGTTTTGAAACACTCTTTCTGTAGAAAATGCAAGTGGAGATTCGGAGCGCTAAGAGGGTAATAGTGGAAAAAGGAATGTCTCCAAATATAAACTACACAGAATCATTCGGTGAAACTTCTTTCTGATCTGTGCATTCAGCTAACAGAGTTAAAACATACTTTTGATTGAGCAGATCTGAACACTCTTTCTGTAGAAAATGCAACTGGACATTTGGAGCACTAAGAGAGTAGTAGTGGAAAAAGGAATATATTCAAATATAAACTACACAGAAGCATTCTGTGAAACTTCTTTCTGATCTGAGCATTCAGCTAACAGAGTTAAACCATACTTTTGATTGAGCAATTTTGAAACACTCTGTCTGTAGAAAATGCAACTGGACATTCGTAGCGCTAATTGGGTAATAGTGGAAAAAAGAATATGTTCAAATATAAACTACACAGAAGCATTGTATGAAACTTCTTTCTGTTCTGTGCATTCAACTAACAGAGTTGAACCTTACTTTGGATTGAGCCTTTCTGAAACACTCTTTCTGTAGAAACTGCAATTGGACATTCTGAGCGCTAAGAGGCCTATATTGGGAAAAAGAATGTCTACAAATAAAAACTACACAGAAGAATTGTGTGAAACTTCTTTCTGTTCTGTTTGTTCAACTAAAAGAGTTGAACCTTAGTTTTGATTGAGCCGTTCTGAAACACTCTTTCTGTAGAAAATGCAAGTGGAGATTCGGAGCGCTAAGAGGGTAATAGTGGAAAAAGGAATGTCTCCAAATATAAACTACAGAGAATCATTCTGTGAAACTTCTTTCTGATCTGTGCATTCAGCTAACAGAGTTAAAACATACTTTTGATTGAGCAGATCTGAACACTCTTTCTGTAGAAAATGCCACTGGACATTTGGAGCGCTAAGAGAGTAGTAGTGGAAAAAGGAATATATTGAAATATAAACTACACAGAAGCATTCTGTGAAACTTCTTTCTGATCTGAGCATTCAGCTAACAGAGTTAAACCATACTTTTGATTGAGCAATTTTGAAACACTCTGTCTGTAGAAAATGCAACTGGACATTCGTAGCGCTAATTGGGTAATAGTGGAAAAAAGAATATGTTCAAATATAAACTACACAGAAGCATTGTATGAAACTTCTTTCTGTTCTGTGCATTCAACTAACAGAGTTGAACCTTTCTTTGGATTGAGCCTTTCTGAAACACTCTTTCTGTAGAAACTGCAATTGGACATTCTGAGCGCTAAGAAGCCTCTATTGGGAAAAATAATATCTTCAAATAAAAACTACACAGAATCATTGTGTGAAACTTATTTCTGATATGTTCATTAAGCTAACAGAGTTAAACCATACTTTTGATTGCGCAGTTCTGAACATTCTTTCTGTAGAAAATGCAAGTGGACATTCGGAGCGCTAAGAGGGTAATAGTGGAAAAAGGAATATATTCAAATATAAACTACACAGTAGCATTCTGTGAAAATTCTTTCTGTTCTGTGCATTCAACTAACAGAGTTGAACCTTACTTTTGATTGAGCCGTTCTGAAACTCTGTTTCTGTAGAAACTGCAATTGGACATGCTAAGCGCTAAGAGGCCTACATTGGGAAAAAGAATATCTTCAAATAAAAACTACACAGATGCATTCTGTGAAACTTATTTCTGATCTGTAAATTCAGTTAACAGAGATAAAACATATTTTTGATTGAGCAGTTATGAAACACTCTTTTTGTAGAAAATGCAAGTGGAGATTCGGAGCGCTAAGAGGCCTCTATTGGGAAAAATAATATCTTCAAATAAAAACTACACAGATGCATTGTGTGAAACTTATTTCTGATATGTTCATTAAGCTAACAGAGTTAAACCATACTTTTGATTGCGCAGTTCTGAACACTCTTTCTGTAGAAAAAGCAAGTGGACATTCGGAGCGCTAAGAGGGTAATTGTGGAAAAAGGAATATATTCAAATATAAACTACACAGTAGCATTCTGTGAAAATTATTTCTGTTCTGTGCATTCAACTAACAGAGTTGAACCCTACTTTTGATTGAGCCGTTCTGAAACACTCTTTCTGTAGAAACTGCAATTGCACATGCTAAGCGCTAAGAAGCCTACATTGGGAAAAAAATATCTTCAAATAAAAACTACACAGATGCATTCTGTGAAACTTATTTCTGATCTGTAAATTCAGTTAACAGAGATAAAACATATTTTTGATTGAGCAGTTATGAAACACTCTTTTTGTAGAAAATGCAAGTGGAGATTCGGAGCGCTAAGAGGGTAATAGTGGAAAAAGGAATGTCTTCAAATATAAACTACACAGAATAATTCGGTGAAACTTCTTTCTGATCTGTGCATTCAGCTAACAGAGTTAAAGCATACTTTTGATTGAGCAGATCTGAACACTCTTTCTGTAGAAAATGCAACTGGACATTTGGAGCGCTAAGAGCGTAGTAGTGGAAAAAGGAATATATTCAAATATAAACTACACAGAAGCATTCTGTGAAACTTCTTTCTGATCTGAGCATTCAGCTAACAGAGTTAAACCATACTTTTGGTTGAGCAGTTTTGAAACACTCTGTCTGTAGAAAATGCAACTGGACATTCGTAGCGCTAAGTGGGTAACAGTGGAAAAAAGAATATGTTCAAATATAAACTACACAGAAGCATTGTATGAAACTTCTTTCTGTTCTGTGCATTCAACTAACAGAGTTGAACCTTACTTTTGATTGAGCCGTTCTGAAACACTCTTTCTGTAGAAACTGCAATTGGACATTCTGAGCGCTAAGAGGCCTATATTGGGAAAAAGAATGTCTACAAATAAAAACTACACAGAAGAATTGTGTGAAACTTCTTTCTGTTCTGTTTGTTCAACTAAAAGAGTTGAACCTTAGTTTTGATTGAGCCGTTCTGAAACACTCTTTCTGTAGAAAATACAAGTGGAGATTCGGAGCGCTAAGAGGGTAATAGTGGAAAAAGGAATGTCTCCAAATATAAACTACACAGAATCATTCTGTGAAACTTCTTTCTGATCTGTGCATTCAGCTAACAGAGTTAAACCATACTTTTGATTCAGCAGATCTGAACACTCTTTCTGTAGAAAATGCAACTGGACATTTGGAGCGCTAAGAGAGTAGTAGTGGAAAAAGGAATATATTCAAATATAAACTACACAGAAGCATTCTGTGAAACTTCTTTGTGATCTGAGCATTCAGCTAACAGAGTTAAACCATACTTTTGATTGAGCAGTTTTGAAACACTCTGTCTGTAGAAAATGCAACTGGACATTCGTAGCGCTAAGTGGGTAGGAGTGGAAAAAAGAATATGTGCAAATATAAACTACACAGAAGCATTGTATGAAACTGCTTTCTGTTCTGTGCATTCAACTAACAGAGTTGAACCTTACTTTTGATTGAGCCGTTCTGAAACACTCTTTCTGTAGAAACTGCAATTGGACATTATGAGCGCTAAGAGGCCTATATTGGGAAAAAGAATGTCTACAAATAAAAACTACACAGAAGAATTGTGTGAAACTTCTTTCTGTTCTGTTTGTTCAACTAAAAGAGTTGAACCTTAGTTTTGATTGAGCCGTTCTGAAATACTCTTTCTGTAGAAAATGCAAGTGGAGATTCGGAGCGCTAAGAGGGTAATAGTGGAAAAAGGAATGTCTCCAAATATAAACTACACAGAATCATTCTGTGAAACTTCTTTCTGATCTGTGCATTCAGCTAACAGAGTTAAACCATACTTTTGATTGAGCAGATCTGAACACTCTTTCTGTAGAAAATGCAACTGGACATTTGGAGCGCTGAGAGTAGTAGTGGAAAAAGGAATATATTCAAATATAAACTACACAGAAGCATTCTGTGAAACTTCTTTCTGATCTGAGCATTCAGCTAACAGAGTTAAACCATACTTTTGATTGAGCAGTTTTGAAACACTCTGTCTGTAGAAAATGCAACTGGACATTCGTAGCGCTTAGTGGGTAATAGTGGAAAAAAGAATATGTTCAAATATAAGCTACACAGAAGCATTGTATGAAACTTCTTTCTGTTCTGTGCATTCAACTAACAGAGTTGAACCTTACTTTTGATTGAGCCTTTCTGAAACACTCTTTCTGTAGAAACTGCAATTGGACATTCTGAGCGCTAAGAGGCCTCTATGGGGAAAAATAATATCTTCAAATAAAAACTACACAGAAGCATTGTGTGAAACTTATTTCTGATATGTTCATTAAGCTAACAGAGTTAAACCATACTTTTGATTGCGCAGTTCTGAACACTCTTACTGTAGAAAATGCAAGTGGACATTCGTAGCGCTAAGAGGGTAATAGTGGAGAAAGGAATATATTCAAATATAAACTACACAGTAGCATTCTGTGAAAATTCTTTCTGTTCTGTGCATTCAACTAACAGAGTTGAACCTTACTTTTGATTGAGCCGTTCTGAAACACTCTTTCTGTAGAAACTGCAATTGGACATGCTAAGCGCTAAGAGGCCTACATTGGGAAAAATAATATCTTCAAATAAAAAATACACAGATGCATTCTGTGAAACTTATTTCTGATCTGTAAATTCAGTTAACAGAGATAAAACATATTTTTGATTGAGCAGTTATGAAACACTCTTTTTGTAGAAAATGCAAGTGGAGATTCGGAGCGCTAAGAGGGTAATAGTGGAAAAAGGAATGTCTTCAAATATAAACTACAGAGAATCATTCGGTGAAACTTCTTTCTGATCTGAGCATTCAGCTAACAGAGTTAAACCATACTTTTGGTTGAGCAGTTTTGAAACACTCTGTCTGTAGAAAATGCAACTGGACATTCGTAGCGCTAAGTGGGTAACAGTGGAAAAAAGAATATGTTCAAATATAAACTACACAGAAGCATTGTATGAAACTTCTTTCTGTTCTGTGCATTCAACTAACAGAGTTGAACCTTACTTTTGATTGAGCCGTTCTGAAACACTCTTTCTGTAGAAACTGCAATTGGACATTCTGAGCGCTAAGAGGCCTATATTGGGAAAAAGAATGTCTACAAATAAAAACTACACAGAAGAATTGTGTGAAACTTCTTTCTGTTCTGTTTGTTCAACTAAAAGAGTTGAACCTTAGTTTTGATTGAGCCGTTCTGAAACACTCTTTCTGTAGAAAATACAAGTGGAGATTCGGAGCGCTAAGAGGGTAATAGTGGAAAAAGGAATGTCTCCAAATATAAACTACACAGAATCATTCTGTGAAACTTCTTTCTGATCTGTGCATTCAGCTAACAGAGTTAAACCATACTTTTGATTCAGCAGATCTGAACACTCTTTCTGTAGAAAATGCAACTGGACATTTGGAGCGCTAAGAGAGTAGTAGTGGAAAAAGGAATATATTCAAATATAAACTACACAGAAGCATTCTGTGAAACTTCTTTGTGATCTGAGCATTCAGCTAACAGAGTTAAACCATACTTTTTATTGAGCAGTTTTGAAACACTGTGTCTGTAGAAAATGCAACTGGACATTCGTAGCGCTAAGTGGGTAGGAGTGGAAAAAAGAATATGTGCAAATATAAACTACACAGAAGCATTGTATGAAACTGCTTTCTGTTCTGTGCATTCAACTAACAGAGTTGAACCTTACTTTTGATTGAGCCGTTCTGAAACACTCTTTCTGTAGAAACTGCAATTGGACATTATGAGCGCTAAGAGGCCTATATTGGGAAAAAGAATGTCTACAAATAAAAACTACACAGAAGAATTGTGTGAAACTTCTTTCTGTTCTGTTTGTTCAACTAAAAGAGTTGAACCTTAGTTTTGATTGAGCCGTTCTGAAATACTCTTTCTGTAGAAAATGCAAGTGGAGATTCGGAGCGCTAAGAGGGTAATAGTGGAAAAAGGAATGTCTCCAAATATAAACTACACAGAATCATTCTGTGAAACTTCTTTCTGATCTGTGCATTCAGCTAACAGAGTTAAACCATACTTTTGATTGAGCAGATCTGAACACTCTTTCTGTAGAAAATGCAACTGGACATTTGGAGCGCTGAGAGTAGTAGTGGAAAAAGGAATATATTCAAATATAAACTACACAGAAGCATTCTGTGAAACTTCTTTCTGATCTGAGCATTCAGCTAACAGAGTTAAACCATACTTTTGATTGAGCAGTTTTGAAACACTCTGTCTGTAGAAAATGCAACTGGACATTCGTAGCGCTAAGTGGGTAATAGTGGAAAAAAGAATATGTTCAAATATAAGCTACACAGAAGCATTGTATGAAACTTCTTTCTGTTCTGTGCATTCAACTAACAGAGTTGAACCTTACTTTTGATTGAGCCTTTCTGAAACACTCTTTCTGTAGAAACTGCAATTGGACATTCTGAGCGCTAAGAGGCCTCTATGGGGAAAAATAATATCTTCAAATAAAAACTACACAGAAGCATTGTGTGAAACTTATTTCTGATATGTTCATTAAGCTAACAGAGTTAAACCATACTTTTGATTGCGCAGTTCTGAACACTCTTTCTGTAGAAAATGCAAGTGGACATTCGTAGCGCTAAGAGGGTAATAGTGGAGAAAGGAATATATTCAAATATAAACTACACAGTAGCATTCTGTGAAAATTCTTTCTGTTCTGTGCATTCAACTAACAGAGTTGAACCTTACTTTTGATTGAGCCGTTCTGAAACACTCTTTCTGTAGAAACTGCAATTGGACATGCTAAGCGCTAAGAGGCCTACATTGGGAAAAATAATATCTTCAAATAAAAAATACACAGATGCATTCTGTGAAACTTATTTCTGATCTGTAAATTCAGTTAACAGAGATAAAACATATTTTTGATTGAGCAGTTATGAAACACTCTTTTTGTAGAAAATGCAAGTGGAGATTCGGAGCGCTAAGAGGGTAATAGTGGAAAAAGAAATGTCTTCAAATATAAACTACAGAGAATCATTCGGTGAAACTTCTTTCTGATCTGTGCATTCAGCTAACAGAGTTAAACCATACTTTTGATTGAGCAGATCTGAACACTCTTTCTGTAGAAAATGCAACTGGACATTTGGAGCGCTAAGTGGGTAATAGTGGAAAAAAGAATATGTTCAAATATAAACTACACAGAAGCATTGTATGAAACTTCTTTCTGTTCTGTGCATTCAACTAACAGAGTTGAACCTTACTTTTGATTGAGCCGTTCTGAAACACTCTTTCTGTAGAAACTGCAATTAGACATTCTGAGCGCTAAGAGGCCTATATTGGGAAAAAGAATGTCTACAAATAAAAACTACACAGAAGAATTGTGTGAAACATCTTTCTGTTCTGTTTGTTCAACTAAAAGAGTTGAACCTTAGTTTTGATTGAGCCGTTCTGAAACACTCTTTCTGTAGAAAATGCAAGTGGAGATTCGGAGCGCTAAGAGGGTAATAGTGGAAAAAGGAATGTCTCCAAATATAAACTACACAGAATCATTCTATGAAACTTCTTTCTGATCTGTGCATTCAGCTAAAAGAGTTAAACCATACTTTTGATTGAGCAGATCTGAGCACTCTTTCTGTAGAAAATGCAACTGGACATTTGGAGCGCTAAGAGTGTAGTAGTGGAAAAAGGAATATATTCAAATATAAACTACACAGAAGCATTCTGTGAAACTTCTTTCTGATCTGAGCATTCAGCTAACAGAGTTAAACCATACTTTTCATTGAGCA
The DNA here is from genome assembly GCF_028878055.3 of Symphalangus syndactylus. Lineage (NCBI taxonomy): Eukaryota > Metazoa > Chordata > Mammalia > Primates > Hylobatidae > Symphalangus > Symphalangus syndactylus. The sequence goes on along the minus strand of NC_072432.2, from coordinate 1,484,959 downwards.
GTTTTGATACACTCTGTCTGTAGAAAATGCAACTGGAAATTCGTAGCGCTAAGTGGGTAATAGTGGAAAAAAGAATATGTTAAAATATAAACTACACAGAAGCATTGTATGAAACTTCTTTCTGTTCTGTGCATTCAACTAACAGAGTTGAACCTTACTTTTGATTGAGCCTTTCTGAAACACTCTTTCTGTAGAAACTGCAATTGGACATTCTGAGCGCTAAGAGGCCTCTATTGGGAAAAATAATATCTTCAAATAAAAACTACACAGAAGCATTGTGTGAAACTTATTTCTGATATGTTCATTAAGGTAACAGAGTTAAACCATACTTTTGATTGCGCAGTTCTGAACACTCTTTCTGTAGAAAATGCAAGTGGACATTCGGAACGCTAAGAGGGTAATAGTGGAAAAAGGAATATATTCAAATATAAACTACACAGTAGCATTCTGTGAAAATTCTTTCTGTTCTGTGCATTCAACTAACAGAGTTGAACCTTACTTTTGATTGAGCCATTCTGAAACACTCTTTCTGTAGAAACTGCAATTGGACATGCTAAGCGCTAAGAGGCCTACATTGGGAAAAAAAATATCTTCAAATAAAAACTACACAGATGCATTCTGTGAAACTTATTTCTGATCTGTAAATTCAGTTAACAGAGATAAAACATATTTTTGATTGAGCAGTTATGAAAAAATCTTCTTGTAGAAAATGCAAGTGGAGATTCGGAGCGCTAAGTGGGTAATAGTGGAAAAAGGAATGTCTTCAAATATAAACTACACAGAATCATTCGGTGAAACTTCTTTCTGATCTGTGCATTCAGCTAACAGAGTTAAACCATACTTTTGATTGAGCAGATCTGAACACTCTTTCTGTAGAAAATGCAACTGGACATTTGGAGCGCTAAGAGCGTAGTAGTGGATAAAGGAATATATTCAAATATAAACTAAACAGAAACATTCTGTGAAACTTCTTTCTGATCTGAGCATTCAGCTAACAGAATTAAACCATACTTTTGATTGAGCAGTTTTGAAACACTCTGTCTGTAGAAAATGCAACTGGACATTCGTAGCGCTAAGTGGGTAATAGAGGAAAAAAGAATATGTTCAAATATAAACTACACAGAAGCATTGTATGAAACTTCTTTCTGTTCTGTGCATTCAACTAACAGAGTTGAACCTTACTTTTTATTGAGCCGTTCTGAAACACTCTTTCTGTAGAAACTGCAATTGGACATTCTGAGCGCTAAGAGGCCTATATTGGGAAAAAGAATATCTACAAATAAAAACTACACAGAAGAATTGTGTGAAACTACTTTCTGTTCTGTTTGTTCAACTAAAAGAGTTGAACCTTAGTTTTGATTGAGCCGTTCTGAAACACTCTTTCTGTAGAAAATGCAAGTGGAGATTCGGAGCGCTAAGAGGGTAATAGTGGAAAAAGGAATGTCTCCAAATATAAACTACACAGAATCATTCTGTGAAACTTCTTTCTGATCTGTGCATTCAGCTAACAGAGTTAAACCATACTTTTGATTGAGCAGATCTGAACACTCTTTCTGTAGAAAATGCAACTGTACATTTGGAGCGCTAAGAGCGTAGTAGTGGAAAAAGGAATATATTCAAATATAAACTACACAGAAGCATTCTGTGAAACTTCTTTCTGATCTGAGCATTCAGCTAACAGAGTTAAACCATACTTTTGATTCAGCAGTTTTGAAACACTCTGTCTGTAGAAAATGCAACTGGACATTCGTAGCGCTAAGTGGGAAATAGTGGAAAAAAGAATATGTTCAAATATAAACTACACAGAAGCATTGTATGAAACTTCTTTCTGTTCTGTGCATTCAACTAACAGAGTTGAACCTTACTTTTGATTGAGCCGTTCTGAAACACTCTTTCTGTAGAAACTGCAATTGGACATTCTGAGCGCTAAGAGGCCTATATTGGGAAAAAGAATGTCTACAAATAAAAACTACACAGAAGCATTGTGTGAAACTTCATTCTGTTCTGTTTGTTCAAATAAAAGATTTGAACCTTAGTTTTGATTGCGCAGTTCTGAACACTCTTTCTGTAGATAATGCAAGTGGACATTCGGAGCGCTAAGAGGGTAATAGTGGAAAAAGGAATATATTCAAATATAAACTACACAGTAGCATTCTGTGAAAATTCTTCCTGTTCTGTGCATTCAACTAACAGAGTTGAACCTTACTTTTGATTGAGCCGTTCTGAAACACTCTTTCTGTAGAAACTGCAATTGGACATGCTAAGCGCTAAGAGGCCTACATTGGGAAAAAGAATATCTTCAAATAAAAACTACACAGATGCATTCTGTGAAACTTATTTCTGATCTGTAAATTCAGTTAACAGAGATAAAATATATTTTTGATTGAGCAGTTATGTAACACTCTTTTTGTAGAAAATGCAAGTGGAGATTCAGAGCGCTAAGAGGGTAATAGTGGAAAAAGGAATGTCTTCAAATATAAACTACACAGAATCATTCGGTGAAACTTCTTTCTGATCTGTCCATTCAGCTAACATAGTAAAACCATAGTTTTGATTGAGCAGATCTGAACACTCTTTCTGTAGAAAATGCAACTGGACATTTGGAGCGCTAAGAGCGTAGTAGTGGAAAAAGGAATATATTCAAATATAAACTACACTGAAGCATTCTGTGAAACTTCTTTCTGATCTGAGCATTCAGCTAACAGAGTTAAACCATACTTTTTATTGAGCAGTTTTGAAACACTCTGTCTGTAGAAAATGCAACTGGACATTCGTAGCGCTAAGTGGGTAATAGTGGAAAAAAGAATATGTTCAAATATAAACTACACAGAAGCATTGTATGAAACTTCTTTCTGTTCTGTGCATTCAACTAACAGAGTTGAACCTTACTTTTGATTGAGCCGTTCTGAAACACTCTTTCTGTAGAAACTGCAATTGGACATGCTAAGCGCTAAGAGGCCTACATTGGGAAAAAGAATATCTTCAAATAAAAACTACACAGATGCATTCTGTGAAACTTATTTCTGATCTGTAAATTCAGTTAACAGAGATAAAACATATTTTTGATTGAGCAGTTATGAAACACTCTTTTTGTAGAAAATGCAAGTGGAGATTCGGAGCGCTATGTGGGTAATAGTAGAAAAAGGAATGTCTTCAAATATAAACTACACAGAATCATTCGGTGAAACTTGTTTCTGATCTGTGCATTCAGCTAACAGAGTTAAACCATACTTTTGATTGAGCAGATCTGAACACTCTTTCTGTAGAAAATGCAACTGGACATTTGGAGCGCTAAGAGCGTTGTAGTGGAAAAAGGAATATATTCAAATATAAACTACACAGAAGCATTCTGTGAAACTTCTTTCTGATCTGAGCATTCAGCTAACAGAGTTAAACCATACTTTTGATTGAGCAGTTTTGAAACACTCTGTCTGTAGAAAATGCAACTGGACATTCGTAGCGCTAAGTGGGTAATAGTGGAAAAAAGAATATGTTCAAATATAAACTACACAGAAGCATTGTATGAAACTTCTTTCTGTTCTGTGCATTCAACTAACAGAGTTGAACCTTACTTTTGATTGAGCCGTTCTGAAACACTCTTTCTGTAGAAACTGCAATTGGACATTCTGAGCGCTAAGAGGCCTATATTGGGAAAAAGAATGTCTACAAATAAAAACTACACAGAAGAATTGTGTGAAACTTCTTTCTGTTCTGTTTGTTCAACTAAAAGAGTTGAACCTTAGTTTTGATTGAGCCGTTCTGAAACACTCTTTCTGTAGAAAATGCAAGTGGAGATTCGGAGCGCTAAGAGGGTAATAGTGGAAAAAGGAATGTCTCCAAATATAAACTACACAGAATCATTCTGTGAAACTTCTTTCTGATCTGTGCATTCAGCTAACAGAGTTAAACCATACTATTGATTCAGCAGATCTGAACACTCTTTCTGTAGAAAATGCAACTGGACATTTGGAGCGCTAAGAGAGTAGTAGTGGAAAAAGGAATATATTGAAATATAAACTACACAGAAGCATTCTGTGAAACTTCTTTCTGATCTGAGCATTCAGCTAACAGAGTTAAACCATACTTTTGATTGAGCAGTTTTGAAACACTCTGTCTGTAGAAAATGCAACTGGACATTCGTAGCGCTAAGTGGGTAATAGTGGAAAAAAGAATATGTTCAAATATAAACTACACAGAAGCATTGTATGAAACTTCTTTCTGTTCTGTGCATTCAACTAACAGAGTTGAACCTTACTTTTGATTGAGCCTTTCTGAAACACTCTTTCTGTAGAATCTGCAATTGGACATTCTGAGCGCTAAGAGGACTATATTGAGAAAAATAATATCTTCAAATAAAAACTACACAGAAGCATTGTGTGAAACTTATTTCTGATATGTTCATTAAGCTAACAGAGTTAAACCATACTTTTGATTGCGCAGTTCTGAACACTCTTTCTGTAGAAAATGCAAGTGGACATTCGGAGCGCTAAGAGGGTAATAGTGGAAAAAGGAATATATTCAAATATAAACTACACAGTAGCATTCTGTGAAAATTCTTTCTGTTCTGTGCATTCAACTAACAGAGTTGAACCTTACTTTTGATTGAGCCGTTCTGAAACACTCTTTCTGTAGAAACTGCAATTGGACATGCTAAGCGCTAAGAGGCCTACATTGGGAAAAAGAATATCTTCAAATAAAAACTACACAGATGCATTCTGTGAAACTTATTTCTGATCTGTAAATTCAGTTAACAGAGATAAAACATATTTTTGATTGAGCAGTTATGAAACACTCTTTTTGTAGAAAATGCAAATGGAGATTCGGAGCGCTAAGAGGGTAATAGTGGAAAAAGGAATGTCTTCAAATATAAACTACACAGAATCATTCGGTGAAACATTTTCTGATCTGTGCATTCAGCTAACAGAGTTAAAACATACTTTTGATTGAGCATATCTGAACACTCTTTCTGTTGAAAATGCAACTGGACATTTGGAGCGCTAAGAGCGTAGTAGTGGAAAAAGGAATATATTCAAATATAAACTACACAGAAGCATTCTGTGAAACTTCTTTCTGATTTGAGCATACAGCTAACAGAGTTAAACCATACTTTTGATTGAGCAGTTTTGAAACACTCTGTCTGTAGAAAATGCAACTGGACATTCGTAGCGCTAAGTGGGTAATAGTGGAAAAGAGAATATGTTCAAATATAAACTACACAGAAGCATTGTATGAAACTTCTTTCTGTTCTGTGCATTCAACTAACAGAGTTGAACCTGACTTTTGATTGAGCCGTTCTGAAACACTCTTTCTGTAGAAACTGCAATTGGACATTCTGAGCGCTAAGAGGCCTATATTGGGAAAAAGAATGTCTACAAATAAAAACTACACAGAAGAATTGTGTGAAACTTCTTTCTGTTCTGTTTGTTCAACTAAAAGAGTTGAACCTTAGTTTTGATTGAGCCGTTCTGAAACACTCTTTCTGTAGAAAATGCAAGTGGAGATTCGGAGCGCTAAGAGGGTAATAGTGGAAAAAGGAATGTCTCCAAATATAAACTGCACAGAATCATTCTGTGAAACTTCTTTCTGATCTGTGCATTCAGCTAACAGAGTTAAACCATACTTTTGATTGAGCAGATCTGAACACTCTTTCTGTAGAAAATGCAACTGGACATTTGGAGCGTTCAGAGAGTAGTAGTGGAAAAAGGAATATATTCAAATATAAACTACACAGAAGCATTCTGTGAAACTTCTTTCTGATCTGAGCATTCAGCTAACAGAGTTAAACCATACTTTTGATTGAGCAGTTTTGAAACACTCTGTCTGTAGAAAATGCAACTGGACATTCGTAGCGCTAAGTGGGTAATAGTGGAAAAAAGAATATGTTCAAATATAAACTACACAGAAGCATTGTATGAAACTTCTTTCTGTTCTGTGCATTCAACTAACAGAGTTGAACCTTACTTTTGATTGAGCCGTTCTGAAACACTCTTTCTGTAGAAACTGCAATTGGACATTCTGAGCGCTAAGAGGCCTATATTGGGAAAAAGAATGTCTACAAATAAAAACTACACAGAAGAATTGTGTGAAACTTCTTTCTGTTCTGTTTGTTCAACTAAAAGAGTTGAACCTTAGTTTTGATTGAGCCGTTCTGAAACACTCTTTCTGTAGAAAATGCAAGTGGAGATTCGGAGCGCTAAGAGGGTAATAGTGGAAAAAGGAATGTCTCCAAATATAAACTGCACAGAATCATTCTGTGAAACTTCTTTCTGATCTGTGCATTCAGCTAACAGAGTTAAACCATACTTTTGATTGAGCAGATCTGAACACTCTTTCTGTAGAAAATGCAACTGGACATTTGGAGCGCTAAGAGAGTAGTAGTGGAAAAAGGAATATATTCAAATATAAACTACACAGAAGCATTGTATGAAACTTCTTTCTGTTCTGTGCATTCAACTAACAGAGTTGAACCTTACTTTTGATTGAGCCTTTCTGAAACACTCTTTCTGTAGAAACTGCAATTGGACATTCTGAGCGCTAAGAGGCCTCTATTGGGGAAAATAATATCTTCAAATAAAAACTACACAGAAGCATTGTGTGAAACTTATTTCTGATATGTTCATTAAGCTAACAGAGTTAAACCATACTTTTGATTGCGCAGTTCTCAACACTCTTTCTGTAGAAAATGCAAGTGGACATTCGGAGCGCTAAGAGGGTAATAGTGGAAAAAGGAATATATTCAAATATAAACTACACAGTAGCATTCTGTGAAAATTCCTTCTGTTCTGTGCATTCAACTAACAGAGTTGAACCTTACTTTTGATTGAGACGTTCTGAAACACTCTTTCTGTAGAAACTGCAATTGGACATGCTAAGCGCTAAGAGGCCTACATTGGGAAAAAGAACATCTTCAAATAAAAGCTACACAGATGCATTCCGTGAAACTTATTTCTGATCTGTAAATTCAGTTAACAGAGATAAAACATATTTTTGATTGAGCCGTTCTGAAACACTCTTTCTGTAGAAAATGCAAGTGGAGATTCGGAGCGCTAAGAGGGTAATAGTGGAAAAAGGAATGTCTCCAAATATAAACTACACAGAATCATTCTGTGAAACTTCTTTCTGATCTGTGCATTCAGCTAACAGAGTTAAACCATACTTTTGATTGAGCAGATCTGAACACTCTTTCTGTAGAAAATGCAACTGGACATTTGGAGCGCTAAGAGAGTAGTAGTGGAAAAAGGAATATATTCAAATTTAAACTACACAGAAGCATTCTGTGAAACTTCTTTCTGATCTGAGCATTCAGCTAACAGAGTTAAACCACACTTTTGATTGAGCAGTTTTGAAACACTCTGTCTGTAGAAAATGCAACTGGACATTCGTAGCGCTAAGTGGGTAATAGTGGAAAAAAGAATATGTTCAAATATAAACTACACAGAAGCATTGTATGAAACTTCTTTCTGTTCTGTGCATTCAACTAACAGAGTTGAACCTTACTTTTGATTGAGCCGTTCTGAAACCCTCTTTCTGTAGAAACTGCAATTGGACATTCTGAGCGCTAAGAGGCCTATATTGGGAAAAAGAATGTCTACAAATAAAAACTACACAGAAGAATTGTGTGAAACTTCTTTCTGTTCTGTTTGTTCAACTAAAAGAGTTGAACCTTAGTTTTGTTTGAGCCGTTCTGAAACAGTCTTTCTGTAGAAAATGCAAGTGGAGATTCGGAGCGCTAAGAGGGTAATAGTGGAAAAAGGAATGTCTCCAAAAATAAACTACACAGAATCATTCGGTGAAACTTCTTTCTGATCTGTGCATTCAGCTAACAGAGTTAAACCATACTTTTGATTGAGCAGATCTGAACACTCTTTCTGTAGAAAATGCAACTGGACATTTGGAGCGCTAAGAGTGTAGTAGTGGAAAAAGGAATATATTAAAATATAAACTACACAGAAGCATTCTGTGAAACTTCTTTCTGATCTGAGCATTCAGCTAACAGAGTTAAACCATACTTTTGATTGAGCAGTTTTGAAACACTCTGTCTGTAGAAAATGCAACTGGACATTCGTAGCGCTAAGTGGGTAATAGTGGAAAAAAGAATATGTTCAAATATAAACTACACAGAAGCATTGTATGAAACTACTTTCTGTTCTGTGCATTCAACTAACAGAGTTGAACCTTACTTTTGATTGAGCCTTTCTGAAACACTCTTTCTGTAGAAACTGCAATTGGACATTCTGAGCACTAAGAGGCCTCTATTGGGGAAAATAATTTCTTCAAATAAAAACTACACAGAAGCATTGTGTGAAACTTATTTCTGATATGTTCATTAAGCTAACAGAGTTAAACCATACTTTTGATTGCGCAGTTCTGAACACTCTTTCTGTAGAAAATGCAAGTGGACATTCAGAGCGCTAAGAGGGTAATAGTGGAAAAAGGAATATATTCAAATATAAACTACACAGTAGCATTCTGTGAAAATTCCTTCTGTTCTGTGCATTCAACTAACAGAGTTGAACCTTACTTTTGATTGAGCCATTCTGAAACACTCTTTCTGTAGAAACTGCAATTGGACATGCTAAGCGCTAAGAGGCCTACATTGGGAAAAAGAACATCTTCAAATAAAAACTACACAGATGCATTCCGTGAAACTTATTTCTGATCTGTAAATTCAGTTAACAGAGATAAAACATATTTTTGATTGAGCAGTAATGAAACACTCTTTTTGTAGAAAATGCAAGTGGAGATTCGGAGCGCTAAGAGGGTAATAGTGGAAAAAGGAATGCCTTCAAATATAAACTACACAGAATCATTCGGTGAAACTTCTTTCTGATCTGTGCATTCAGCTAACAGAGTTAAACCATACTTTTGATTGAGCAGATCTGAACACTCTTTCTGTAGAAAATGCAACTGGACATTTGGAGCGCTAAGAGCGTAGTAGTGGAAAAAGGAATATATTCAAATATAAACTACACAGAAGCATTCTGTGAAACTACTTTCTGATCTGAGCATTCAGCTAACAGAGTTAAACCATACTTTTGATTGAGCAGTTTTGAAACACTCTGTCTGTAGAAAATGCAACTGGACATTCGTAGCGCTAAGTGGGTAATAGTGGAAAAAAGAATATGTTCAAATATAAACTACACAGAAGCATTGTATGAAACTTCTTTCTGTTCTGTGCATTCAACTAACAGAGTTGAACCTTACTTTTGATTGAGCCGTTCTGAAACACTCTTTCTGTAGAAACTGCAATTGGACATTCTGAGCGCTAAGAGGCCTATATTGGGAAAAAGAATATCTACAAATAAAAACTACACAGAAGAATTGTGTGAAACTTCTTTCTGTTCTGTTTGTTCAACTAAAAGAGTTGAACCTTAGTTTTGATTGAGCCGTTCTGAAACACTCTTTCTGTAGAAAATGCAAGTGGAGATTCGGAGCGCTAAGAGGGTAATAGTGGAAAAAGGAATGTCTCCAAATATAAACTACACAGAATCATTCTGTGAAACTTCTTTCTGATCTGTGCATTCAGCTAACAGAGTTAAAACATACTTTTGATTGAGCAGATCTGAACATTCTTTCTGTAGAAAATGCAACTGGACATTTGGAGCGCTAAGAGAGTAGTAGTGGAAAAAGGAATATATTCAAATATAAACTACACAGAAGCATTCTGTGAAACTTCTTTCTGATCTGAGCATTCAGCTAACAGAGTTAAACCACATTTTGATTGAGCAGTTTTGAAACACTCTGTCTGTAGAAAATGCAACTGGACATTCGTAGCGCTAAGTGGGTAATAGTGGAAAAAAGAATATGTTCAAATATAAACTACACAGAAGCATTGTATGAAACTTCTTTCTGTTCTGTGCATTCAACTAACAGAGTTGAACCTTACTTTTGATTGAGCCTTTCTGAAACCCTCTTTCTGTAGAAACTGCAATTGGACATTCTGAGCGCTAAGAGGCCTCTATTGGGAAAAAAAATATCTTCAAATAAAAACTACACAGAAGCATTGTGTGAAACTTATTTCTGATATGTTCATTAAGCTAACAGAGTTAAACCATACTTTTGATTGCGCAGTTCTGAACACTCTTTCTGTAGAAAATGCAAGTGGACATTCGGAGCGCTAAGAGGGTAATAGTGGAAAAAGGAATATATTCAAATATAAACTACACAGTAGCATTCTGTGAAATTTCCTTCTGTTCTGTGCATTCAACTAACAGAGTTGAACCTTACTTTTGATTGAGCCGTTCTGAAACACTCTTTCTGTAGAAACTGCAATTGGACATGCTAAGCGCTAAGAGGCCTACATTGGGAAAAAGAATATCTTTAAATAAAAAATACACAGATGCATTCCGTGAAACTTATTTCTGATCTGTAAATTCAGTTAACAGAGATAAAACATATTTTTGATTGAGCAGTTATGAAACACTCTTTTTGTAGAAAATGCAAGTGGAGATTCGGAGCGCTAAGAGGGTAATAGTGGAAAAAGGAATGTCTTCAAATATAAACTACACAGAATCATTCGGTGAAACTTCTTTCTGATCTGTGCATTCAGCTAACAGAGTTAAACCATACTTTTGATTGAGCAGATCAGAACACTCTTTCTGTAGAAAATGCAACTGGACATTTGGAGCGCTAAGTGCGTAGTAGTGGAAAAAGGAATATATTCAAATATAAACTACACAGAAGCATTCTGTGAAACTTCTTTCTGATCTGAGCATTCAGCTAACAGAGTTAAACCATACTTTTGATTGAGCAGTTTTGAAACACTCTGTCTGTAGAAAATGCAAATGGACATTCGTAGCGCTAAGTGGGTAATAGTGGAAAAAAGAATATGTTCAAATATAAACTACACAGAAGCATTGTATGAAACTTCTTTCTGTTCTGTGCATTCAACTAACAGAGTTGAACCTTACTTTTGATTGAGCCGTTCTGAAACACTCTTTCTGTACAAACTGCAATTGGACATTCTGAGAGCTAAGAGGCCTACATTGGGAAAAAGAATGTCTACAAATAAAAACTACACAGAAGAATTGTGTGAAACAACTTTCTGTTCTGTTTGTTCAACTAAAAGAGTTGAACCTTAGTTTTGATTGAGCCGTTCTGAAACACTCTTTCTGTAGAAAATGCAAGTGGAGATTCGGAGCGCTAAGAGGGTAATAGTGGAAAAAGGAATGTCTCCAAATATAAACTACACAGAATCATTCTGTGAAACTTCTTTCTGATCTGTGCATTCAGCTAACAGAATTAAACCATACTTTTGATTGAGCAGATCTGAACACTCTTTCTGTAGAAAATGCAACTGGACATTTGGAGCGCTAAGAGAGTAGTAGTGGAAAAAGGAATATATTCAAATATAAACTACACAGAAGCATGCTGTGAAACTTCTTTCTGATCTGAGCATTCAGCTAACAGAGTTAAACCATACTTTTGATTGAGCAGTTTTGAAACACTCTGTCTGTAGAAAATGCAACTGGACATTCGTAGCGCTAAGTGGGTAATAGTGGAAAAAAGAATATGTTCAAATATAAACTACACAGAAGCATTGTATGAAACTTCTTTCTGTTCTGTGCATTCAACTAACAGAGTTGAACCTTACTTTTGATTGAGCCTTTCTGAAACACTCTTTCTGTAGAAACTGCAATTGGACATACTGAGCGCTAAGAGGCCTCTATTGGGAAAAAAAATATCTTCAAATAAAAACTACACAGAAGCATTGTGTGAAACTTATTTCTGATATGTTCATTAAGCTAACAGAGTTAAACCATACTTTTGATTGCGCAGTTCTGAACACTCTTTCTGTAGAAAATGCAAGTGGACATTCGGAGCGCTAAGAGGGTAATAGTGGAAAAAGGAATATATTCAAATATAAACTACACAGTAGCATTCTGTGAAAATTCCTTCTGTTCTGTGCATTCAACTAAGAGAGTTGAACCTTACTTTTGATTGAGCCGTTCTGAAACACTGTTTCTGTAGAAACTGCAATTGGACATGCTAAGCGCTAAGAGGCCTACATTGGGAAAAAGAATATCTTCAAATAAAAACTACACAGATGCATTCCGTGAAACTTATTTCTGATCTGTAAATTCAGTTAACAGAGATAAAACATATTTTTGATTGAGCAGTTATGAAACACTCTTTTTGTAGAAAATGCAAGTGGAGATTCGGAGCGCTAAGAGGGTAATAGTGGAAAAAGGAATGTCTTCAAATATAAATTACACAGAATCATTCGGTGAAACTTCTTTCTGATCTGTGCATTCAGCTAACACAGTTAAACCATACTTTTGATTGAGCAGATCTGAACACTCTTTCTGTAGAAAATGCAACTGGACATTCGTAGCGCTAAGTGGGTAATAGTGGAAAAAAGAATATGTTCAAATATAAACTACACAGAAGCATTGTATGAAACTTCTTTCTGTTCTGTGCATTCAACTAACAGAGTTGAACCTTACTTTTGATTGAGCCGTTCTGAAACACTCTTTCTGTAGAAACTGCAATTGGACATTCTGAGCGCTAAGAGGCCTATATTGGGAAAAAGAATATCTACAAATAAAAACTACACAGAAGAATTGTGTGAAACTTCTTTCTGTTCTGTTTGTTCAACTAAAAGAGTTGAACCTTAGTATTGATTGAGCCGTTCTGAAACACTCTTTCTGTAGAAAATGAAGTGGAGATTCGGAGCGCTGAGAGGGTAATAGTGGAAAAAGGAATGTCTCCAAATATAAACTACACAGAATCATTCTGTGAAACTTCTTTCTGATCTGTGCATTCAGCTAACAGACTTAAACCATACTTTTGATTGAGCAGATCTGAACACTCTTTCTTTACAAAATGCAACTGGACATTTGGAGCTCTAAGAGAGTTGTAGTGGAAAAAGGAATATATTCAAATATTAACTACAGAGAAGCATTCTGTGAAACTTCTTTCTGATCTGAGCATTCAGCTAACAGAGTTAAACCATACTTTTGATTGAGCAGTTTTGAAACACTCTGTCTGTAGAAAATGCAACCGGACATTCGTAGCGCTAAGTGGGTAATAGTGGAAAAAAGAATATGTTCAAATATAAACTACACAGAAGCATTGTATGAAACTTCTTTCTGTTCTGTGCATTCAACTAACAGGGTTGAACCTTACTTTTGATTGAGCCTTTCTGAAACACTCTTTCTGTAGAAACTGCAATTATACATTCAGAGCGCTAAGAGGCCTCTATTGGGAAAAAAAATATCTTCAAATAAAAACTACACAGAAGCATTGTGTGAAACTTATTTCTGATATGTTCATTAAGCTAACAGAGTTAAACCATACTTTTGATTGCGCAGTTCTGAACACTCTTTCTGTAGAAAATGCAAGTGGACATTCGGAGCGCTAAGAGGGTAATAGTGGAAAAAGGAATATATTCAAATATAAACTACACAGTAGCATTCTGTGAAAATTCCTTCTGTTCTGTGAATTCAACTAACAGAGTTGAACCTTACTTTTGATTGAGCCGTTCTGAAACACTCTTTCTGTAGAAACTGCAATTGGACATGCTAAGCGCTAAGAGGCCTACATTGGGAAAAAGAATATCTTCAAATAAAAAATACACAGATGCATTCCGTGAAACTTATTTCTGATCTGTAAATTCAGTTAACAGAGATAAAACATATTTTTGATTGAGCAGTTATGAAACACTCTTTTTGTAGAAAATGCAAGTGGAGATTCGGAGCGCTAAGGGGGTAATAGTGGAAAAAGGAATGTCTTCAAATATAAACTACACAGAATCATTCGGTGAAACTTCTTTCTGATCTGTGCATTCAGCTAACAGAGTTAAACCATACTTTTGATTGAGCAGATCTGAACACTCTTTCTGTAGAAAATGCAACTGGACATTTGGAGCGCTAAGTGCGTAGTAGTGGAAAAAGGAATATATTCAAATATAAACTACACAGAAGCATTCTGTGAAACTTCTTTCTGATCTGAGCATTCAGCTAACAGAGTTAAACCATACTTTTGATTGAGCAGTTTTGAAACACTCTGTCTGTAGAAAATGCAAATGGACATTCGTAGCGCTAAGTGGGTAATAGTGGAAAATAGAATATGTTCAAATATAAACTACACAGAAGCATTGTATGAAACTTCTTTCTGTTCTGTGCATTCAACTAACAGAGTTGAACCTTACTTTTGATTGAGCCGTTCTGAAACACTCTTTCTGTAGAAACTGCAATTGGACATTCTGAGCGCTAAGAGGCCTATATTGGGAAAAAGAATATCTACAAATAAAAACTACACAGAAGAATTGTGTGAAACTTCTTTCTGTTCTGTTTGTTCAACTAAAAGAGTTGAACCTTAGTTTTGATTGAGCCGTTCTGAAACACTCTTTCTGTAGAAAATGCAAGTGGAGATTCGGAGCGCTAAGAGGGTAATAGTGGAAAAAGGAATGTCTCCAAATATAAACTACACAGAATCATTCTGTGAAACTTCTTTCTGATCTGTGCATTCAGCTAACAGAGTTAAAACATACTTTTGATTGAGCAGATCTGAACATTCTTTCTGTAGAAAATGCAACTGGACATTTGGAGCGCTAAGAGAGTAGTAGTGGAAAAAGGAATATATTCAAATATAAACTACACAGAAGCATTCTGTGAAACTTCTTTCTGATCTGAGCATTCAGCTAACAGAGTTAAACCACATTTTGATTGAGCAGTTTTGAAACACTCTGTCTGTAGAAAATGCAACTGGACATTCGTAGCGCTAAGTGGGTAATAGTGGAAAAAAGAATATGTTCAAATATAAACTACACAGAAGCATTGTATGAAACTTCTTTCTGTTCTGTGCATTCAACTAACAGAGTTGAACCTTACTTTTGATTGAGCCTTTCTGAAACCCTCTTTCTGTAGAAACTGCAATTGGACATTCTGAGCGCTAAGAGGCCTCTATTGGGAAAAAAAATATCTTCAAATAAAAACTACACAGAAGCATTGTGTGAAACTTATTTCTGATATGTTCATTAAGCTAACAGAGTTAAACCATACTTTTGATTGCGCAGTTCTGAACACTCTTTCTGTAGAAAATGCAAGTGGACATTCGGAGCGCTAAGAGGGTAATAGTGGAAAAAGGAATATATTCAAATATAAACTACACAGTAGCATTCTGTGAAATTTCCTTCTGTTCTGTGCATTCAACTAACAGAGTTGAACCTTACTTTTGATTGAGCCGTTCTGAAACACTCTTTCTGTAGAAACTGCAATTGGACATGCTAAGCGCTAAGAGGCCTACATTGGGAAAAAGAATATCTTTAAATAAAAAATACACAGATGCATTCCGTGAAACTTATTTCTGATCTGTAAATTCAGTTAACAGAGATAAAACATATTTTTGATTGAGCAGTTATGAAACACTCTTTTTGTAGAAAATGCAAGTGGAGATTCGGAGCGCTAAGAGGGTAATAGTGGAAAAAGGAATGTCTTCAAATATAAACTACACAGAATCATTCGGTGAAACTTCTTTCTGATCTGTGCATTCAGCTAACAGAGTTAAACCATACTTTTGATTGAGCAGATCAGAACACTCTTTCTGTAGAAAATGCAACTGGACATTTGGAGCGCTAAGTGCGTAGTAGTGGAAAAAGGAATATATTCAAATATAAACTACACAGAAGCATTCTGTGAAACTTCTTTCTGATCTGAGCATTCAGCTAACAGAGTTAAACCATACTTTTGATTGAGCAGTTTTGAAACACTCTGTCTGTAGAAAATGCAAATGGACATTCGTAGCGCTAAGTGGGTAATAGTGGAAAAAAGAATATGTTCAAATATAAACTACACAGAAGCATTGTATGAAACTTCTTTCTGTTCTGTGCATTCAACTAACAGAGTTGAACCTTACTTTTGATTGAGCCGTTCTGAAACACTCTTTCTGTACAAACTGCAATTGGACATTCTGAGAGCTAAGAGGCCTACATTGGGAAAAAGAATGTCTACAAATAAAAACTACACAGAAGAATTGTGTGAAACAACTTTCTGTTCTGTTTGTTCAACTAAAAGAGTTGAACCTTAGTTTTGATTGAGCCGTTCTGAAACACTCTTTCTGTAGAAAATGCAAGTGGAGATTCGGAGCGCTAAGAGGGTAATAGTGGAAAAAGGAATGTCTCCAAATATAAACTACACAGAATCATTCTGTGAAACTTCTTTCTGATCTGTGCATTCAGCTAACAGAATTAAACCATACTTTTGATTGAGCAGATCTGAACACTCTTTCTGTAGAAAATGCAACTGGACATTTGGAGCGCTAAGAGAGTAGTAGTGGAAAAAGGAATATATTCAAATATAAACTACACAGAAGCATGCTGTGAAACTTCTTTCTGATCTGAGCATTCAGCTAACAGAGTTAAACCATACTTTTGATTGAGCAGTTTTGAAACACTCTGTCTGTAGAAAATGCAACTGGACATTCGTAGCGCTAAGTGGGTAATAGTGGAAAAAAGAATATGTTCAAATATAAACTACACAGAAGCATTGTATGAAACTTCTTTCTGTTCTGTGCATTCAACTAACAGAGTTGAACCTTACTTTTGATTGAGCCTTTCTGAAACACTCTTTCTGTAGAAACTGCAATTGGACATACTGAGCGCTAAGAGGCCTCTATTGGGAAAAAAAATATCTTCAAATAAAAACTACACAGAAGCATTGTGTGAAACTTATTTCTGATATGTTCATTAAGCTAACAGAGTTAAACCATACTTTTGATTGCGCAGTTCTGAACACTCTTTCTGTAGAAAATGCAAGTGGACATTCGGAGCGCTAAGAGGGTAATAGTGGAAAAAGGAATATATTCAAATATAAACTACACAGTAGCATTCTGTGAAAATTCCTTCTGTTCTGTGCATTCAACTAAGAGAGTTGAACCTTACTTTTGATTGAGCCGTTCTGAAACACTGTTTCTGTAGAAACTGCAATTGGACATGCTAAGCGCTAAGAGGCCTACATTGGGAAAAAGAATATCTTCAAATAAAAACTACACAGATGCATTCCGTGAAACTTATTTCTGATCTGTAAATTCAGTTAACAGAGATAAAACATATTTTTGATTGAGCAGTTATGAAACACTCTTTTTGTAGAAAATGCAAGTGGAGATTCGGAGCGCTAAGAGGGTAATAGTGGAAAAAGGAATGTCTTCAAATATAAATTACACAGAATCATTCGGTGAAACTTCTTTCTGATCTGTGCATTCAGCTAACACAGTTAAACCATACTTTTGATTGAGCAGATCTGAACACTCTTTCTGTAGAAAATGCAACTGGACATTCGTAGCGCTAAGTGGGTAATAGTGGAAAAAAGAATATGTTCAAATATAAACTACACAGAAGCATTGTATGAAACTTCTTTCTGTTCTGTGCATTCAACTAACAGAGTTGAACCTTACTTTTGATTGAGCCGTTCTGAAACACTCTTTCTGTAGAAACTGCAATTGGACATTCTGAGCGCTAAGAGGCCTATATTGGGAAAAAGAATATCTACAAATAAAAACTACACAGAAGAATTGTGTGAAACTTCTTTCTGTTCTGTTTGTTCAACTAAAAGAGTTGAACCTTAGTATTGATTGAGCCGTTCTGAAACACTCTTTCTGTAGAAAATGAAGTGGAGATTCGGAGCGCTGAGAGGGTAATAGTGGAAAAAGGAATGTCTCCAAATATAAACTACACAGAATCATTCTGTGAAACTTCTTTCTGATCTGTGCATTCAGCTAACAGACTTAAACCATACTTTTGATTGAGCAGATCTGAACACTCTTTCTTTACAAAATGCAACTGGACATTTGGAGCTCTAAGAGAGTTGTAGTGGAAAAAGGAATATATTCAAATATTAACTACAGAGAAGCATTCTGTGAAACTTCTTTCTGATCTGAGCATTCAGCTAACAGAGTTAAACCATACTTTTGATTGAGCAGTTTTGAAACACTCTGTCTGTAGAAAATGCAACCGGACATTCGTAGCGCTAAGTGGGTAATAGTGGAAAAAAGAATATGTTCAAATATAAACTACACAGAAGCATTGTATGAAACTTCTTTCTGTTCTGTGCATTCAACTAACAGGGTTGAACCTTACTTTTGATTGAGCCTTTCTGAAACACTCTTTCTGTAGAAACTGCAATTATACATTCAGAGCGCTAAGAGGCCTCTATTGGGAAAAAAAATATCTTCAAATAAAAACTACACAGAAGCATTGTGTGAAACTTATTTCTGATATGTTCATTAAGCTAACAGAGTTAAACCATACTTTTGATTGCGCAGTTCTGAACACTCTTTCTGTAGAAAATGCAAGTGGACATTCGGAGCGCTAAGAGGGTAATAGTGGAAAAAGGAATATATTCAAATATAAACTACACAGTAGCATTCTGTGAAAATTCCTTCTGTTCTGTGAATTCAACTAACAGAGTTGAACCTTACTTTTGATTGAGCCGTTCTGAAACACTCTTTCTGTAGAAACTGCAATTGGACATGCTAAGCGCTAAGAGGCCTACATTGGGAAAAAGAATATCTTCAAATAAAAAATACACAGATGCATTCCGTGAAACTTATTTCTGATCTGTAAATTCAGTTAACAGAGATAAAACATATTTTTGATTGAGCAGTTATGAAACACTCTTTTTGTAGAAAATGCAAGTGGAGATTCGGAGCGCTAAGGGGGTAATAGTGGAAAAAGGAATGTCTTCAAATATAAACTACACAGAATCATTCGGTGAAACTTCTTTCTGATCTGTGCATTCAGCTAACAGAGTTAAACCATACTTTTGATTGAGCAGATCTGAACACTCTTTCTGTAGAAAATGCAACTGGACATTTGGAGCGCTAAGTGCGTAGTAGTGGAAAAAGGAATATATTCAAATATAAACTACACAGAAGCATTCTGTGAAACTTCTTTCTGATCTGAGCATTCAGCTAACAGAGTTAAACCATACTTTTGATTGAGCAGTTTTGAAACACTCTGTCTGTAGAAAATGCAAATGGACATTCGTAGCGCTAAGTGGGTAATAGTGGAAAATAGAATATGTTCAAATATAAACTACACAGAAGCATTGTATGAAACTTCTTTCTGTTCTGTGCATTCAACTAACAGAGTTGAACCTTACTTTTGATTGAGCCGTTCTGAAACACTCTTTCTGTACAAACTGCAATTGGACATTCTGAGAGCTAAGAGGCCTACATTGGGAAAAAGAATGTCTACAAATAAAAACTACACAGAAGAATTGTGTGAAACATCTTTCTGTTCTGTTTGTTCAACTAAAAGAGTTGAACCTTAGTTTTGATTGAGCCGTTCTGAAACACTCTTTCTGTAGAAAATGCAAGTGGAGATTCGGAGCGCTAAGAGGGTAATAGTGGAAAAAGGAATGTCTCCAAATATAAACTACACAGAATCATTCTGTGAAACTTCTTTCTGATCTGTGCATTCAGCTAACAGAATTAAACCATACTTTTGATTGAGCAGATCTGAACACTCTTTCTGTAGAAAATGCAACTGGACATTTGGAGCGCTAAGAGAGTAGTAGTGGAAAAAGGAATATATTCAAATATAAACTACACAGAAGCATTCTGTGAAACTTCATTCTGATCTGAGCATTCAGCTAACAGAGTTAAACCATACTTTTGATTGAGCAGTTTTGAAACACTCTGTCTGTAGAAAATGCAACTGGACATTCGTAGCGCTAAGTGGGTAATAGTGGAAAAAAGAATATGTTCAAATATAAAGTACACAGAAGCATTGTATGAAAATTCTTTCTGTTCTGTGCATTCAACTAACAGAGTTGAACCTTACTTTTGATTGAGCCTTTCTGAAACACTCTTTCTGTAGAAACTGCAATTGGACATTCTGAGCGCTAAGAGGCCTATATTGGGAAAAATAATATCTTCAAATAAAAACTACACAGAAGCATTGTGTGAAACTTATTTCTGATATGTTCATTAAGCTAACAGAGTTAAACCATAGTTTTGATTGCGCAGTTCTGAACACTCTTTCTGTAGAAAATGCAAGTGGACATTCGGAGCGCTAAGAGGGTAATAGTGGAAAAAGGAATATATTCAAATATAAACTACACAGTAGCATTCTGTGAAAATACTTTCTGTTCTGTGCATTCAACTAACAGAGTTGAACCTTACTTTTGATTGAGCCGTTCTGAAACACTCTTTCTGTAGAAACTGCAATTGGACATGCTAAGCGCTAAGAGGCCTACATTGGGAAAAAGAATATCTTCAAATAAAAACTACACAGATGCATTCCGTGAAACTTATTTCTGATCTGTAAATTCAGTTAAATGAGATAAAACATATTTTTGATTGAGCAGTTATGAAACACTCTTTTTGTAGAAAATGCAAGTGGAGATTCGGAGCGCTAAGAGGGTAATAGTGGAAAAAGGAATGTCTTCAAATATAAATTACACAGAATCATTCGGTGAAACTTCTTACTGATCTGTGCATTCAGCTAACAGAGTTAAACCATACTTTTGATTGAGCAGATCTGAACACTCTTTCTGTAGAAAATGCAACTGGACATTCGTAGCGCTAAGTGGGTAATAGTGGAAAAAAGAATATGTTCAAATATAAACTACACAGAAGCATTGTATGAAACTTCTTTCTGTTCTGTGCATTCAACTAACAGAGTTGAACCTTACTTTTGATTGAGCCGTTCTGAAACACTCTTTCTGTAGAAACTGCAATTGGACATTCTGAGCGCTAAGAGGCCTATATTGGGAAAAAGAATATCTACAAATAAAAACTACACAGAAGAATTGTGTGAAACATCTTTCTGTTCTGTTTGTTCAACTAAAAGAGTTGAACCTTAGTTTTGATTGAGCCGTTCTGAAACACTCTTTCTGTAGAAAATGCAAGTTTAGATTCGGAGAGCTGAGAGGTTAATAGTGGAAAAAGGAATGTCTCCAAATATAAACTACACAGAATCATTCTGTGAAACTTCTTTCTGATCTGTGCATTCAGCTAACAGAGTTAAACCATACTTTTGATTGAGCAGATCTGAACACTCTTTCTTTAGAAAATGCAACTGGACATTTGGAGCGCTAAGAGAGTAGTAGTGGAAAAAGGAATATATTCAAATATAAACTACAGAGAAGCATTCTGTGAAACTTCTTTCTGATCTGAGCATTCAGCTAACAGAGTTAAACCATACTTTTGATTGAGCAGTTTTGAAACACTCTGTCTGTAGAAAATGCAACTGGACATTCGTAGCGCTAAGTGGGTAATAGTGGAAAAAAGAATATGTTCAAATATAAACTACACAGAAGCATTGTATGAAACTTCTTCCTGTTCTGTGCATTCAACTAACAGGGTTGAACCTTACTTTTGATTGAGCCTTTCTGAAACACTCTTTCTGTAGAAACTGCAATTATACATTCAGAGCGCTAAGAGGCCTATATTGGGAAAAATAATACCTTCAAATAAAAACTACACAGAAGCATTGTGTGAAACTTATTTCTGATATGTTCATTAAGCTAACAGAGTTAAACCATAGTATTGATTGCACAGTTCTGAACACTCTTTCTGTAGAAAATGCAAGTGGACATTCGGAGCGCTAAGAGGTTAATAGTGGAAAAAGGAATATATTCAAATATAAACTACACAGTATCATTCTGTGAAAATTCTTTCTGTTCTGTGCATTCAACTAACAGAGTTGAACCTTACTTTTGATTGAGCCGTTCTGAAACACTCTTTCTGTAGAAACTGCAATTGGACATGCTAAGCGCTAAGAGGCCTACATTGGGAAAAATAATATCTTCAAATAAAAACTACACAGAAGCATTGTGTGAAACTTATTTCTGATATGTTCATTAAGCTAACAGAGTTAAACCATAGTTTTGATTGCGCAGTTCTGAACACTCTTTCTGTAGAAAATGCAAGTGGACATTCGGAGCGCTAAGAGGGTAATAGTGGAAAAAAGAATATGTTCAAATATAAACTACACAGAAGCATTGTATGAAACTTCTTTCTGTTCTGTGCATTCAACTAACAGAGTTGAACCTTACTTTTGATTGAGCCTTTCTGAAACACTCTTTCTGTAGAAACTGCAATTGGACATTCTGAGCGCTAAGAGGCCTCTATTGGGGAAAATAATATCTTCAAATAAAAACTACACAGAAGCATTGTGTGAAACTTATTTCTGATATGTTCATTAAGCTAACAGAGTTAAACCATACTTTTGATTGCGCAGTTCTGAACACTCTTTCTGTAGAAAATGCAAGTGGACATTCGGAGCGCTAAGAGGGTAATAGTGGAAAAAGGAATATATTCAAATATAAACTACACAGTAGCATTCTGTGAAAATTCCTTCTGTTCTGTGCATTCAACTAACAGAGTTGAACCTTACTTTTGTTTGAGCCGTTCTGAAACACTCTTTCTGTAGAAACTGCAATTGGACATGCTAAGCGCTAAGAGGCCTACATTGGGAAAAAGAACATCTTCAAATAAAAACTACACAGATGCATTCCGTGAAACTAATTTCTGATCTGTAAATTCAATTAACAGAGATAAAACATATTTTTGATTGAGCAGTAATGAAACACTCTTTTTGTAGAAAATGAAAGTGGAGATTCGGAGCGCTAAGAGGGTAATAGTGGAAAAAGGAATGCCTTCAAATATAAACTACACAGAATCATTCGGTGAAACTTCTTTCTGATCTGTGCATTCAGCTAACAGAGTTAAACCATACTTTTGATTGAGCAGATCTGAACACTCTTTCTGTAGAAAATGCAACTGGACATTTGGAGCGCTAAGAGCGTAGTAGTGGAAAAAGGAATATATTCAAATATAAACTACACAGAAGCATTCTGTGAAACTTCTTTCTGATCTGAGCATTCAGCTAACAGAGTTAAACCATACTTTTGATTGAGCAGTTTTGAAACACTCTGTCTGTAGAAAATGCAACTGGACATTCGTAGCGCTAAGTGGGTAATAGTGGAAAAAAGAATATGTTCAAATATAAACTACACAGAAGCATTGTATGAAACTTCTTTCTGTTCTGTGCATTCAACTAACAGAGTTGAACCTTACTTTTGATTGAGCCGTTCTGAAACACTCTTTCTGTAGAAACTGCAATTGGACATTCTGAGCGCTAAGAGGCCTATATTGGGAAAAAGAATATCTACAAATAAAAACTACACAGAAGAATTGTGTGAAACTTCTTTCTGTTCTGTTTGTTCAACTAAAAGAGTTGAACCTTAGTTTTGATTGAGCCGTTCTGAAACACACTTTCTGTAGAAAATGCAAGTGGAGATTCGGAGCGCTAAGAGGGTAATAGTGGAAAAAGAATGTCTCCAAATATAAACTACACAGAATCATTCTGTGAAACTTCTTTCTGATCTGTGCATTCAGCTAACAGAGTTAAACCATACTTTTGATTGAGCAGATCTGAACACTCTTTCTGTAGAAAATGCAACTGGACATTTGGAGCGCTAAGAGAGTAGTAGTGGAAAAAGGAATATATTCAAATATAAACTACACAGAAGCATTCTGTGAAACTTCATTCTGATCTGAGCATTCAGCTAACAGAGTTAAACCATACTTTTGATTGAGCAGTTTTGAAACACTGTGTCTGTAGAAAATGCAACTGGACATTCGTAGCGCTAAGTGGGTAATAGTGGAAAAAAGAATATGTTCAAATATAAACTACACAGAAGCATTGTATGAAACTTCTTCCTGTTCTGTGCATTCAACTAACAGGGTTGAACCTTACTTTTGATTGAGCCTTTCTGAAACACTCTTTCTGTAGAAACTGCAATTATACATTCAGAGCGCTAAGAGGCCTATATTGGGAAAAATAATACCTTCAAATAAAAACTACACAGAAGCATTGTGTGAAACTTATTTCTGATATGTTCATTAAGCTAACAGAGTTAAACCATAGTATTGATTGCACAGTTCTGAACACTCTTTCTGTAGAAAATGCAAGTGGACATTCGGAGCGCTAAGAGGTTAATAGTGGAAAAAGGAATATATTCAAATATAAACTACACAGTATCATTCTGTGAAAATTCTTTCTGTTCTGTGCATTCAACTAACAGAGTTGAACCTTACTTTTGATTGAGCCGTTCTGAAACACTCTTTCTGTAGAAACTGCAATTGGACATGCTAAGCGCTAAGAGGCCTACATTGGGAAAAATAATATCTTCAAATAAAAACTACACAGAAGCATTGTGTGAAACTTATTTCTGATATGTTCATTAAGCTAACAGAGTTAAACCATAGTTTTGATTGCGCAGTTCTGAACACTCTTTCTGTAGAAAATGCAAGTGGACATTCGGAGCGCTAAGAGGGTAATAGTGGAAAAAAGAATATGTTCAAATATAAACTACACAGAAGCATTGTATGAAACTTCTTTCTGTTCTGTGCATTCAACTAACAGAGTTGAACCTTACTTTTGATTGAGCCTTTCTGAAACACTCTTTCTGTAGAAACTGCAATTGGACATTCTGAGCGCTAAGAGGCCTCTATTGGGGAAAATAATATCTTCAAATAAAAACTACACAGAAGCATTGTGTGAAACTTATTTCTGATATGTTCATTAAGCTAACAGAGTTAAACCATACTTTTGATTGCGCAGTTCTGAACACTCTTTCTGTAGAAAATGCAAGTGGACATTCAGAGCGCTAAGAGGGTAATAGTGGAAAAAGGAATATATTCAAATATAAACTACACAGTAGCATTCTGTGAAAATTCCTTCTGTTCTGTGCATTCAACTAACAGAGTTGAACCTTACTTTTGTTTGAGCCGTTCTGAAACACTCTTTCTGTAGAAACTGCAATTGGACATGCTAAGCGCTAAGAGGCCTACATTGGGAAAAAGAACATCTTCAAATAAAAACTACACAGATGCATTCCGTGAAACTAATTTCTGATCTGTAAATTCAATTAACAGAGATAAAACATATTTTTGATTGAGCAGTAATGAAACACTCTTTTTGTAGAAAATGCAAGTGGAGATTCGGAGCGCTAAGAGGGTAATAGTGGAAAAAGGAATGCCTTCAAATATAAACTACACAGAATCATTCGGTGAAACTTCTTTCTGATCTGTGCATTCAGCTAACAGAGTTAAACCATACTTTTGATTGAGCAGATCTGAACACTCTTTCTGTAGAAAATGCAACTGGACATTTGGAGCGCTAAGAGCGTAGTAGTGGAAAAAGGAATATATTCAAATATAAACTACACAGAAGCATTCTGTGAAACTTCTTTCTGATCTGAGCATTCAGCTAACAGAGTTAAACCATACTTTTGATTGAGCAGTTTTGAAACACTCTGTCTGTAGAAAATGCAACTGGACATTCGTAGCGCTAAGTGGGTAATAGTGGAAAAAAGAATATGTTCAAATATAAACTACACAGAAGCATTGTATGAAACTTCTTTCTGTTCTGTGCATTCAACTAACAGAGTTGAACCTTACTTTTGATTGAGCCGTTCTGAAACACTCTTTCTGTAGAAACTGCAATTGGACATTCTGAGCGCTAAGAGGCCTATATTGGGAAAAAGAATATCTACAAATAAAAACTACACAGAAGAATTGTGTGAAACTTCTTTCTGTTCTGTTTGTTCAACTAAAAGAGTTGAACCTTAGTTTTGATTGAGCCGTTCTGAAACACACTTTCTGTAGAAAATGCAAGTGGAGATTCGGAGCGCTAAGAGGGTAATAGTGGAAAAAGAATGTCTCCAAATATAAACTACACAGAATCATTCTGTGAAACTTCTTTCTGATCTGTGCATTCAGCTAACAGAGTTAAACCATACTTTTGATTGAGCAGATCTGAACACTCTTTCTGTAGAAAATGCAACTGGACATTTGGAGCGCTAAGAGAGTAGTAGTGGAAAAAGGAATATATTCAAATATAAACTACACAGAAGCATTCTGTGAAACTTCATTCTGATCTGAGCATTCAGCTAACAGAGTTAAACCATACTTTTGATTGAGCAGTTTTGAAACACTGTGTCTGTAGAAAATGCAACTGGACATTCGTAGCGCTAAGTGGGTAATAGTGGAAAAAAGAATATGTTCAAATATAAACTACACAGAAGCATTGTATGAAACTTCTTTCTGTTCTGTGCATTCAACTAACAGAGTTGAACCTTACTTTTGATTGAGCCTTTCTGAAACACTCTTTATGTAGAAACTGCAATTGGACATTCTGAGCGCTAAGAGGCCTCTATTGGGAAAAATAATATCTTCAAATAAAAACTACACAGAAGCATTGTGTGAAACTTATTTCTGATATGTTCATTAAGCTAACAGAGTTAAACCATAGTTTTGATTGCGCAGTTCTGAACACTCTTTCTGTAGAAAATGCAAGTGGACATTCGGAGCGCTAAGAGGGTAATAGTGGAAAAAGGAATATATTCAAATATAAACTACACAGTAGCATTCTGTGAAAATTCTTTCTGTTCTGTGCATTCAACTAACAGAGTTGAACCTTACTTTTGATTGAGCCGTTCTGAAACACTCTTTCTGTAGAAACTGCAATTGGACATGCTAAGCGCTAAGAGGCCTACATTGGGAAAAAGAATATCTTCAAATAAAAACTACACAGATGCATTCCGTGAAACTTATTTCTGATCTGTAAATTCAGTTAACAGAGATAAAACATATTTTTGATTGAGCAGTTATGAAACACTCTTTTTGTAGAAAATGCAAGTGGAGATTCGGAGCGCTAAGAGGGTAATAGTGGAAAAAGGAATGTCTTCAAATATAAATTACACAGAATCATTCGGTGAAACTTCTTACTGATCTGTGCATTCAGCTAACAGAGTTAAACCATACTTTTGATTGAGCAGATCTGAACACTCTTTCTGTAGAAAATGCAACTGGACATTCGTAGCGCTAAGTGGGTAATAGTGGAAAAAAGAATATGTTCAAATATAAACTACACAGAAGCATTGTATGAAACTTCTTTCTGTTCTGTGCATTCAACTAACAGAGTTGAACCTTACTTTTGATTGAGCCGTTCTGAAACACTCTTTCTGTAGAAACTGCAATTGGACATTCTGAGCGCTAAGAGGCCTATATTGGGAAAAAGAATATCTACAAATAAAAACTACACAGAAGAATTGTGTGAAACTTCTTTCTGTTCTGTTTGTTCAACTAAAAGAGTTGAACCTTAGTTTTGATTGAGCCGTTCTGAAACACTCTTTCTGTAGAAAATGCAAGTGGAGATTCGGAGAGCTGAGAGGTTAATAGTGGAAGAAGGAATGTCTCCAAATATAAACTACACAGAATCATTCTGTGAAACTTCTTTCTGATCTGTGCATTCAGCTAACAGAGTTAAACCATACTTTTGATTGAGCAGATCTGAACACTCTTTCTTTAGAAAATGCAACTGGACATTTGGAGCGCTAAGAGAGTAGTAGTGGAAAAAGGAATATATTCAAATATAAACTACAGAGAAGCATTCTGTGAAACTTCTTTCTGATCTGAGCATTCAGCTAACAGAGTTAAACCATACTTTTGATTGAGCAGTTTTGAAACACTCTGTCTGTAGAAAATGCAACTGGACATTCGTAGCGCTAAGTGGGTAATAGTGGAAAAAAGAATATGTTCAAATATAAACTACACAGAAGCATTGTATGAAACTTCTTTCTGTTCTGTGCATTCAACTAACAGGGTTGAACCTTACTTTTGATTGAGCCTTTCTGAAACACTTTTTCTGTAGAAACTGCAATTATACATTCAGAGCGCTAAGAGGCCTATATTGGGAAAAATAATACCTTCAAATAAAAACTACACAGAAGCATTGTGTGAAACTTATTTCTGATATGTTCATTAAGCTAACAGAGTTAAACCATAGTTTTGATTGCACAGTTCTGAACACTCTTTCTGTAGAAAATGCAAGTGGACATTCGGAGCGCTAAGAGGGTAATAGTGGAAAAAGGAATATATTCAAATATAAACTACACAGTATCATTCTGTGAAAATTCTTTCTGTTCTGTGCATTCAACTAACAGAGTTGAACCTTACTTTTGATTGAGCCGTTCTGAAACACTCTTTCTGTAGAAACTGCAATTGGACATGCTAAGCGCTAAGAGGCCTACATTGGGAAAAATAATATCTTCAAATAAAAACTACACAGAAGCATTGTGTGAAACTTATTTCTGATATGTTCATTAAGCTAACAGAGTTAAACCATAGTTTTGATTGCGCAGTTCTGAAAACTCTTTCTGTAGAAAATGCAAGTGGACATTCGGAGCGCTAAGAGGGTAATAGTGGAAAAAAGAATATGTTCAAATATAAACTACACAGAAGCATTGTATGAAACTTCTTTCTGTTCTGTGCATTCAACTAACAGAGTTGAACCTTACTTTTGATTGAGCCTTTCTGAAACACTCTTTCTGTAGAAACTGCAATTGGACATTCTGAGCGCTAAGAGGCCTCTATTGGGGAAAATAATATCTTCAAATAAAAACTACACAGAAGCATTGTGTGAAACTTATTTCTGATATGTTCATTAAGCTAACAGAGTTAAACCATACTTTTGATTGCGCAGTTCTGAACACTCTTTCTGTAGAAAATGCAAGTGGACATTCGGAGCGCTAAGAGGGTAATAGTGGAAAAAGGAATATATTCAAATATAAACTACACAGTAGCATTCTGTGAAAATTCCTTCTGTTCTGTGCATTCAACTAACAGAGTTGAACCTTACTTTCGTTTGAGCCGTTCTGAAACACTCTTTCTGTAGAAACTGCAATTGGACATGCTAAGCGCTAAGAGGCCTACATTGGGAAAAAGAACATCTTCAAATAAAAACTACACAGATGCATTCCGTGAAACTTATTTCTGAGATGTAAATTCAATTAACAGAGATAAAACATATTTTTGATTGAGCAGTAATGAAACACTCTTTTTGTAGAAAATGAAAGTGGAGATTCGGAGCGATAAGAGGGTAATAGTGGAAAAAGGAATGCCTTCAAATATAAACTACACAGAATCATTCGGTGAAACTTCTTTCTGATCTGTGCATTCAGCTAACAGAGTTAAACCATACTTTTGATTGAGCAGATCTGAACACTCTTTCTGTAGAAAATGCAACTGGACATTTGGAGCGCTAAGAGCGTAGTAGTGGAAAAAGGAATATATTCAAATATAAACTACACAGAAGCATTCTGTGAAACTTCTTTCTGATCTGAGCATTCAGCTAACAGAGTTAAACCATACTTTTGATTGAGCAGTTTTGAAACACTCTGTCTGTAGAAAATGCAACTGGACATTCGTAGCGCTAAGTGGGTAATAGTGGAAAAAAGAATATGTTCAAATATAAACTACACAGAAGCATTGTATGAAACTTCTTTCTGTTCTGTGCATTCAACTAACAGAGTTGAACCTTACTTTTGATTGAGCCGTTCTGAAACACTCTTTCTGTAGAAACTGCAATTGGACATTCTGAGCGCTAAGAGGCCTATATTGGGAAAAAGAATATCTACAAATAAAAACTACACAGAAGAATTGTGTGAAACTTCTTTCTGTTCTGTTTGTTCAACTAAAAGAGTTGAACCTTAGTTTTGATTGAGCCGTTCTGAAACACTCTTTCTGTAGAAAATGCAAGTGGAGATTCGGAGCGCTAAGAGGGTAATAGTGGAAAAAGAATGTCTCCAAATATAAACTACACAGAATCATTCTGTGAAACTTCTTTCTGATCTGTGCATTCAGCTAACAGAGTTAAACCATACTTTTGATTGAGCAGATCTGAACACTCTTTCTGTAGAAAATGCAACTGGACATTTGGAGCGCTAAGAGAGTAGTAGTGGAAAAAGGAATATATTCAAATATAAACTACACAGAAGCATTCTGTGAAACTTCTTTCTGATCTGAGCATTCAGCTAACAGAATTAAACCACACTTTTGATTGAGCAGTTTTGAAACACTCTGTCTGTAGAAAATGCAACTGGACATTCGTAGCGCTAAGTGGGTAATAGTGGAAAAAAGAATATGTTCAAATATAAACTACACAGAAGCATTGTATGAAACTTCTTTCTGTTCTGTGCATTCAACTAACAGAGTTGAACCTTACTTTTGATTGAGCCTTTCTGAAACACTCTTTCTGTAGAAACTGCAATTGGACATTCTGAGCGCTAAGAGGCCTCTATTGGGAAAAAAAATATCTTCAAATAAAAACTACACAGAAGCATTGTGTGAAACTTATTTCTGATATGTTCATTAAGCTAACAGAGTTAAACCATACTTTTGATTGCGCAGTTCTGAACACTCTTTCTGTAGAAAATGCAAGTGGACATTCGGAGCGCTAAGAGGGTAATAGTGGAAAAAGGAATATATTCAAATATAAACTACACAGTAGCATTCTGTGAAAATTCCTTCTGTTCTGTGCATTCAACTAACAGAGTTGAACCTTACTTTTGATTGAGCCGTTCTGAAACACTCTTTCTGTAGAAACTGCAATTGGACATGCTAAGCGCTAAGAGGCCTACATTGGGAAAAAGAATATCTTCAAATAAAAACTACACAGATGCATTCCGTGAAACTTATTTCTGATCTGTAAATTCAGTTAACAGAGATAAAACATATTTTTGATTGAGCAGTTATGAAACACTCTTTTTGTAGAAAATGCAGGTGGAGATTCGGAGCGCTAAGAGGGTAATAGTGGAAAAAGGAATGTCTTCAAATATAAATTACACAGAATCATTCGGTGAAACTTCTTTCTGATCTGTGCATTCAGCTAACAGAGTTAAACCATACTTTTGATTGAGCAGATCTGAACACTCTTTCTGTAGAAAATGCAACTGGACATTCGTAGCGCTAAGTGGGTAATAGTGGAAAAAAGAATATGTTCAAATATAAACTACACAGAAGCATTGTATGAAACTTCTTTCTGTTCTGTGCATTCAACTAACAGAGTTGAACCTTACTTTTGATTGAGCCGTTCTGAAACACTCTTTCTGTAGAAACTGCAATTGGACATTCTGAGCGCTAAGAGGCCTATATTGGGAAAAAGAATATCTACAAATAAAAACTACACAGAAGAATTGTGTGAAACTTCTTTCTGTTCTGTTTGTTCAACTAAAAGAGTTGAACCTTAGTTTTGATTGAGCCGTTCTGAAACACTCTTTCTGTAGAAAATGAAGTGGAGATTCGGAGCGCTGAGAGTTTAATAGTGGAAAAAGGAATGTCTTCAAATATAAACTACACAGAATCATTCTGTGAAACTTCTTTCTGATCTGTGCATTCAGCTAACAGAGTTAAACCATACTTTTCATTGAGCAGATCTGAACACTCTTTCTTTACAAAATGCAACTGGACATTTGGAGCTCTAAGAGAGTTGTAGTGGAAAAAGGAATATATTCAAATATTAACTACAGAGAAGCATTCTGTGAAACTTCTTTCTGATCTGAGCATTCAGCTAACAGAGTTAAACCATACTTTTGATTGAGCAGTTTTGAAACACTCTGTCTGTAGAAAATGCAACCGGACATTCGTAGCGCTAAGTGGGTAATAGTGGAAAAAAGAATATGTTCAAATATAAACTACACAGAAGCATTGTATGAAACTTCTTTCTGTTCTGTGCATTCAACTAACAGGGTTGAACCTTACTTTTGATTGAGCCTTTCTGAAACACTCTTTCTGTAGAAACTGCAATTATACATTCAGAGCGCTAAGAGGCCTATATTGGGAAAAATAATATCTTCAAATAAAAACTACACAGAAGCATTGTGTGAAACTTATTTCTGATATGTTCATTAAGCTAACAGAGTTAAACCATAGTTTTGATTGCGCAGTTCTGAACACTCTTTCTGTAGAAAATGCAAGTGTACATTCGGAGCGCTAAGAAGTTAATAGTGGAAAAAGGAATATATTCAAATATAAACTACACAGTAGCATTCTGTGAAAATTCTTTCTGTTCTGTGCATTCAACTAACAGAGTTGAACCTTACTTTTGATTGAACCGTTCTGAAACACTCTTTCTGTAGAAACTGCAATTGGACATGCTAAGCGCTAAGAGGCCTACATTGGGAAAAAGAACATCTTCAAATAAAAACTACACAGATGCATTCCGTGAAACTTATTTCTGATCTGTAAATTCAGTTAACAGAGATAAAACATATTTTTGATTGAGCAGTTATGAAACACTCTTTTTGTAGAAAATGCAAGTGGAGATTCGGAGCGCTAAGAGGGTAATAGTGGAAAAAGGAATGTCTTCAAATATAAATTACACAGAATCATTCGGTGAAACTTCTTACTGATCTGTGCATTCAGCTAACAGAGTTAAACCATACTTTTGATTGAGCAGATCTGAACACTCTTTCTGTAGAAAATGCAACTGGACATTCGTAGCGCTAAGTGGGTAATAGTGGAAAAAAGAATATGTTCAAATATAAACTACACAGAAGCATTGTATGAAACTTCTTTCTGTTCTGTGCATTCAACTAACAGAGTTGAACCTTACTTTTGATTGAGCCGTTCTGAAACACTCTTTCTGTAGAAACTGCAATTGGACATTCTGAGCGCTAAGAGGCCTATATTGGGAAAAAGAATATCTACAAATAAAAACTACACAGAAGAATTGTGTGAAACTTCTTTCTGTTCTGTTTGTTCAACTAAAAGAGTTGAACCTTAGTTTTGATTGAGCCGTTCTGAAACACTCTTTCTGTAGAAAATGCAAGTGGAGATTCGGAGAGCTGAGAGGTTAATAGTGGAAGAAGGAATGTCTCCAAATATAAACTACACAGAATCATTCTGTGAAACTTCTTTCTGATCTGTGCATTCAGCTAACAGAGTTAAACCATACTTTTGATTGAGCAGATCTGAACACTCTTTCTTTAGAAAATGCAACTGGACATTTGGAGCGCTAAGAGAGTAGTAGTGGAAAAAGGAATATATTCAAATATAAACTACAGAGAAGCATTCTGTGAAACTTCTTTCTGATCTGAGCATTCAGCTAACAGAGTTAAACCATACTTTTGATTGAGCAGTTTTGAAACACTCTGTCTGTAGAAAATGCAACTGGACATTCGTAGCGCTAAGTGGGTAATAGTGGAAAAAAGAATATGTTCAAATATAAACTACACAGAAGCATTGTATGAAACTTCTTTCTGTTCTGTGCATTCAACTAACAGGGTTGAACCTTACTTTTGATTGAGCCTTTCTGAAACACTCTTTCTGTAGAAACTGCAATTATACATTCAGAGCGCTAAGAGGCCTATATTGGGAAAAATAATACCTTCAAATAAAAACTACACAGAAGCATTGTGTGAAACTTATTTCTGATATGTTCATTAAGCTAACAGAGTTAAACCATAGTTTTGATTGCACAGTTCTGAACACTCTTTCTGTAGAAAATGCAAGTGGACATTCGGAGCGCTAAGAGGGTAATAGTGGAAAAAGGAATATATTCAAATATAAACTACACAGTATCATTCTGTGAAAATTCTTTCTGTTCTGTGCATTCAACTAACAGAGTTGAACCTTACTTTTGATTGAGCCGTTCTGAAACACTCTTTCTGTAGAAACTGCAATTGGACATGCTAAGCGCTAAGAGGCCTACATTGGGAAAAATAATATCTTCAAATAAAAACTACACAGAAGCATTGTGTGAAACTTATTTCTGATATGTTCATTAAGCTAACAGAGTTAAACCATAGTTTTGATTGCGCAGTTCTGAAAACTCTTTCTGTAGAAAATGCAAGTGGACATTCGGAGCGCTAAGAGGGTAATAGTGGAAAAAAGAATATGTTCAAATATAAACTACACAGAAGCATTGTATGAAACTTCTTTCTGTTCTGTGCATTCAACTAACAGAGTTGAACCTTACTTTTGATTGAGCCTTTCTGAAACACTCTTTCTGTAGAAACTGCAATTGGACATTCTGAGCGCTAAGAGGCCTCTATTGGGGAAAATAATATCTTCAAATAAAAACTACACAGAAGCATTGTGTGAAACATATTTCTGATATGTTCATTAAGCTAACAGAGTTAAACCATACTTTTGATTGCGCAGTTCTGAACACTCTTTCTGTAGAAAATGCAAGTGGACATTCGGAGCGCTAAGAGGGTAATAGTGGAAAAAGGAATATATTCAAATATAAACTACACAGTAGCATTCTGTGAAAATTCCTTCTGTTCTGTGCATTCAACTAACAGAGTTGAACCTTACTTTCGTTTGAGCCGTTCTGAAACACTCTTTCTGTAGAAACTGCAATTGGA
The DNA here is from genome assembly GCF_028878055.3 of Symphalangus syndactylus. Lineage (NCBI taxonomy): Eukaryota > Metazoa > Chordata > Mammalia > Primates > Hylobatidae > Symphalangus > Symphalangus syndactylus. The sequence continues at coordinate 1,450,796 of NC_072432.2, read as the reverse complement.
CATGCTAAGCGCTAAGAGGCCTACATTGGGAAAAAGAACATCTTCAAATAAAAACTACACAGATGCATTCCGTGAAACTTATTTCTGAGATGTAAATTCAATTAACAGAGATAAAACATATTTTTGATTGAGCAGTAATGAAACACTCTTTTTGTAGAAAATGAAAGTGGAGATTCGGAGCGATAAGAGGGTAATAGTGGAAAAAGGAATGCCTTCAAATATAAACTACACAGAATCATTCGGTGAAACTTCTTTCTGATCTGTGCATTCAGCTAACAGAGTTAAACCATACTTTTGATTGAGCAGATCTGAACACTCTTTCTGTAGAAAATGCAACTGGACATTTGGAGCGCTAAGAGCGTAGTAGTGGAAAAAGGAATATATTCAAATATAAACTACACAGAAGCATTCTGTGAAACTTCTTTCTGATCTGAGCATTCAGCTAACAGAGTTAAACCATACTTTTGATTGAGCAGTTTTGAAACACTCTGTCTGTAGAAAATGCAACTGGACATTCGTAGCGCTAAGTGGGTAATAGTGGAAAAAAGAATATGTTCAAATATAAACTACACAGAAGCATTGTATGAAACTTCTTTCTGTTCTGTGCATTCAACTAACAGAGTTGAACCTTACTTTTGATTGAGCCGTTCTGAAACACTCTTTCTGTAGAAACTGCAATTGGACATTCTGAGCGCTAAGAGGCCTATATTGGGAAAAAGAATATCTACAAATAAAAACTACACAGAAGAATTGTGTGAAACTTCTTTCTGTTCTGTTTGTTCAACTAAAAGAGTTGAACCTTAGTTTTGATTGAGCCGTTCTGAAACACTCTTTCTGTAGAAAATGCAAGTGGAGATTCGGAGCGCTAAGAGGGTAATAGTGGAAAAAGAATGTCTCCAAATATAAACTACACAGAATCATTCTGTGAAACTTCTTTCTGATCTGTGCATTCAGCTAACAGAGTTAAACCATACTTTTGATTGAGCAGATCTGAACACTCTTTCTGTAGAAAATGCAACTGGACATTTGGAGCGCTAAGAGAGTAGTAGTGGAAAAAGGAATATATTCAAATATAAACTACACAGAAGCATTCTGTGAAACTTCTTTCTGATCTGAGCATTCAGCTAACAGAATTAAACCACACTTTTGATTGAGCAGTTTTGAAACACTCTGTCTGTAGAAAATGCAACTGGACATTCGTAGCGCTAAGTGGGTAATAGTGGAAAAAAGAATATGTTCAAATATAAACTACACAGAAGCATTGTATGAAACTTCTTTCTGTTCTGTGCATTCAACTAACAGAGTTGAACCTTACTTTTGATTGAGCCTTTCTGAAACACTCTTTCTGTAGAAACTGCAATTGGACATTCTGAGCGCTAAGAGGCCTCTATTGGGAAAAAAAATATCTTCAAATAAAAACTACACAGAAGCATTGTGTGAAACTTATTTCTGATATGTTCATTAAGCTAACAGAGTTAAACCATACTTTTGATTGCGCAGTTCTGAACACTCTTTCTGTAGAAAATGCAAGTGGACATTCGGAGCGCTAAGAGGGTAATAGTGGAAAAAGGAATATATTCAAATATAAACTACACAGTAGCATTCTGTGAAAATTCCTTCTGTTCTGTGCATTCAACTAACAGAGTTGAACCTTACTTTTGATTGAGCCGTTCTGAAACACTCTTTCTGTAGAAACTGCAATTGGACATGCTAAGCGCTAAGAGGCCTACATTGGGAAAAAGAATATCTTCAAATAAAAACTACACAGATGCATTCCGTGAAACTTATTTCTGATCTGTAAATTCAGTTAACAGAAATAAAACATATTTTTGATTGAGCAGTTATGAAACACTCTTTTTGTAGAAAATGCAGGTGGAGATTCGGAGCGCTAAGAGGGTAATAGTGGAAAAAGGAATGTCTTCAAATATAAATTACACAGAATCATTCGGTGAAACTTCTTTCTGATCTGTGCATTCAGCTAACAGAGTTAAACCATACTTTTGATTGAGCAGATCTGAACACTCTTTCTGTAGAAAATGCAACTGGACATTCGTAGCGCTAAGTGGGTAATAGTGGAAAAAAGAATATGTTCAAATATAAACTACACAGAAGCATTGTATGAAACTTCTTTCTGTTCTGTGCATTCAACTAACAGAGTTGAACCTTACTTTTGATTGAGCCGTTCTGAAACACTCTTTCTGTAGAAACTGCAATTGGACATTCTGAGCGCTAAGAGGCCTATATTGGGAAAAAGAATATCTACAAATAAAAACTACACAGAAGAATTGTGTGAAACTTCTTTCTGTTCTGTTTGTTCAACTAAAAGAGTTGAACCTTAGTTTTGATTGAGCCGTTCTGAAACACTCTTTCTGTAGAAAATGAAGTGGAGATTCGGAGCGCTGAGAGGGTAATAGTGGAAAAAGGAATGTCTTCAAATATAAACTACACAGAATCATTCTGTGAAACTTCTTTCTGATCTGTGCATTCAGCTAACAGAGTTAAACCATACTTTTCATTGAGCAGATCTGAACACTCTTTCTTTACAAAATGCAACTGGACATTTGGAGCTCTAAGAGAGTTGTAGTGGAAAAAGGAATATATTCAAATATTAACTACAGAGAAGCATTCTGTGAAACTTCTTTCTGATCTGAGCATTCAGCTAACAGAGTTAAACCATACTTTTGATTGAGCAGTTTTGAAACACTCTGTCTGTAGAAAATGCAACCGGACATTCGTAGCGCTAAGTGGGTAATAGTGGAAAAAAGAATATGTTCAAATATAAACTACACAGAAGCATTGTATGAAACTTCTTTCTGTTCTGTGCATTCAACTAACAGGGTTGAACCTTACTTTTGATTGAGCCTTTCTGAAACACTCTTTCTGTAGAAACTGCAATTATACATTCAGAGCGCTAAGAGGCCTATATTGGGAAAAATAATATCTTCAAATAAAAACTACACAGAAGCATTGTGTGAAACTTATTTCTGATATGTTCATTAAGCTAACAGAGTTAAACCATAGTTTTGATTGCGCAGTTCTGAACACTCTTTCTGTAGAAAATGCAAGTGTACATTCGGAGCGCTAAGAAGTTAATAGTGGAAAAAGGAATATATTCAAATATAAACTACACAGTAGCATTCTGTGAAAATTCTTTCTGTTCTGTGCATTCAACTAACAGAGTTGAACCTTACTTTTGATTGAACCGTTCTGAAACACTCTTTCTGTAGAAACTGCAATTGGACATGCTAAGCGCTAAGAGGCCTACATTGGGAAAAAGAACATCTTCAAATAAAAACTACACAGATGCATTCCGTGAAACTTATTTCTGAGATGTAAATTCAATTAACAGAGATAAAACATATTTTTGATTGAGCAGTAATGAAACACTCTTTTTGTAGAAAATGAAAGTGGAGATTCGGAGCGATAAGAGGGTAATAGTGGAAAAAGGAATGCCTTCAAATATAAACTACACAGAATCATTCGGTGAAACTTCTTTCTGATCTGTGCATTCAGCTAACAGAGTTAAACCATACTTTTGATTGAGCAGATCTGAACACTCTTTCTGTAGAAAATGCAACTGGACATTTGGAGCGCTAAGAGCGTAGTAGTGGAAAAAGGAATATATTCAAATATAAACTACACAGAAGCATTCTGTGAAACTTCTTTCTGATCTGAGCATTCAGCTAACAGAGTTAAACCATACTTTTGATTGAGCAGTTTTGAAACACTCTGTCTGTAGAAAATGCAACTGGACATTCGTAGCGCTAAGTGGGTAATAGTGGAAAAAAGAATATGTTCAAATATAAACTACACAGAAGCATTGTATGAAACTTCTTTCTGTTCTGTGCATTCAACTAACAGAGTTGAACCTTACTTTTGATTGAGCCGTTCTGAAACACTCTTTCTGTAGAAACTGCAATTGGACATTCTGAGCGCTAAGAGGCCTATATTGGGAAAAAGAATATCTACAAATAAAAACTACACAGAAGAATTGTGTGAAACTTCTTTCTGTTCTGTTTGTTCAACTAAAAGAGTTGAACCTTAGTTTTGATTGAGCCGTTCTGAAACACTCTTTCTGTAGAAAATGCAAGTGGAGATTCGGAGCGCTAAGAGGGTAATAGTGGAAAAAGAATGTCTCCAAATATAAACTACACAGAATCATTCTGTGAAACTTCTTTCTGATCTGTGCATTCAGCTAACAGAGTTAAACCATACTTTTGATTGAGCAGATCTGAACACTCTTTCTGTAGAAAATGCAACTGGACATTTGGAGCGCTAAGAGAGTAGTAGTGGAAAAAGGAATATATTCAAATATAAACTACACAGAAGCATTCTGTGAAACTTCTTTCTGATCTGAGCATTCAGCTAACAGAATTAAACCACACTTTTGATTGAGCAGTTTTGAAACACTCTGTCTGTAGAAAATGCAACTGGACATTCGTAGCGCTAAGTGGGTAATAGTGGAAAAAAGAATATGTTCAAATATAAACTACACAGAAGCATTGTATGAAACTTCTTTCTGTTCTGTGCATTCAACTAACAGAGTTGAACCTTACTTTTGATTGAGCCTTTCTGAAACACTCTTTCTGTAGAAACTGCAATTGGACATTCTGAGCGCTAAGAGGCCTCTATTGGGAAAAAAAATATCTTCAAATAAAAACTACACAGAAGCATTGTGTGAAACTTATTTCTGATATGTTCATTAAGCTAACAGAGTTAAACCATACTTTTGATTGCGCAGTTCTGAACACTCTTTCTGTAGAAAATGCAAGTGGACATTCGGAGCGCTAAGAGGGTAATAGTGGAAAAAGGAATATATTCAAATATAAACTACACAGTAGCATTCTGTGAAAATTCCTTCTGTTCTGTGCATTCAACTAACAGAGTTGAACCTTACTTTTGATTGAGCCGTTCTGAAACACTCTTTCTGTAGAAACTGCAATTGGACATGCTAAGCGCTAAGAGGCCTACATTGGGAAAAAGAATATCTTCAAATAAAAACTACACAGATGCATTCCGTGAAACTTATTTCTGATCTGTAAATTCAGTTAACAGAGATAAAACATATTTTTGATTGAGCAGTTATGAAACACTCTTTTTGTAGAAAATGCAGGTGGAGATTCGGAGCGCTAAGAGGGTAATAGTGGAAAAAGGAATGTCTTCAAATATAAATTACACAGAATCATTCGGTGAAACTTCTTTCTGATCTGTGCATTCAGCTAACAGAGTTAAACCATACTTTTGATTGAGCAGATCTGAACACTCTTTCTGTAGAAAATGCAACTGGACATTCGTAGCGCTAAGTGGGTAATAGTGGAAAAAAGAATATGTTCAAATATAAACTACACAGAAGCATTGTATGAAACTTCTTTCTGTTCTGTGCATTCAACTAACAGAGTTGAACCTTACTTTTGATTGAGCCGTTCTGAAACACTCTTTCTGTAGAAACTGCAATTGGACATTCTGAGCGCTAAGAGGCCTATATTGGGAAAAAGAATATCTACAAATAAAAACTACACAGAAGAATTGTGTGAAACTTCTTTCTGTTCTGTTTGTTCAACTAAAAGAGTTGAACCTTAGTTTTGATTGAGCCGTTCTGAAACACTCTTTCTGTAGAAAATGCAAGTGGAGATTCGGAGAGCTGAGAGGTTAATAGTGGAAGAAGGAATGTCTCCAAATATAAACTACACAGAATCATTCTGTGAAACTTCTTTCTGATCTGTGCATTCAGCTAACAGAGTTAAACCATACTTTTGATTGAGCAGATCTGAACACTCTTTCTTTAGAAAATGCAACTGGACATTTGGAGCGCTAAGAGAGTAGTAGTGGAAAAAGGAATATATTCAAATATAAACTACAGAGAAGCATTCTGTGAAACTTCTTTCTGATCTGAGCATTCAGCTAACAGAGTTAAACCATACTTTTGATTGAGCAGTTTTGAAACACTCTGTCTGTAGAAAATGCAACTGGACATTCGTAGCGCTAAGTGGGTAATAGTGGAAAAAAGAATATGTTCAAATATAAACTACACAGAAGCATTGTATGAAACTTCTTTCTGTTCTGTGCATTCAACTAACAGGGTTGAACCTTACTTTTGATTGAGCCTTTCTGAAACACTCTTTCTGTAGAAACTGCAATTATACATTCAGAGCGCTAAGAGGCCTATATTGGGAAAAATAATACCTTCAAATAAAAACTACACAGAAGCATTGTGTGAAACTTATTTCTGATATGTTCATTAAGCTAACAGAGTTAAACCATAGTTTTGATTGCACAGTTCTGAACACTCTTTCTGTAGAAAATGCAAGTGGACATTCGGAGCGCTAAGAGGGTAATAGTGGAAAAAGGAATATATTCAAATATAAACTACACAGTATCATTCTGTGAAAATTCTTTCTGTTCTGTGCATTCAACTAACAGAGTTGAACCTTACTTTTGATTGAGCCGTTCTGAAACACTCTTTCTGTAGAAACTGCAATTGGACATGCTAAGCGCTAAGAGGCCTACATTGGGAAAAATAATAGCTTCAAATAAAAACTACACAGAAGCATTGTGTGAAACTTATTTCTGATATGTTCATTAAGCTAACAGAGTTAAACCATAGTTTTGATTGCGCAGTTCTGAAAACTCTTTCTGTAGAAAATGCAAGTGGACATTCGGAGCGCTAAGAGGGTAATAGTGGAAAAAAGAATATGTTCAAATATAAACTACACAGAAGCATTGTATGAAACTTCTTTCTGTTCTGTGCATTCAACTAACAGAGTTGAACCTTACTTTTGATTGAGCCTTTCTGAAACACTCTTTCTGTAGAAACTGCAATTGGACATTCTGAGCGCTAAGAGGCCTCTATTGGGGAAAATAATATCTTCAAATAAAAACTACACAGAAGCATTGTGTGAAACATATTTCTGATATGTTCATTAAGCTAACAGAGTTAAACCATACTTTTGATTGCGCAGTTCTGAACACTCTTTCTGTAGAAAATGCAAGTGGACATTCGGAGCGCTAAGAGGGTAATAGTGGAAAAAGGAATATATTCAAATATAAACTACACAGTAGCATTCTGTGAAAATTCCTTCTGTTCTGTGCATTCAACTAACAGAGTTGAACCTTACTTTCGTTTGAGCCGTTCTGAAACACTCTTTCTGTAGAAACTGCAATTGGACATGCTAAGCGCTAAGAGGCCTACATTGGGAAAAAGAACATCTTCAAATAAAAACTACACAGATGCATTCCGTGAAACTTATTTCTGAGATGTAAATTCAATTAACAGAGATAAAACATATTTTTGATTGAGCAGTAATGAAACACTCTTTTTGTAGAAAATGAAAGTGGAGATTCGGAGCGATAAGAGGGTAATAGTGGAAAAAGGAATGCCTTCAAATATAAACTACACAGAATCATTCGGTGAAACTTCTTTCTGATCTGTGCATTCAGCTAACAGAGTTAAACCATACTTTTGATTGAGCAGATCTGAACACTCTTTCTGTAGAAAATGCAACTGGACATTTGGAGCGCTAAGAGCGTAGTAGTGGAAAAAGGAATATATTCAAATATAAACTACACAGAAGCATTCTGTGAAACTTCTTTCTGATCTGAGCATTCAGCTAACAGAGTTAAACCATACTTTTGATTGAGCAGTTTTGAAACACTCTGTCTGTAGAAAATGCAACTGGACATTCGTAGCGCTAAGTGGGTAATAGTGGAAAAAAGAATATGTTCAAATATAAACTACACAGAAGCATTGTATGAAACTTCTTTCTGTTCTGTGCATTCAACTAACAGAGTTGAACCTTACTTTTGATTGAGCCGTTCTGAAACACTCTTTCTGTAGAAACTGCAATTGGACATTCTGAGCGCTAAGAGGCCTATATTGGGAAAAAGAATATCTACAAATAAAAACTACACAGAAGAATTGTGTGAAACTTCTTTCTGTTCTGTTTGTTCAACTAAAAGAGTTGAACCTTAGTTTTGATTGAGCCGTTCTGAAACACTCTTTCTGTAGAAAATGCAAGTGGAGATTCGGAGCGCTAAGAGGGTAATAGTGGAAAAAGAATGTCTCCAAATATAAACTACACAGAATCATTCTGTGAAACTTCTTTCTGATCTGTGCATTCAGCTAACAGAGTTAAACCATACTTTTGATTGAGCAGATCTGAACACTCTTTCTGTAGAAAATGCAACTGGACATTTGGAGCGCTAAGAGAGTAGTAGTGGAAAAAGGAATATATTCAAATATAAACTACACAGAAGCATTCTGTGAAACTTCTTTCTGATCTGAGCATTCAGCTAACAGAATTAAACCACACTTTTGATTGAGCAGTTTTGAAACACTCTGTCTGTAGAAAATGCAACTGGACATTCGTAGCGCTAAGTGGGTAATAGTGGAAAAAAGAATATGTTCAAATATAAACTACACAGAAGCATTGTATGAAACTTCTTTCTGTTCTGTGCATTCAACTAACAGAGTTGAACCTTACTTTTGATTGAGCCTTTCTGAAACACTCTTTCTGTAGAAACTGCAATTGGACATTCTGAGCGCTAAGAGGCCTCTATTGGGAAAAAAAATATCTTCAAATAAAAACTACACAGAAGCATTGTGTGAAACTTATTTCTGATATGTTCATTAAGCTAACAGAGTTAAACCATACTTTTGATTGCGCAGTTCTGAACACTCTTTCTGTAGAAAATGCAAGTGGACATTCGGAGCGCTAAGAGGGTAATAGTGGAAAAAGGAATATATTCAAATATAAACTACACAGTAGCATTCTGTGAAAATTCCTTCTGTTCTGTGCATTCAACTAACAGAGTTGAACCTTACTTTTGATTGAGCCGTTCTGAAACACTCTTTCTGTAGAAACTGCAATTGGACATGCTAAGCGCTAAGAGGCCTACATTGGGAAAAAGAATATCTTCAAATAAAAACTACACAGATGCATTCCGTGAAACTTATTTCTGATCTGTAAATTCAGTTAACAGAAATAAAACATATTTTTGATTGAGCAGTTATGAAACACTCTTTTTGTAGAAAATGCAGGTGGAGATTCGGAGCGCTAAGAGGGTAATAGTGGAAAAAGGAATGTCTTCAAATATAAATTACACAGAATCATTCGGTGAAACTTCTTTCTGATCTGTGCATTCAGCTAACAGAGTTAAACCATACTTTTGATTGAGCAGATCTGAACACTCTTTCTGTAGAAAATGCAACTGGACATTCGTAGCGCTAAGTGGGTAATAGTGGAAAAAAGAATATGTTCAAATATAAACTACACAGAAGCATTGTATGAAACTTCTTTCTGTTCTGTGCATTCAACTAACAGAGTTGAACCTTACTTTTGATTGAGCCGTTCTGAAACACTCTTTCTGTAGAAACTGCAATTGGACATTCTGAGCGCTAAGAGGCCTATATTGGGAAAAAGAATATCTACAAATAAAAACTACACAGAAGAATTGTGTGAAACTTCTTTCTGTTCTGTTTGTTCAACTAAAAGAGTTGAACCTTAGTTTTGATTGAGCCGTTCTGAAACACTCTTTCTGTAGAAAATGAAGTGGAGATTCGGAGCGCTGAGAGGGTAATAGTGGAAAAAGGAATGTCTTCAAATATAAACTACACAGAATCATTCTGTGAAACTTCTTTCTGATCTGTGCATTCAGCTAACAGAGTTAAACCATACTTTTCATTGAGCAGATCTGAACACTCTTTCTTTACAAAATGCAACTGGACATTTGGAGCTCTAAGAGAGTTGTAGTGGAAAAAGGAATATATTCAAATATTAACTACAGAGAAGCATTCTGTGAAACTTCTTTCTGATCTGAGCATTCAGCTAACAGAGTTAAACCATACTTTTGATTGAGCAGTTTTGAAACACTCTGTCTGTAGAAAATGCAACCGGACATTCGTAGCGCTAAGTGGGTAATAGTGGAAAAAAGAATATGTTCAAATATAAACTACACAGAAGCATTGTATGAAACTTCTTTCTGTTCTGTGCATTCAACTAACAGGGTTGAACCTTACTTTTGATTGAGCCTTTCTGAAACACTCTTTCTGTAGAAACTGCAATTATACATTCAGAGCGCTAAGAGGCCTATATTGGGAAAAATAATATCTTCAAATAAAAACTACACAGAAGCATTGTGTGAAACTTATTTCTGATATGTTCATTAAGCTAACAGAGTTAAACCATAGTTTTGATTGCGCAGTTCTGAACACTCTTTCTGTAGAAAATGCAAGTGTACATTCGGAGCGCTAAGAAGTTAATAGTGGAAAAAGGAATATATTCAAATATAAACTACACAGTAGCATTCTGTGAAAATTCTTTCTGTTCTGTGCATTCAACTAACAGAGTTGAACCTTACTTTTGATTGAACCGTTCTGAAACACTCTTTCTGTAGAAACTGCAATTGGACATGCTAAGCGCTAAGAGGCCTACATTGGGAAAAAGAACATCTTCAAATAAAAACTACACAGATGCATTCCGTGAAACTTATTTCTGAGATGTAAATTCAATTAACAGAGATAAAACATATTTTTGATTGAGCAGTAATGAAACACTCTTTTTGTAGAAAATGAAAGTGGAGATTCGGAGCGATAAGAGGGTAATAGTGGAAAAAGGAATGCCTTCAAATATAAACTACACAGAATCATTCGGTGAAACTTCTTTCTGATCTGTGCATTCAGCTAACAGAGTTAAACCATACTTTTGATTGAGCAGATCTGAACACTCTTTCTGTAGAAAATGCAACTGGACATTTGGAGCGCTAAGAGCGTAGTAGTGGAAAAAGGAATATATTCAAATATAAACTACACAGAAGCATTCTGTGAAACTTCTTTCTGATCTGAGCATTCAGCTAACAGAGTTAAACCATACTTTTGATTGAGCAGTTTTGAAACACTCTGTCTGTAGAAAATGCAACTGGACATTCGTAGCGCTAAGTGGGTAATAGTGGAAAAAAGAATATGTTCAAATATAAACTACACAGAAGCATTGTATGAAACTTCTTTCTGTTCTGTGCATTCAACTAACAGAGTTGAACCTTACTTTTGATTGAGCCGTTCTGAAACACTCTTTCTGTAGAAACTGCAATTGGACATTCTGAGCGCTAAGAGGCCTATATTGGGAAAAAGAATATCTACAAATAAAAACTACACAGAAGAATTGTGTGAAACTTCTTTCTGTTCTGTTTGTTCAACTAAAAGAGTTGAACCTTAGTTTTGATTGAGCCGTTCTGAAACACTCTTTCTGTAGAAAATGCAAGTGGAGATTCGGAGCGCTAAGAGGGTAATAGTGGAAAAAGAATGTCTCCAAATATAAACTACACAGAATCATTCTGTGAAACTTCTTTCTGATCTGTGCATTCAGCTAACAGAGTTAAACCATACTTTTGATTGAGCAGATCTGAACACTCTTTCTGTAGAAAATGCAACTGGACATTTGGAGCGCTAAGAGAGTAGTAGTGGAAAAAGGAATATATTCAAATATAAACTACACAGAAGCATTCTGTGAAACTTCTTTCTGATCTGAGCATTCAGCTAACAGAATTAAACCACACTTTTGATTGAGCAGTTTTGAAACACTCTGTCTGTAGAAAATGCAACTGGACATTCGTAGCGCTAAGTGGGTAATAGTGGAAAAAAGAATATGTTCAAATATAAACTACACAGAAGCATTGTATGAAACTTCTTTCTGTTCTGTGCATTCAACTAACAGAGTTGAACCTTACTTTTGATTGAGCCTTTCTGAAACACTCTTTCTGTAGAAACTGCAATTGGACATTCTGAGCGCTAAGAGGCCTCTATTGGGAAAAAAAATATCTTCAAATAAAAAATACACAGAAGCATTGTGTGAAACTTATTTCTGATATGTTCATTAAGCTAACAGAGTTAAACCATACTTTTGATTGCGCAGTTCTGAACACTCTTTCTGTAGAAAATGCAAGTGGACATTCGGAGCGCTAAGAGGGTAATAGTGGAAAAAGGAATATATTCAAATATAAACTACACAGTAGCATTCTGTGAAAATTCCTTCTGTTCTGTGCATTCAACTAACAGAGTTGAACCTTACTTTTGATTGAGCCGTTCTGAAACACTCTTTCTGTAGAAACTGCAATTGGACATGCTAAGCGCTAAGAGGCCTACATTGGGAAAAAGAATATCTTCAAATAAAAACTACACAGATGCATTCCGTGAAACTTATTTCTGATCTGTAAATTCAGTTAACAGAGATAAAACATATTTTTGATTGAGCAGTTATGAAACACTCTTTTTGTAGAAAATGCAGGTGGAGATTCGGAGCGCTAAGAGGGTAATAGTGGAAAAAGGAATGTCTTCAAATATAAATTACACAGAATCATTCGGTGAAACTTCTTTCTGATCTGTGCATTCAGCTAACAGAGTTAAACCATACTTTTGATTGAGCAGATCTGAACACTCTTTCTGTAGAAAATGCAACTGGACATTCGTAGCGCTAAGTGGGTAATAGTGGAAAAAAGAATATGTTCAAATATAAACTACACAGAAGCATTGTATGAAACTTCTTTCTGTTCTGTGCATTCAACTAACAGAGTTGAACCTTACTTTTGATTGAGCCGTTCTGAAACACTCTTTCTGTAGAAACTGCAATTGGACATTCTGAGCGCTAAGAGGCCTATATTGGGAAAAAGAATATCTACAAATAAAAACTACACAGAAGAATTGTGTGAAACTTCTTTCTGTTCTGTTTGTTCAACTAAAAGAGTTGAACCTTAGTTTTGATTGAGCCGTTCTGAAACACTCTTTCTGTAGAAAATGAAGTGGAGATTCGGAGCGCTGAGAGGGTAATAGTGGAAAAAGGAATGTCTTCAAATATAAACTACACAGAATCATTCTGTGAAACTTCTTTCTGATCTGTGCATTCAGCTAACAGAGTTAAACCATACTTTTCATTGAGCAGATCTGAACACTCTTTCTTTACAAAATGCAACTGGACATTTGGAGCTCTAAGAGAGTTGTAGTGGAAAAAGGAATATATTCAAATATTAACTACAGAGAAGCATTCTGTGAAACTTCTTTCTGATCTGAGCATTCAGCTAACAGAGTTAAACCATACTTTTGATTGAGCAGTTTTGAAACACTCTGTCTGTAGAAAATGCAACCGGACATTCGTAGCGCTAAGTGGGTAATAGTGGAAAAAAGAATATGTTCAAATATAAACTACACAGAAGCATTGTATGAAACTTCTTTCTGTTCTGTGCATTCAACTAACAGGGTTGAACCTTACTTTTGATTGAGCCTTTCTGAAACACTCTTTCTGTAGAAACTGCAATTATACATTCAGAGCGCTAAGAGGCCTATATTGGGAAAAATAATATCTTCAAATAAAAACTACACAGAAGCATTGTGTGAAACTTATTTCTGATATGTTCATTAAGCTAACAGAGTTAAACCATAGTTTTGATTGCGCAGTTCTGAACACTCTTTCTGTAGAAAATGCAAGTGTACATTCGGAGCGCTAAGAAGGTAATAGTGGAAAAAGGAATATATTCAAATATAAACTACACAGTAGCATTCTGTGAAAATTCTTTCTGTTCTGTGCATTCAACTAACAGAGTTGAACCTTACTTTTGATTGAACCGTTCTGAAACACTCTTTCTGTAGAAACTGCAATTGGACATGCTAAGCGCTAAGAGGCCTACATTGGGAAAAAGAATATCTTCAAATAAAAACTACACAGATGCATTCTGTGAAACTTATTTCTGATCTGTAAATTCAGTTAACAGAGATAAAACATATTTTTGATTGAGCAGTTATGAAACACACTTTTTGTAGAAAATGCAAGTGGAGATTCGGAGCGCTAAGAGGGTAATAGTGGAAAAAGGAATGTCTTCAAATATAAACTACACAGAATCATTCGGTGAAACTTCTTTCTGATCTGTGCATTCAGCTAACAGAGTTAAACCATACTTTTGATTGAGCAGATCTGAACACTCTTTCTGTAGAAAATGCAACTGGACATTTGGAGCGCTAAGAGCGTAGTAGTGGAAAAAGGAATATATTCAAATATAAACTACACAGAATCATTCTGTGAAACTTCTTTCTGATCTGAGCATTCAGCTAACAGAGTTAAACCATACATTTGATTGAGCAGTTTTGAAACACTCTGTCTGTAGAAAATGCAACTGGACATTCGTAGCGCTAAGTGGGTAATAGTGGAAAAAAGAATATGTTCAAATATAAACTACACAGAAGCATTGTATGAAACTTCTTTCTGTTCTGTGCATTCAACTAACAGAGTTGAACCTTACTTTTGATTGAGCCGTTCTGAAACACTCTTTCTGTAGAAACTGCAATTGGACATTCTGAGCGCTAAGAGGCCTACATTGGGAAAAAGAATGTCTACAAATAAAAACTACACAGAAGAATTGTGTGAAACTTCTTTCTGTTCTGTTTGTTCAACTAAAAGAGTTGAACCTTAGTTTTGATTGAGCCGTTCTGAAACACTCTTTCTGTAGAAAATGCAAGTGGAGATTCGGAGCGCTAAGAGGGTAATAGTGGAAAAAGGAATATATTCAAATATAAACTACACAGTAGCATTCTGTGAAAATTCTTTCTGTTCTGTGCATTCAACTAACAGAGTTGAACCTTACTTTTGATTGAGCCGTTCTGAAACACTCTTTCTGTAGAAACTGCAATTGGACATGCTAAGCGCTAAGAGGCCTACATTGGGAAAAAGAATATCTTCAAATAAAAACTACACAGATGCATTCCGTGAAACTTATTTCGATCTGTAAATTCAGTTAACAGAGATAAAACATATTTTTGATTGAGCAGTTATGAAACACTCTTTTTGTAGAAAATGCAAGTGGAGATTCGGAGCGCTAAGAGGGTAATAGTGGAAAAAGGAATGTCTTCAAATATTAACTACACAGAATCATTCGGTGAAACTTCTTTCTGATCTGTGCACTCAGCTAACAGAGTTAAAGCATACTTTTGATTGAGCAGATCTCAACACTCTTTCTGTTGAAAATGCAACTGGACATTTGGAGCGCTAAGAGCGTATTAGTGGAAAAAGGAATATATTCAAATATAAACTACACAGAAGCATTCTGTGAAACTTCTTTCTGATCTGAGCATTCAGCTAACAGAGTTAAATCATACTTTTGATTGAGCAGTTTTGAAACACTCTGTCTGTAGAAAATGCAACTGGACATTCGTAGCGCTAAGTGGGTAATAGTGGAAAAAAGAATATGTTCAAATATAAATTACACAGAAGCATTGTATGAAACTTCTTTCTGCTCTGTGCATTCAACTAACAGAGTTGAACCTTACTTTTGATTGAGCCGTTCTGAAACACTCTTTCTGTAGAAACTGCAATTGGACATTCTGAGCGCTAAGAGGCCTATATTGGGAAAAATAATGTCTACAAATAAAAACTACACAGAAGAATTGTGTGAAACTTCTTTCTGTTCTGTTTGTTCAACTAATAGAGTTGAACCTTAGTTTTGATTGAGCCGTTCTGAAACACTCTTTCTGTAGAAAATACAAGTGGAGATTCGGAGCGCTAAGAGGGTAATAGTGGAAAAAGGAATGTCTCCAAATATAAAATACACAGAATCATTCTGTGAAAATTCTTTCTGATCTGTGCCTTCAGCTAACAGAGTTAAACCATACTTTTGATTGAGCAGATCTGAACACTCTTTCTGTAGAAAATGCAACTGGACATTTGTAGCGCTAAGAGAGTAGTAGTGGAAAAAGGAATATATTCAAATATAAACTACACAGAAGCATTCTGTGAAACTTCTTTCTGATCTGAGCATTCAGTTAACAGAGTTAAACCATACTTTTGATTGAGCAGTTTTGAAACACTCTGTCTGTAGTAAATGCAACTGGACATTCGTAGCGCTAAGTGGGTAATAGTGGAAAAAAGAATATGTTCAAATATAAACTACACAGAAGCATTGTATGAATCTTCTTTCTGCTCTGTGCATTCAACTAACAGAGTTGAACCTTACTTTTGATTGAGCCGTTCTGAAACACTCTTTCTGTAGAAACTGCAATTGGACATTCTGAGCGCTAAGAGGCCTATATTGGGAAAAAGAATGTCTACAAATAAAAACTACACAGAAGAATTGTGTGAAACTTCTTTCTGTTCTGTTTGTTCAACTAAAAGATTTGAACCTTAGTTTTGATTGAGCCGTTCTGAAACACTCTTTCTGTAGAAAATGCAAGTGGAGATTCGGAGCGCTAAGAGGGTAATAGTGGAAAAAGGAATGTCTCCAAATATAAACTACACAGAATCATTCTGTGAAACTTCTTTCTGATCTGTGCATTCAGCTAACAGAGTTAAACCATACTTTTGATTGAGCAGATCTGAACACTCTTTCTGTAGAAAATGCAACTGGACATTTGGAGCGCTAAGAGAGTAGTAGTGGAAAAAGGAATATATTCAAATATAAACTACACAGAAGCATTCTGTGAAACTTCTTTCTGATCTGAGCATTCAGCTAACAGAGTTAAACCATACTTTTGATTGAGCAGTTTTGAAACACTCTGTCTGTAGAAAATGCAACTGGACATTCGTAGCGCTAAGTGGGTAATAGTGGAAAAAAGAATATGTTCAAATATAAACTACACAGAAGCATTGTATGAAACTTCTTTCTGCTCTGTGCATTCAACTAACAGAGTTGAACCTCACTTTTGATTGAGCCGTTCTGAAACACTCTTTCTGTAGAAACTGCAATTGGACATTCTGAGCGCTAAGAGGCCTATATTGGGAAAAAGAATGTCTACAATTAAAAACTACACAGAAGAATTGTGTGAAACTTCTTTCTGTTCTGTTTGTTCAACTAAAAGATTTGAACCTTAGTTTTGATTGAGCCGTTCTGAAACACTCTTTCTGTAGAAAATGCAAGTGGAGATTCGGAGCGCTAAGAGGGTAATAGTGGAAAAAGGAATGTCTCCAAATATAAACTACACAGAATCATTCTGTGAAACTTCTTTCTGATCTGTGCATTCAGCTAACAGAGTTAAACCATACTTTTGATTGAGCAGATCTGAACACTCTTTCTGTAGAAAATGCAACTGGACATTTGGAGCGCTAAGAGAGTAGTAGTGGAAAAAGGAATATATTCAAATATAAACTACACAGAAGCATTCTGTGAAACTTCTTTCTGATCTGAGCATTCAGCTAACAGAGTTAAACCATACTTTTGATTGAGCAGTTTTGAAACACTCTGTCTGTAGAAAATGCAACTGGACATTCGTAGCGCTAAGTGGGTAATAGTGGCAAAAAGAATATGTTCAAATATAAACTACACAGAAGCATTGTATGAAACTACTTTCTGTTCTGTGCATTCAACTAACAGAGTTGAACCTTACTTTTGATTGAGCCTTTCTGAAACACTCTTTCTGTAGAAACTGCAATTGGACATTCTGACCACTAAGAGGCCTATATTGGGAAAAATAATATCTTCAAATAAAAACTACACAGAAGCATTGTGTGAAACTTATTTCTGATATGTTCATTAAGCTAACAGAGTTAAACCATACTTTGATTGCGCAGTTCTGAACACTCTTTCTGTAGAAAATGCAAGTGGACATTCGGAGCGCTAAGAGGGTAATAGTGGAAAAAGGAATATATTCAAATATAAACTACACAGTAGCATTCTGTGAAAATTCTTACTGTTCTGTGCATTCAACTAACAGAATTGAACCTTACTTTTGATTGAGCCGTTCTGAAACACTCTTTCTGTAGAAACTGTAATTGGACATGCTGAGCGCTAAGAGGCCTACACTGGGAAAAAGAATATCTTCAAATAAAAACTACACAGATGCATTCTGTGAAACTTATTTCTGATCAGTAAATTCAGTTAACAGAGATAAAACATATTTTTGATTGAGCAGTTATGAAACACTCTTTTTGTAGAAAATGCAAGTGGAGATTCGGAGCGCTAAGAGGGTAATAGTGGAAAAAGGAATGTCTTCAAATATAAACTACACAGAATCATTCGGTGAAACTTCTTTCTGATCTGTGCATTCAGCTAACAGAGTTAAACCATACTTTTGATTGAGCAGATCTGAACACTCTTTCTGTTGAAAATGCTACTGGACATTTGGAGCGCTAAGAGAGTAGTAGTGGAAAAAGGAATATATTCAAATATAAACTTCACAGAAGCATTCAGTGAAACTTCTTTCTGATCTGAGCATTCAGCTAACAGAGTTAAACCATACTTTTGATTGAGCAGTTTTGAAACACTCTGTCTGTAGAAAATGCAACTGGACATTCGTAGCGCTAAGTGGGTAATAGTGGAAAAAAGAATATGTTCAAATATAAACTACACAGAAGCATTGTATGAAACTTCTTTCTGTTCTGTGCATTCAACTAACAGAGTTGAACCTTACTTTTGATTGAGCCTTTCTGAAACACTCTTTCTGTAGAAACTGCAATTGGACATTCTGAGCGCTAAGAGGCCTCTATTGGGAAAAATAATATCTTCAAATAAAAACTACACAGAAGCATTGTGTGAAACTTATTTCTGATATGTTCATTAAGCTAACAGAGTTAAACCATACTTTTGATTGCGCAGTTCTGAACACTCTTTCTGTAGAAAATGCAAGTGGACATTCGGAGCGCTAAGAGGGTAATAGTGGAAAAAGGAATATATTCAAATATAAACTACACAGTAGCATTCTGTGAAAATTCTTTCTGTTCTGTGCATTCAACTAACAGAGTTGAACCTTACTTTTGATTGAGCCGTTCTGAAACACTCTTTCTGTAGAAACTGCAATTGGACATGCTAAGCGCTAAGAGGCCTACATTGGGAAAAAGAATATCTTCAAATAAAAACTACACAGATGCATTCCGTGAAACTTATTTCTGATCTGTAAATTCAGTTAACAGAGATAAAACATATTTTTGATTGAGCAGTTATGAAACACTCTTTTTGTAGAAAATGCAAGTGGAGATTCGGAGCGCTAAGAGGGTAATAGTGGAAAAAGGAATGTCTTCAAATATTAACTACACAGAATCATTCGGTGAAACTTCTTTCTGATCTGTGCACTCAGCTAACAGAGTTAAACCATACTTTTGATTGAGCAGATCTCAACACTCTTTCTGTTGAAAATGCAACTTGACATTTGGAGCGCTAAGAGCGTATTAGTGGAAAAAGGAATATATTCAAATATAAACTACACAGAAGCATTCTGTGAAACTTCTTTCTGATCTGAGCATTCAGCTAACAGAGTTAAACCATACTTTTGATTGAGCAGTTTTGAAACACTCTGTCTGTAGAAAATGCAACTGGACATTCGTAGCGCTAAGTGGGTAATAGTGGAAAAAAGAATATGTTCAAATATAAACTACACAGAAGCATTGTATGAAACTTCTTTCTGCTCTGTGCATTCAACTAACAGAGTTGAACCTTACTTTTGATTGAGCCGTTCTGAAACACTCTTTCTGTAGAAACTGCAATTGGACATTCTGAGCGCTAAGAGGCCTATATTGGGAAAAATAATGTCTACAAATAAAAACTACACAGAAGAATTGTGTGAAACTTCTTTCTGTTCTGTTTGTTCAACTAATAGAGTCGAACCTTAGTTTTGATTGAGCCGTTCTGAAACACTCTTTCTGTAGAAAATGCAAGTGGAGATTCGGAGCGCTAAGAGGGTAATAGTGGAAAAAGGAATGTCTCCAAATATAAAATACACAGAATCATTCTGTGAAAATTCTTTCTGATCTGTGCCTTCAGCTAACAGAGTTAAACCATACTTTTGATTGAGCAGATCTGAACACTCTTTCTGTAGAAAATGCAACTGGACATTTGGAGCGCTAAGAGAGTAGTAGTGGAAAAAGGAATATATTCAAATATAAACTACACAGAAGCATTCTGTGAAACTTCTTTCTGATCTGAGCATTCAGCTAACAGAGTTAAACCATACTTTTGATTGAGCAGTTTTGAAACACTCTGTCTGTAGAAAATGCAACTGGACATTCGTAGCGCTAAGTGGGTAATAGTGGCAAAAAGAATATGTTCAAATATAAACTACACAGAAGCATTGTATGAAACTACTTTCTGTTCTGTGCATTCAACTAACAGAGTTGAACCTTACTTTTGATTGAGCCTTTCTGAAACACTCTTTCTGTAGAAACTGCAATTGGACATTCTGACCACTAAGAGGCCTATATTGGGAAAAATAATATCTTCAAATAAAAACTACACAGAAGCATTGTGTGAAACTTATTTCTGATATGTTCATTAAGCTAACAGAGTTAAACCATACTTTGATTGCGCAGTTCTGAACACTCTTTCTGTAGAAAATGCAAGTGGACATTCGGAGCGCTAAGAGGGTAATAGTGGAAAAAGGAATATATTCAAATATAAACTACACAGTAGCATTCTGTGAAAATTCTTACTGTTCTGTGCATTCAACTAACAGAATTGAACCTTACTTTTGATTGAGCCGTTCTGAAACACTCTTTCTGTAGAAACTGTAATTGGACATGCTGAGCGCTAAGAGGCCTACACTGGGAAAAAGAATATCTTCAAATAAAAACTACACAGATGCATTCTGTGAAACTTATTTCTGATCAGTAAATTCAGTTAACAGAGATAAAACATATTTTTGATTGAGCAGTTATGAAACACTCTTTTTGTAGAAAATGCAAGTGGAGATTCGGAGCGCTAAGAGGGTAATAGTGGAAAAAGGAATGTCTTCAAATATAAACTACACAGAATCATTCGGTGAAACTTCTTTCTGATCTGTGCATTCAGCTAACAGAGTTAAACCATACTTTTGATTGAGCAGATCTGAACACTCTTTCTGTTGAAAATGCTACTGGACATTTGGAGCGCTAAGAGAGTAGTAGTGGAAAAAGGAATATATTCAAATATAAACTTCACAGAAGCATTCAGTGAAACTTCTTTCTGATCTGAGCATTCAGCTAACAGAGTTAAACCATACTTTTGATTGAGCAGTTTTGAAACACTCTGTCTGTAGAAAATGCAACTGGACATTCGTAGCGCTAAGTGGGTAATAGTGGAAAAAAGAATATGTTCAAATATAAACTACACAGAAGCATTGTATGAAACTTCTTTCTGTTCTGTGCATTCAACTAACAGAGTTGAACCTTACTTTTGATTGAGCCTTTCTGAAACACTCTTTCTGTAGAAACTGCAATTGGACATTCTGAGCGCTAAGAGGCCTCTATTGGGAAAAATAATATCTTCAAATAAAAACTACACAGAAGCATTGTGTGAAACTTATTTCTGATATGTTCATTAAGCTAACAGAGTTAAACCATACTTTTGATTGCGCAGTTCTGAACACTCTTTCTGTAGAAAATGCAAGTGGACATTCGGAGCGCTAAGAGGGTAATAGTGGAAAAAGGAATATATTCAAATATAAACTACACAGTAGCATTCTGTGAAAATTCTTTCTGTTCTGTGCATTCAACTAACAGAGTTGAACCTTACTTTTGATTGAGCCGTTCTGAAACACTCTTTCTGTAGAAACTGCAATTGGACATGCTAAGCGCTAAGAGGCCTACATTGGGAAAAAGAATATCTTCAAATAAAAACTACACAGATGCATTCCGTGAAACTTATTTCTGATCTGTAAATTCAGTTAACAGAGATAAAACATATTTTTGATTGAGCAGTTATGAAACACTCTTTTTGTAGAAAATGCAAGTGGAGATTCGGAGCGCTAAGAGGGTAATAGTGGAAAAAGGAATGTCTTCAAATATTAACTACACAGAATCATTCGGTGAAACTTCTTTCTGATCTGTGCACTCAGCTAACAGAGTTAAACCATACTTTTGATTGAGCAGATCTCAACACTCTTTCTGTTGAAAATGCAACTTGACATTTGGAGCGCTAAGAGCGTATTAGTGGAAAAAGGAATATATTCAAATATAAACTACACAGAAGCATTCTGTGAAACTTCTTTCTGATCTGAGCATTCAGCTAACAGAGTTAAACCATACTTTTGATTGAGCAGTTTTGAAACACTCTGTCTGTAGAAAATGCAACTGGACATTCGTAGCGCTAAGTGGGTAATAGTGGAAAAAAGAATATGTTCAAATATAAACTACACAGAAGCATTGTATGAAACTTCTTTCTGCTCTGTGCATTCAACTAACAGAGTTGAACCTTACTTTTGATTGAGCCGTTCTGAAACACTCTTTCTGTAGAAACTGCAATTGGACATTCTGAGCGCTAAGAGGCCTATATTGGGAAAAATAATGTCTACAAATAAAAACTACACAGAAGAATTGTGTGAAACTTCTTTCTGTTCTGTTTGTTCAACTAATAGAGTCGAACCTTAGTTTTGATTGAGCCGTTCTGAAACACTCTTTCTGTAGAAAATGCAAGTGGAGATTCGGAGCGCTAAGAGGGTAATAGTGGAAAAAGGAATGTCTCCAAATATAAAATACACAGAATCATTCTGTGAAAATTCTTTCTGATCTGTGCCTTCAGCTAACAGAGTTAAACCATACTTTTGATTGAGCAGATCTGAACACTCTTTCTGTAGAAAATGCAACTGGACATTTGGAGCGCTAAGAGAGTAGTAGTGGAAAAAGGAATATATTCAAATATAAACTACACAGAAGCATTCTGTGAAACTTCTTTCTGATCTGAGCATTCAGCTAACAGAGTTAAACCATACTTTTGATTGAGCAGTTTTGAAACACTCTGTCTGTAGAAAATGCAACTGGACATTCGTAGCGCTAAGTGGGTAATAGTGGCAAAAAGAATATGTTCAAATATAAACTACACAGAAGCATTGTATGAAACTACTTTCTGTTCTGTGCATTCAACTAACAGAGTTGAACCTTACTTTTGATTGAGCCTTTCTGAAACACTCTTTCTGTAGAAACTGCAATTGGACATTCTGACCACTAAGAGGCCTATATTGGGAAAAATAATATCTTCAAATAAAAACTACACAGAAGCATTGTGTGAAACTTATTTCTGATATGTTCATTAAGCTAACAGAGTTAAACCATACTTTGATTGCGCAGTTCTGAACACTCTTTCTGTAGAAAATGCAAGTGGACATTCGGAGCGCTAAGAGGGTAATAGTGGAAAAAGGAATATATTCAAATATAAACTACACAGTAGCATTCTGTGAAAATTCTTACTGTTCTGTGCATTCAACTAACAGAATTGAACCTTACTTTTGATTGAGCCGTTCTGAAACACTCTTTCTGTAGAAACTGTAATTGGACATGCTGAGCGCTAAGAGGCCTACACTGGGAAAAAGAATATCTTCAAATAAAAACTACACAGATGCATTCTGTGAAACTTATTTCTGATCAGTAAATTCAGTTAACAGAGATAAAACATATTTTTGATTGAGCAGTTATGAAACACTCTTTTTGTAGAAAATGCAAGTGGAGATTCGGAGCGCTAAGAGGGTAATAGTGGAAAAAGGAATGTCTTCAAATATAAACTACACAGAATCATTCGGTGAAACTTCTTTCTGATCTGTGCATTCAGCTAACAGAGTTAAACCATACTTTTGATTGAGCAGATCTGAACACTCTTTCTGTTGAAAATGCTACTGGACATTTGGAGCGCTAAGAGAGTAGTAGTGGAAAAAGGAATATATTCAAATATAAACTTCACAGAAGCATTCAGTGAAACTTCTTTCTGATCTGAGCATTCAGCTAACAGAGTTAAACCATACTTTTGATTGAGCAGTTTTGAAACACTCTGTCTGTAGAAAATGCAACTGGACATTCGTAGCGCTAAGTGGGTAATAGTGGAAAAAAGAATATGTTCAAATATAAACTACACAGAAGCATTGTATGAAACTTCTTTCTGTTCTGTGCATTCAACTAACAGAGTTGAACCTTACTTTTGATTGAGCCTTTCTGAAACACTCTTTCTGTAGAAACTGCAATTGGACATTCTGAGCGCTAAGAGGCCTCTATTGGGAAAAATAATATCTTCAAATAAAAACTACACAGAAGCATTGTGTGAAACTTATTTCTGATATGTTCATTAAGCTAACAGAGTTAAACCATACTTTTGATTGCGCAGTTCTGAACACTCTTTCTGTAGAAAATGCAAGTGGACATTCGGAGCGCTAAGAGGGTAATAGTGGAAAAAGGAATATATTCAAATATAAACTACACAGTAGCATTCTGTGAAAATTCTTTCTGTTCTGTGCATTCAACTAACAGAGTTGAACCTTACTTTTGATTGAGCCGTTCTGAAACACTCTTTCTGTAGAAACTGCAATTGGACATGCTAAGCGCTAAGAGGCCTACATTGGGAAAAAGAATATCTTCAAATAAAAACTACACAGATGCATTCCGTGAAACTTATTTCTGATCTGTAAATTCAGTTAACAGAGATAAAACATATTTTTGATTGAGCAGTTATGAAACACTCTTTTTGTAGAAAATGCAAGTGGAGATTCGGAGCGCTAAGAGGGTAATAGTGGAAAAAGGAATGTCTTCAAATATTAACTACACAGAATCATTCGGTGAAACTTCTTTCTGATCTGTGCACTCAGCTAACAGAGTTAAACCATACTTTTGATTGAGCAGATCTCAACACTCTTTCTGTTGAAAATGCAACTTGACATTTGGAGCGCTAAGAGCGTATTAGTGGAAAAAGGAATATATTCAAATATAAACTACACAGAAGCATTCTGTGAAACTTCTTTCTGATCTGAGCATTCAGCTAACAGAGTTAAACCATACTTTTGATTGAGCAGTTTTGAAACACTCTGTCTGTAGAAAATGCAACTGGACATTCGTAGCGCTAAGTGGGTAATAGTGGAAAAAAGAATATGTTCAAATATAAACTACACAGAAGCATTGTATGAAACTTCTTTCTGCTCTGTGCATTCAACTAACAGAGTTGAACCTTACTTTTGATTGAGCCGTTCTGAAACACTCTTTCTGTAGAAACTGCAATTGGACATTCTGAGCGCTAAGAGGCCTATATTGGGAAAAATAATGTCTACAAATAAAAACTACACAGAAGAATTGTGTGAAACTTCTTTCTGTTCTGTTTGTTCAACTAATAGAGTCGAACCTTAGTTTTGATTGAGCCGTTCTGAAACACTCTTTCTGTAGAAAATGCAAGTGGAGATTCGGAGCGCTAAGAGGGTAATAGTGGAAAAAGGAATGTCTCCAAATATAAAATACACAGAATCATTCTGTGAAAATTCTTTCTGATCTGTGCCTTCAGCTAACAGAGTTAAACCATACTTTTGATTGAGCAGATCTGAACACTCTTTCTGTAGAAAATGCAACTGGACATTTGGAGCGCTAAGAGAGTAGTAGTGGAAAAAGGAATATATTCAAATATAAACTACACAGAAGCATTCTGTGAAACTTCTTTCTGATCTGAGCATTCAGCTAACAGAGTTAAACCATACTTTTGATTGAGCAGTTTTGAAACACTCTGTCTGTAGAAAATGCAACTGGACATTCGTAGCGCTAAGTGGGTAATAGTGGCAAAAAGAATATGTTCAAATATAAACTACACAGAAGCATTGTATGAAACTACTTTCTGTTCTGTGCATTCAACTAACAGAGTTGAACCTTACTTTTGATTGAGCCTTTCTGAAACACTCTTTCTGTAGAAACTGCAATTGGACATTCTGACCACTAAGAGGCCTATATTGGGAAAAATAATATCTTCAAATAAAAACTACACAGAAGCATTGTGTGAAACTTATTTCTGATATGTTCATTAAGCTAACAGAGTTAAACCATACTTTGATTGCGCAGTTCTGAACACTCTTTCTGTAGAAAATGCAAGTGGACATTCGGAGCGCTAAGAGGGTAATAGTGGAAAAAGGAATATATTCAAATATAAACTACACAGTAGCATTCTGTGAAAATTCTTTCTGTTCTGTGCATTCAACTAACAGAATTGAACCTTACTTTTGATTGAGCCGTTCTGAAACACTCTTTCTGTAGAAACTGTAATTGGACATGCTGAGCGCTAAGAGGCCTACATTGGGAAAAAGAATATCTTCAAATAAAAACTACAGAGATGCATTCTGTGAAACTTATTTCTGATCAGTAAATTCAGTTAACAGAGATAAAACATATTTTTGATTGAGCAGTTATGAAACACTCTTTTTGTAGAAAATGCAAGTGGAGATTCCGAGCGCTAAGAGGGTAATAGTGGAAAAAGGAATGTCTTCAAATATAAACTACACAGAATCATTCGGTGAAACTTCTTTCTGATCTGTGCATTCAGCTAACAGAGTTAAAACATACTTTTGATTGAGCAGATCTGAACACTCTTTCTGTTGAAAATGCTACTGGACATTTGGAGCGCTAAGAGAGTAGTAGTGGAAAAAAGAATATATTCAAATATAAACTTCACAGAAGCATTCAGTGAAACTTCTTTCTGATCTGAGCATTCAGCTAACAGAGTTAAACCATACTTTTGATTGAGCAGTTTTGAAACACTCTGTCTGTAGAAAATGCAACTGGACATTCGTAGCGCTAAGTGGGTAATAGTGGAAAAAAGAATATGTTCAAATATAAACTACACAGAAGCATTGTATGAAACTTCTTTCTGTTCTGTGCATTCAACTAACAGAGTTGAACCTTACTTTTGATAGAGCCTTTCTGAAACACTCTTTCTGTAGAAACTGCAATTGGACATTCTGAGCGCTAAGAGGCCTATATTGGGAAATATAATATCTTCAAATAAAAACTACACAGAAGCATTGTGTGAAACTTATTTCTGATATGTTCATTAAGCTAACAGAGTTAAACCATACTTTTGATTGCGCAGTTCTGAACACTCTTTCTGTAGAAAATGCAAGTGGACATTCGGAGCGCTAAGAGGGTAATAGTGGAAAAAGGAATATATTCAAATATAAACTACACAGTAGCATTCTGTGAAAATTCTTTCTGTTCTGTGCATTCAACTAACAGAGTTGAACCTTACTTTTGATTGAGCCGTTCTGAAACACTCTTTCTGTAGAAACTGCAATTGGACATGCTAAGCGCTAAGAGGCCTACATTGGGAAAAAAAATATCTTCAAATAAAAACTACACAGATGCATTCTGTGAAACTTATTTCTGATCTGTAAATTCAGTTAACAGAGATAAAACGTATTTTTGATTGAGCAGTTATGAAACACTCTTTTTGTAGAAAATGCAAGTGGAGATTCGGAGCGCTAAGAGTGTAATAGTGGAAAAAGGAATGTCTTCAAATATAAACTACATAGAATCATTCGGTGAAACTTCTTTCTGATCTGTGCATTCAGCTAACAGAGTTAAACCATACTTTTGATTGAGCAGATCTGAACACTCTTTCTGTAGAAAATGCAACTGGACATTTGGAGCGCTAAGAGCGTAGTAGTGGAAAAAGGAATATATTCAAATATAAACTACACAGAAGCATTCTGTGAAACTTTTTTCTGATCTGAGCATTCAGCTAACAGAGTTAAACCATACTTTTGATTGAGCAGTTTTGAAACACTCTGTCTGTAGAAAATGCAACTGGACATTCGTAGCGCTATGTGGGTAATAGTGGAAAAAAGAATATGTTCAAATATAAACTACACAGAAGCATTGTATGAAACTTCTTTCTGTTCTGTGCATTCAACTAACAGAGTTGAACCTTACTTTTGATTGAGCCGTTCTGAAACACTCTTTCTGCAGAAACTGCAATTGGACATTCTGAGCGCTAAGAGGCCTACATTGGGAAAAAGAATGTCTACAAATAAAAACTACACAGAAGAATTGTGTGAAACTTCTTTCTGTTCTGTTTGTTCAACTAAAAGAGTTGAACCTTAGTTTTGGTTGAGCCGTTCTGAAACACTCTTTCTGTAGAAAATGCAAGTGGAGATTCGGAGCGCTAAGAGGGTAATAGTGGAAAAAGGAATGTCTCCAAATATAAACTACACAGAATCATTCTGTGAAACTTCTTTCTGATTTGTGCATTCAGCTAACAGAGTTAAACCATACTTTTGATTGAGCAGATCTGAATACTCTTTCTGTAGAAAATGCAACTGGACATTTGGAGCGCTAAGAGAGTAGTAGTGGAAAAAGGAATATATTCAAATATAAACTACACAGAAGCATTCTGTGAAACTTCTTTCTGATCTGAGCATTCAGCTAACAGAGTTAAACCATACTTTTGATTGAGCAGTTTTGAAACACTCTGTCTGTAGAAAATGCAACTGGACATTCCTAGCGCTAAGTGGGTAATAGTGGAAAAAAGAATATGTTCAAATATAAACTACACAGAAGCATTGTATGAAACTTCTTTCTGTTCTGTGCATTCAACTAACAGAGTTGAACCTTAATTTTGATTGAGCCTTTCTGAAACACTCTTTCTGTAGAAACTGCAATTGGACATTCTGAGCGCTAAGAGGCCTATATTGGGAAAAATAATATCTTCAAATAAAAACTACACAGAAGCATTGTGTGAAACTTATTTCTGATATGTTCATTAAGCTAACAGAGTTAAACCATACTTTTGATTGCGCAGTTCTGAACACTCTTTCTGTAGAAAATGCAAGTGGACATTCGGAGCGCTAAGAGGGTAATAGTGGAAAAAGGAATATATTCAAATATAAACTACACAGTAGCATTCTGTGAAAATTCTTTCTGTTCTGTGCATTCAACTAACAGAGTTGAACCTTACTTTTGATTGAGCCGTTCTGAAACACTCTTTCTGTAGAAACTGCAATTGGACATGCTAAGCGCTAAGAGGCCTACATTGGGAAAAAGAATATCTTCAAATAAAAACTACACAGATGCATTCTGTGAAACTTATTTCTGATCTGTAAATTCAGTTAACTGAGATAAAACATATTTTTGATTGAGCAGTTATGAAACACTATTTTTGTAGAAAATGCAAGTGGAGATTCGGAGCGCTAAGAGGGTAATAGTGGAAAAAGGAATGTCTCCAAATATAAACTACACAGAATCATTCTGTGAAACTTCTTTCTGATCTGTGCATTCAGCTAACAGAGTTAAACCATACTTTTGATTGAGCAGATCTGAACACTCTTTCTGTAGAAAATGCAACTGGACATTTGGAGCGCTAATAGAGTAGTAGTGGAAAATGGAAAATATTCAAATATAAACTACACAGAAGCATTCTGTGAAACTTCTTTCTGATCTGAGCATTCAGCTAACAGAGTTAAACCATACTTTTGATTGAGCAGTTTTGAAACACTCTGTCTGTAGAAAATGCAACTGGACATTCGTAGCGCTAAGTGGGTAATAGTGGAAAAAAGAATATGTTCAAATATAAACTACACAGAAGCATTGTATGAAACTTCTTTCTGTTCTGTGCATTCAACTAACAGAGTTGAACCTTACTTTTGATAGAGCCTTTCTGAAACACTCTTTCTGTAGAAACTGCAATTATACATTCTGAGCGCTAAGAGGCCTATATTGGGAAATATAATATCTTCAAATAAAAACTACACAGAAGCATTGTGTGAAACTTATTTCTGATATGTTCATTAAGCTAACAGAGTTAAACCATACTTTTGATTGCGCAGTTCTGAACACTCTTTTTGTAGAAAATGCAAGTGGACATTCAGAGCGCTAAGAGGGTAATAGTGGAAAAAGGAATATATTCAAATATAAACTACACAGTAGCATTCTGTGAAAATTTTTTCTGTTCTGTGCATTCAACTAACAGAGTTGAACCTTACTTTTGATTGAGCCGTTCTGAAACACTCTTTCTGTAGAAACTGCAATTGGACATGCTAAGCGCTAAGAGGCCTACATTGGGAAAAAAAATATCTTCAAATAAAAACTACACAGATGCATTCTGTGAAACTTATTTCTGATCTGTAAATTCAGTTAACAGAGATAAAACGTATTTTTGATTGAGCAGTTATGAAACACTCTTTTTGTAGAAAATGCAAGTGGAGATTCGGAGCGCTAAGAGGGTAATAGTGGAAAAAGGAATGTCTTCAAATATAAACTACATAGAATCATTCGGTGAAACTTCTTTCTGATCTGTGCATTCAGCTAACAGAGTTAAACCATACTTTTGATTGAGCAGATCTGAACACTCTTTCTGTAGAAAATGCAACTGGACATTTGGAGCGCTAAGAGCGTAGTAGTGGAAAAAGGAATATATTCAAATATAAACTACACAGAAGCATTCTGTGAAACTTTTTTCTGATCTGAGCATTCAGCTAACAGAGTTAAACCATACTTTTGATTGAGCAGTTTTGAAACACTCTGTCTGTAGAAAATGCAACTGGACATTCGTAGCGCTAAGTGGGTAATAGTGGAAAAAAGAATATGTTCAAATATAAACTACACAGAAGCATTGTATGAAACTTCTTTCTGTTCTGTGCATTCAACTAACAGAGTTGAACCTTACTTTTGATTGAGCCTTTCTGAAACACTCTTTCTGTAGAAACTGCAATTGGACATTCTGAGCGCTAAGAGGCCTATATTGGGAAAAATAATATCTTCAAATAAAAACTACACAGAAGCATTGTGTGAAACTTATTTCTGATATGTTCATTAAGCTAACAGAGTTAAACCATACTTTTGATTGCGCAGTTCTGAACACTCTTTCTGTAGAAAATGCAAGTGGACATTCGGAGCGCTAAGAGGGTAATAGTGGAAAAAGGAATATATTCAAATATAAACTACACAGTAGCATTCTGTGAAAATTCTTTCTGTTCTGTGCATTCAACTAACAGAGTTGAACCTTACTTTTGATTGAGCCGTTCTGAAACACTCTTTCTGTAGAAACTGCAATTGGACATGCTAAGCGCTAAGAGGCCTACATTGGGAAAAAGAATATCTTCAAATAAAAACTACACAGATGCATTCTGTGAAACTTATTTCTGATCTGTAAATTCAGTTAACTGAGATAAAACATATTTTTGATTGAGCAGTTATGAAACACTATTTTTGTAGAAAATGCAAGTGGAGATTCGGAGCGCTAAGAGGGTAATAGTGGAAAAAGGAATGTCTCCAAATATAAACTACACAGAATCATTCTGTGAAACTTCTTTCTGATCTGTGCATTCAGCTAACAGAGTTAAACCATACTTTTGATTGAGCAGATCTGAACACTCTTTCTGTAGAAAATGCAACTGGACATTTGGAGCGCTAAGAGAGTAGTAGTGGAAAATGGAAAATATTCAAATATAAACTACACAGAAGCATTCTGTGAAACTTCTTTCTGATCTGAGCATTCAGCTAACAGAGTTAAACCATACTTTTGATTGAGCAGTTTTGAAACACTCTGTCTGTAGAAAATGCAACTGGACATTCGTAGCGCTAAGTGGGTAATAGTGGAAAAAAGAATATGTTCAAATATAAACTACACAGAAGCATTGTATGAAACTTCTTTCTGTTCTGTGCATTCAACTAACAGAGTTGAACCTTACTTTTGATAGAGCCTTTCTGAAACACTCTTTCTGTAGAAACTGCAATTATACATTCTGAGCGCTAAGAGGCCTATATTGGGAAATATAATATCTTCAAATAAAAACTACACAGAAGCATTGTGTGAAACTTATTTCTGATATGTTCATTAAGCTAACAGAGTTAAACCATACTTTTGATTGCGCAGTTCTGAACACTCTTTTTGTAGAAAATGCAAGTGGACATTCGGAGCGCTAAGAGGGTAATAGTGGAAAAAGGAATATATTCAAATATAAACTACACAGTAGCATTCTGTGAAAATTTTTTCTGTTCTGTGCATTCAACTAACAGAGTTGAACCTTACTTTTGATTGAGCCGTTCTGAAACACTCTTTCTGTAGAAACTGCAATTGGACATGCTAAGCGCTAAGAGGCCTACATTGGGAAAAAAAATATCTTCAAATAAAAACTACACAGATGCATTCTGTGAAACTTATTTCTGATCTGTAAATTCAGTTAACAGAGATAAAACGTATTTTTGATTGAGCAGTTATGAAACACTCTTTTTGTAGAAAATGCAAGTGGAGATTCGGAGCGCTAAGAGGGTAATAGTGGAAAAAGGAATGTCTTCAAATATAAACTACATAGAATCATTCGGTGAAACTTCTTTCTGATCTGTGCATTCAGCTAACAGAGTTAAACCATACTTTTGATTGAGCAGATCTGAACACTCTTTCTGTAGAAAATGCAACTGGACATTTGGAGCGCTAAGAGCGTAGTAGTGGAAAAAGGAATATATTCAAATATAAACTACACAGAAGCATTCTGTGAAACTTTTTTCTGATCTGAGCATTCAGCTAACAGAGTTAAACCCTACTTTTGATTGAGCAGTTTTGAAACACTCTGTCTGTAGAAAATGCAACTGGACATTCGTAGCGCTATGTGGGTAATAGTGGAAAAAAGAATATGTTCAAATATAAACTACACAGAAGCATTGTATGAAACTTCTTTCTGTTCTGTGCATTCAACTAACAGAGTTGAACCTTACTTTTGATTGAGCCGTTCTGAAACACTCTTTCTGCAGAAACTGCAATTGGACATTCTGAGCGCTAAGAGGCCTACATTGGGAAAAAGAATGTCTACAAATAAAAACTACACAGAAGAATTGTGTGAAACTTCTTTCTGTTCTGTTTGTTCAACTAAAAGAGTTGAACCTTAGTTTTGGTTGAGCCGTTCTGAAACACTCTTTCTGTAGAAAATGCAAGTGGAGATTCGGAGCGCTAAGAGGGTAATAGTGGAAAAAGGAATGTCTCCAAATATAAACTACACAGAATCATTCTGTGAAACTTCTTTCTGATTTGTGCATTCAGCTAACAGAGTTAAACCATACTTTTGATTGAGCAGATCTGAATACTCTTTCTGTAGAAAATGCAACTGGACATTTGGAGCGCTAAGAGAGTAGTAGTGGAAAAAGGAATATATTCAAATATAAACTACACAGAAGCATTCTGTGAAACTTCTTTCTGATCTGAGCATTCAGCTAACAGAGTTAAACCACACTTTTGATTGAGCAGTTTTGAAACACTCTGTCTGTAGAAAATGCAACTGGACATTCGTAGCGCTAAGTGGGTAATAGTGGAAAAAAGAATATGTTCAAATATAAACTACACAGAAGCATTGTATGAAACTTCTTTCTGTTCTGTGCATTCAACTAACAGAGTTGAACCTTACTTTTGATTGAGCCTTTATGAAACACTCTTTCTGTAGAAACTGCAATTGGACATTCTGACCGCTAAGAGGCCAATATTGGGAAAAATAATATCTTCAAATAAAAACTACACAGAAGAATTGTGTGAAACTTATTTCTGATATGTTCATTAAGCTAACAGAGTTAAACCATACTTTTGATTGCGCAGTTCTGAACACTCTTTCTGTAGAAAATGCAAGTGGACATTCGGAGCGCTAAGAGGGTAATAGTGGAAAAAGGAATATATTCAAATATAAACTACACAGTAGCATACTGTGAAAATTCTTACTGTTCTGTGCATTCAACTAACAGAATTGAACCTTACTTTTGATTGAGCCGTTCTGAAACTCTCTTTCTGTAGAAACTGTAATTGGACATGCTGAGCGCTAAGAGGCCTACATTGGGAAAAAGAATATCTTCAAATAAAAACTACACAGATGCATTGTGTGAAACTTATTTCTGATCTGTAAATTCAGTTAACAGAGATAAAACATATTTTTGATTGAGCAGTTATGAAACACTCTTTTTGTAGAAAATGCAAGTGGAGATTCGGAGCACTAAGAGGGTAATAGTGGAAAAAAAATGTCTTCAAATATAAACTACACAGAATCATTCGGTGAAACTTCTTTCTGATCTGTGCATTCAGCTAACAGAGTTAAACCATACTTTTGATTGAGCAGATCTGAACACTCTTTCTGTTGAAAATGCAACTGGACATTTGGAGCGCTAAGAGCGTATTAGTGGAAAAAGTAATATATTCAAATATAAACTACACAGAAGCATTCTGTGAAACTTCTTTCTGATCTGAGCATTCAGCTAACAGAGTTAAACCATACTTTTGATTGAGCAGTTTTGAAACACTCTGTCTGTAGAAAATGCAACTGGACATTCGTAGCGCTAAGTGGGTAATAGTGGAAAAGAGAATATGTTCAAATATAAATGACACAGAAGCATTGTATGAAACTCCTTTCTGTTCTATGCATTCAACTAACAGAGTTGAACCTTACTTTTGATTGAGCCGTTCTGAAACACTCTTTCTGTAGAAACTGCAATTGGACATTCTGAGCGCTAAGATGCCTATATTGGGAAAAAGAATGTCTACAAATAAAAACTACACAGAAGAATTGTGTGAAACTTCTTTCTGTTCTGTTTGTTCAACTAAAAGAGTTGAATCTTAGTTTTGATTGAGCCGTTCTGAAACACTCTTTCTGTAGAAAATGCAAGTGGAGATTCGGAGCGCTAAGAACGTAATAGTGGAAAAAGGAATGTCTCCAAATATAAACTACACAGAATCATTCTGTGAAACTTCTTTCTGATCTGTGCATTCAGCTAACAGAGTTAAACCATACTTTTGATTGAGCAGATCTGAACACTCTTTCTGTAGGAAATGCAACTGGACATTTGGAGCGCTAAGAGAGTAGTAGTGGAAAAAGGAATATATTCAAATATAAACTACACAGAAGCATTCTGTGAAACTTCTTTCTGATCTGAGCATTCAGCTAACAGAGTTAAACCATACTTTTTATTGAGCAGTTTTGAAACACTCTGTCTGTAGAAAATGCAACTGGACATTCGTAGCGCTAAGTGGGTAATAGTGGAAAAAAGAATATGTTCAAATATAAACTACACAGAAGCATTGTATGAAACTTCTTTCTGTTCTGTGCATTCAACTAACAGAGTTGAACCTTACTTTTGATTGAGCCTTTCTGAAACACTCTTTCTGTAGAAACTGCAATTGGACATTCTGAGCGCTAAGAGGCCTCTATTGGGAAAAATAATATCTTCAAATAAAAACTACACAGAAGCATTGTGTGAAACTTATTTCTGATATGTTCATTAAGCTAACAGAGTTAAACCATACTTTTGATTGCGCAGTTCTGAACACTCTTTCTGTAGAAAATGCAAGTGGACATTCGGAGCGCTAAGAGGGTAATAGTGGAAAAAGGAATATATTCAAATATAAACTACACAGTAGCATTCTGTGAAAATTCTTTCTGTTCTGTGCATTCAACTAACAGAGTTGAACCTTACTTTTGATTGAGCCGTTCTGAAACACTCTTTCTGTAGAAACTGCAATTGGACATGCTAAGCGCTAAGAGGCCTACATTGGGAAAAAGAATATCTTCAAATAAAAACTACACAGATGCATTCTGTGAAACTTATTTCTGATCTGTAAATTCAGTTAACTGAGATAAAACATATTTTTGATTGAGCAGTTATGAAACACTCTTTTTGTAGAAAATGCAAGTGGAGATTCGGAGCGCTAAGAGGGTAATAGTGGAAAAAGGAATGTCTTCAAATATAAACTACACAGAATCATTCGGTGAAACTTCTTTCTGATCTGTGCATTCAGCTAACAGAGTTAAACCATACTTTTGATTGAGCAGATCTGAACACTCTTTCTGTAGAAAATGCAACTGGACATTTGGAGCTCTAAGAGCGTATTAGTGGAAAAAGGAATATATTCAAATATAAACTACACAGAAGCATTCTGTGAAACTTGTTTCTGATCTGAGCATTCAGCTAACAGAGTTAAACCATACTTTTGATTGAGCAGTTTTGAAACACTCTGTCTGTAGAAAATGCAACTGGACATTCGTAGCGCTAAGTGGGTAATAGTGGAAAAAAGAATATGTTCAAATATAAACTACACAGAAGCATTGTATGAAACTTCTTTCTGTTCTGTGCATTCAACTAACAGAGTTGAACCTTACTTTTGATTGAGCCTTTCTGAAACACTCTTTCTGTAGAAACTGCAATTGGACATTCTGAGCGCTAAGAGGCCTATATTGGGAAAAAGAATGTCTACAAATAAAAACTACACAGAAGAATTGTGTGAAACATCTTTCTGTTCTGTTTGTTCAACTAATAGAGTTGAACCTTAGTTTTGATTGAGCCGTTCTGAAACACTCTTTCTGTAGAAAATGCAAGTGGAGATTCGGAGCGCTAAGAGGGTAATAGTGGAAAAAGGAATGTCTCCAAATATAAACTACACAGAATCATTCTGTGAAACTTCTTTCTGATCTGTGCATTCAGCTAACAGAGTTAAACCATACTTTTGATTGAGCAGATCTGAACACTCTTTCTGTAGAAAATGCAACTGGACATTTGGAGCGCTAAGAGAGTAGTAGTGGAAAAAGGAATATATTCAAATATAAACTACACAGAAGCATTCTGTGAAACTTCTTTCTGATCTGAGCATTCAGCTAAAAGAGTTAAACCATACTTTTGATTGAGCAGTTTTGAAACACTCTGTCTGTAGAAAATGCAACTGGACATTCGTAGCGCTAAGTGGGTAATAGTGGAAAAAAATATGTTCAAATATAAACTACACAGAAGCATTGTATGAAACATCTTTCTGTTCTGTGCATTCAACTAACAGAGTTGAACCTTACTTTTGATTGAGCCGTTCTGAAACACTGTTTCTGTAGAAACTGCAATTGGACATTCCGAGCGCTAAGAGGCCTATATTGGGAAAAAGAATGTCTACAAATAAAAACTACACAGAAGAATTTTGTGAAACTTCTTTCTGTTCTGTTTGTTCAACTAAAAGACTTGAACCTTAGTTTTGATTGAGACGTTCTGAAACACTCTTTCTGTAGAAAATGCAAGTGGAGATTCGGAGCGCTAAGAGGGTAATAGTGGAAAAAGGAATGTCTCCAAATATAAACTACACAGAATCATTCTGTGAGACTTCTTTCTGATCTGTGCATTCAGCTAACAGAGTTAAACCATACTTTTGATTCAGCAGATCTGAACACTCTTTCTGTAGAAAATGCAACTGGACATTTGGAGCGCTAAGAGAGTAGTAGTGGAAAAAGTAATATATTCAAATATAAACTACACAGAAGCATTCTGTGAAACTTCTTTCTGATCTGAGCATTCAGCTAACAGAGTTAAACCATACTTTTGATTGAGCAGTTTTGAAACACTCTGTCTGTAGAAAATGCAACTGGACATTCGTAGCGCTAAGTGGGTAATAGTGGAAAAAAGAATATGTTCAAATATAAACTACACAGAAGCATTGTATGAAACTTCTTTCTGTTCTGTGCATTCAACTAACAGAGTTGAACCTTACTTTTGATTGAGCCTTTCTGAAACACTCTTTCTGTAGATACTGCCATTGGACATTCTGAGCGCTAAGAGGCCTCTATTGGGAAAAATAATATCTTCAAATAAAAACTACATAGAAGCATTGTGTGAAACTTATTTCTGATATGTTCATTAAGCTAACAGAGTTAAACCATACTTTTGATTGCGCAGTTCTGAACACTCTTTCTGTAGAAAATGCAAGTGGACATTCGGAGCCCTAAGAGGGTAATAGTGGAAAAATGAATATATTCAAATATAAACTACACAGTAGCATTCTGTGAAAATTCTTTCTGTTCTGTGCATTCAACTAACAGAATTGAACCTTACTTTTGATTGAGCCGTTCTGAAACACTCTTTCTGTAGAAACTGTAATTGGACATGCTGAGCGCTAAGAGGCCTACATTGGGAAAAAGAATATCTTCAAATAAAAACTACACAGATGCATTCTGTGAAACTTATTTCTGATCTGTAAATTCAGTTAACAGAGATAAAACATATTTTTGATTGAGCAGTTATGAAACACACTTTTTGTAGAAAATGCAAGTGGAGATTCGGAGCGCTAAGAGGGTAATAGTGGAAAAAGGAATGTCTTCAAATATAAACTACACAGAATCATTCGGTGAAACTTCTTTCTGATCTGTGCATTCAGCTAACAGAGTTAAACCATACTTTTGATTGAGCAGATCTGAACACTCTTTCTGTTGAAAATGCTACTGGACATTTGGAACGCTAAGAGCGTAGTAGTGGAAAAAGGAATATATTCAAATATAAACTTCACAGAAGCATTCAGTGAAACTTCTTTCTGATCTGAGCATTCAGCTAAGAGAGTTAAACCATACTTTTGATTGAGCAGTTTTGAAACACTCTGTCTGTAGAAAATGCAACTGGACATTCGTAGCGCTAAGTGGGTAATAGTGGAAAAAAAATATGTTCAAATATAAACTACACAGAAGCATTGTATGAAACTTCTTTCTGTTCTGTGCATTCAACTAACAGAGTTGAACCTTACTTTTGATTGAGCCTTTCTGAAACACTCTTTCTGTAGAAACTGCAATTGGACATTCTGAGCGCTAAGAGGCCTATATTGGGAAAAATAATATCTTCAAATAAAAACTACACAGAAGCATTGTGTGAAACTTATTTCTAATATGTTCATTAAGCTAACAGAGTTAAACCATACTTTTGATTGCGCAGTTCTGAACACTCTTTCTGTAGAAAATGCAAGTGGACATTCTGAGCGCTAAGAGGGTAATAGTGGAAAAAGGAATATATTCAAATATAAACTACACAGTAGCATTCTGTGAAAACTCTTTCTGTTCTGTGCATTCAGCTAACAGAGTTCAACCTTACTTTTGATTGAGCCGTTCTGAAACACTCTTTCTGTAGAAACTGCAATTGGACATTCTAAGCGCTAAGAGGCCTATATTGGGAAAAAGAATATCTTCAAATAAAAACTACACAGATGCATTCTGTGAAACTTATTTCTGATCTGTAAATTCAGTTAACTGAGATAAAACATATTTTTGATTGAGCAGTTATGAAACACTCTTTTTGTAGAAAATGCAAGTGGAGATTCGGAGCGCTAAGAGGGTAATAGTGGAAAAAGGAATGTCTTCAAATATAAACTACACAGAATCATTCGGTGAAACTTCTTTCTGATCTGTGCATTCAGCTAACAGAGTTAAACCATACTTTTGATTGAGCAGATCTGAACACTCTTTCTGTTGAAAATGCAACTGGACATTTGGAGCGCTAAGAGCGTAGTAGTGGAAAAAGGAATATATTCAAATATAAACTACACAGAAGCATTCTGTGAAACTTCTTTCTGATCTGAGCATTCAGCTAACAGAGTTAAACCATACTTTTGATTGAGCAGTTTTGAAACACTCTGTCTGTAGAAAATGCAACTGGACATTCGTAGCGCTAAGTGGGTAATAGTGGAAAAAAGAATATGTTCAAATATAAACTACACAGAAGCATTGTATGAAACTTCTTTCTGTTCTGTGCATTCAACTAACAGAGTTGAACCTTACTTTTGATTGAGCCGTTCTGAAACACTCTTTCTGTAGAAACTGCAATTGGACATTCTGAGCGCTAAGAGGCCTATATTGGGAAAAAGAGTGTCTACAAATAAAAACTACACTGAAGAATTGTGTGAAACTTCTTTCTGTTCTGTTTGTTCAACTAAAAGACTTGAACCTTAGTTTTGATTGAGCCGTTCTGAAACACTCTTTCTGTAGAAAATGCAAGAGGAGATTCGGAGCGCTAAGAGGGTAATAGTGGAAAAAGGAATGTCTCCAAATATAAACTACACAGAATCATTCTGTGAAACTTCCTTCTGATCTGTGCATTCAGCTAACAGAGTTAAACCATACTTTTGATTGAGCAGATCTGAACACTCTTTCTGTAGATAATGCAACTGGACATTTGGAGCGCTAAGAGAGTAGTAGTGGAAAAAGGAATATATTCAAATATAAACTACACAGAAGCATTCTGTGAAACTTCTTTCTGATCTGAGCTTTCAGCTAACAGAGTTAAACCATACTTTTGATTGAGCAGTTTTGAAACACTCTGTCTGTAGAAAATGCAACTGGACATTCGTAGCGCTAAGTGGGTAATAGTGGAAAAAAGAATATGTTCAAATATAAACTACACAGAAGCATTGTATGAAACTACTTTCTGTTCTGTGCATTCAACTAACAGAGTTGAACCTTACTTTTGATTGAGCCGTTCTGAAACACTCTTTCTGTAGAAACTGCAATTGGACATTCTGAGCGCTAAGAGGCCTATATTGGGAAAAAGAATGTCTACAAATAAAAACTACACAGAAGAATTGTGTGAAACTTCTTTCTGTTCTGTTTGTTGAACTAAAAGATTTGAACCTTAGTTTTGATTGAGCCGTTCTGAAACACTCTTTCTGTAGAAAATGCAAGTGGAGATTCGGAGCGCTAAGAGGGTAATAGTGGAAAAAGGAATATCTCCAAATATAAACTACACAGAATCATTCTGTGAAACTTCTTTCTGATCTGTGCATTCAGCTAACAGAGTTAAACCATACTTTGATTGAGCAGATCTGAACACTCTTTCTGTAGAAAATGCAACTGGACATTTGGAGCGCTAAGAGAGTAGTAGTGGAAAAAGGAATATATTCAAATATAAACTACACAGAAGCATTCTGTGAAACTTCTTTCTGATCTGAGCATTCAGCTAACAGAGTTAAACCCTACTTTTGATTGAGCAGTTTTGAAACACTCTGTCTGTAGAAAATGCAACTGGACATTCGTAGCGCTAAGTGGGTAATAGTGGAAAAAAGAATATGTTCAAATATAAACTACACAGAAACATTGTATGAAACTTCTTTCTGTTCTGTGCATTCAACTAACAGAGTTGAACCTTACTTTTGATTGAGCCTTTTTGAAACACTCTTTCTGTAGAAACTGCAATTGGACATTCTGAGCGCTAAGAGGCCTATATTGGGAAAAATAATATCTTCAAATAAAAACTACACAGAAGCATTGTGTGAAACTTATTTCTGATATGTTCATTAAGCTAACAGAGTTAAACCATACTTTTGATTGCGCAGTTCTGAACACTCTTTCTGTAGAAAATGCAAGTGGACATTCGGAGCGCTAAGAGGGTAATAGTGGAAAAATTAATATATTCAAATATAAACTACACAGTAGCATTCTGTGAAAATTCTTTCTGTTCTGTGCATTCAACTAACAGAATTGAACCTTACTTTTTATTGAGCCGTTCTGAAACACTCTTTCTGTAGAAACTGTAATTGGACATGCTGAGCGCTAAGAGGCCTACATTGGGAAAAAGAATATCTTCAAATAAAAACTACACAGATGCATTCTGTGAAACTTATTTCTGATCTGTAAATTCAGTTAACAGAGATAAAACATATTTTTGATTGAGCAGTTATGAAACACTCTTTTTGTAGAAAATGCAAGTGGAGATTCGGAGCGCTAAGAGGGTAATAGTGGAAAAAGGAATGTCTTCAAATATAAACTACACAGAATCATTCGGTGAAACTTCTTTCTGATCTGTGCATTCAGCTAACAGAGTTAAACCATACTTTTGATTCAGCAGATCTGAACACTCTTTCTGTTGAAAATGCTACTGGACATTTGGAGCGCTAAGAGC
Source organism: Symphalangus syndactylus (assembly GCF_028878055.3). Classification (NCBI taxonomy): domain Eukaryota; kingdom Metazoa; phylum Chordata; class Mammalia; order Primates; family Hylobatidae; genus Symphalangus; species Symphalangus syndactylus. The sequence goes on along the minus strand of NC_072432.2, from coordinate 1,409,487 downwards.
GTAGTAGTGGAAAAAGGAATATATTCAAATATAAACTTCACAGAAGCATTCAGTGAAACTTCTTTCTGATCTGAGCATTCAGCTAACAGAGTTAAACCCTACTTTTGATTGAGCAGATTTGAAACACTCTGTCTGTAGAAAATGCAACTGGACATTCGTAGCGCTAAGTGGGTAATAGTGGAAAAAAGAATATGTTCAAATATAAACTACACAGAAGCATTGTATGAAACTTCTTTCTGTTCTGTGCATTCAACTAACAGAGTTGAACCTTACTTTTGATTGAGCCGTTCTGAAACACTCTTTCTGTAGAAACTGCAATTGGACATTCTGAGCGCTAAGAGGCCTATATTGGGAAAAAGAATGTCTACAAATAAAAACTACACAGAAGAATTGTGTGAAACTACTTTCTGTTCTGTTTGTTCAACTAAAAGATTTGAACCTTAGTTTTGATTGAGCCGTTCTGAAACACTCTTTCTGTAGAAAATGCAAGTGGAGATTCGGAGCGCTAAGAGGGTAATAGTGGAAAAAGAATGTCTCCAAATATAAACTACACAGAATCATTCTGTGAAACTTCTTACTGATCTGTGCATTCAGCTAACAGAGTTAAACCATACTTTTGATTGAGCAGATCTGAACACTCTTTCTGTAGAAAATGCAACTGGACATTTGGAGCGCTAAGAGAGTAGTAGTGGAAAAAGGAATATATTCAAATATAAACTACACAGAAGCATTCTGTGAAACTTCTTTCTGATCTGAGCATTCAGCTAACAGAGTTAAACCATACTTTTGATTGAGCAGTTTTGAAACACTCTGTCTGTAGAAAATGCAACTGGACATTCGTAGCGCTAAGTGGGTAATAGTGGAAAAAAGAATATGTTCAAATATAAACTACACAGAAGCATTGTATGAAACTTCTTTCTGTTCTGTGCATTCAACTAACAGAGTTGAACCTTACTTTTGATTGAGCCTTTCTGAAACACTCTTTCTGTAGAAACTGCAATTGGACATTCTGAGCGCTAAGAGGCCTATATTGGGAAAAATAATATCTTCACATAAAAACTACACAGAAGCATTGTGTGAAACTTATTTCTGATATGTTCATTAAGCTAACAGAGTTAAACCATACTTTTGATTGCGCAGTTCTGAACACTCTTTCTGTAGAAAATGCAAGTGGACATTCGGAGCGCTAAGAGGGTAATAGTGGAAAAAGGAATATATTCAAATATAAACTACACAGTAGCATTCTGTGAAAATTCTTTCTGTTCTGTGCATTCAACTAACAGAATTGAACCTTACTTTTGATTGAGCCGTTCTGAAACACTCTTTCTGTAGAAACTGTAATTGGACATGCTGAGCGCTAAGAGGCCTACATTGGGAAAAAGAATATCTTCAAATAAAAACTACACAGATGCATTCTGTGAAACTTATTTCTGATCTGTAAATTCAGTTAACAGAGATAAAACATATTTTTGATTGAGCAGTTATGAAACACTCTTTTTGTAGAAAATGCAAGTGGAGATTCGGAGCGCTAAGAGGGTAATAGTGGAAAAAGGAATGTCTTCAAATATAAACTACACAGAATCATTCGGTGAAACTTCTTTCTGATCTGTGCATTCAGCTAACAGAGTTAAACCATACTTTTGATTGAGCAGATCTGAACACTCTTTCTGTTGAAAATGCTACTGGACATTTGGAGCGCTAAGAGCGTAGTAGTGGAAAAAGGAATATATTCAAATATAAACTACACAGAAGCATTCTGTGAAACTTCTTTCTGATCTGAGCATTCAGCTAACAGAGTTAAACCATACTTTTGATTGAGCAGTTTTGAAACACTCTGTCTGTAGAAAATGCAACTGGACATTCGTAGCGCTAAGTGGGTAATAGTGGAAAAAAGAATATGTTCAAATATAAACTACACAGAAGCATTGTATGAAACTTCTTTCTGTTCTGTGCATTCAACTAACAGAGTTGAACCTTACTTTTGATTGAGCCTTTCTGAAACACTCTTTCTGTAGAAACTGCAATTGGACATTCTGAGCGCTAAGAGGCCTCTATTGGGAAAAATAATATCTTCAAATAAAAACTACACAGAAGAATTGTGTGAAAATTATTTCTGATATGTTCATTAAGCTAACAGAGTTAAACCATACTTTTGATTGCGCAGTTCTGAACACTCTTTCTGTAGAAAATGCAAGTGGACATTCCGAGCGCTAAGAGGGTAATAGTGGAAAAAGGAATATATTCAAATATAAACTACACAGTAGCATTCTGTGAAAATTCTTTCTGTTCTGTGCATTCAACTAACAGAGTTGAACCTTACTTTTGATTGAGCCGTTCTGAAACACTCTTTCTGTAGAAACTGCAATTGGACATGCTAAGCGCTAAGAGGCCTACATTGGGAAAAAGAATATATTCAAATAAAAACTACACAGATGCATTCTGTGAAACTTATTTCTGATCTGTAAATTCAGTTAACAGAGATAAAACATATTTTTGAATGAGCAGCTATGAAACACTCTTTTTGTAGAAAATGCAAGTGGAGATTCGGAGCGCTACGATGGTAATAGTAGAAAAAGGAATGTCTTCAAATATAAACTACACAGAATCATTCGGTGAAACTTCTTTCTGATCTGTGCATTCAGCTAACAGAGTTAAACCATACTTTTGATTGAGCAGATCTGAACACTCTTTCTGTAGAAAATGCAACTGGACATTTGGAGCGCTAAGAGCGTAGTAGTTTAAAAAGTAATATATTCAAATATAAACTACACAGAAGCATTCTGTGAAACTTCTTTCTGATCTGAGCCTTCAGCTAACAGAGTTAAACCATACTTTTGATTGAGCAGTTTTGAAACACTCTGTCTGTAGAAAATGCAACTGGACATTCGTAGCGCTAAGTGGGTAATAGAGGAAAAAAGAATATGTTCAAATATAAACTACACAGAAGCATTGTATGAAACTTCTTTCTGTTCTGTGCATTCAACTAACAGAGTTGAACCTTACTTTTGATTGAGCCGTTCTGAAACACTCTTTCTGTAGAAACTGCAATTGGACATTCTGAGCGCTAAGAGGCCTATATTGGGAAAAAGAATGTCTACAAATAAAAACTACACAGAAGAATTGTGTGAAACTTCTTTCTGTTCTGTTTGTTCAACTAAAAGTGTTAAACCTTAGTTTTGATTGAGCCGTTGTGAAACACTCTTTCTGTAGAAAATGCAAGTGGAGATTCGGAGCGCTAAGAGGGTAATAGTGGAAAAAGGAATGTCTCCAAATATAAAGTATACAGAATCATTCTGTGAAACTTCTTTCTGATCTGTGCATTCAGCTAACAGAGTTAAACCATACTTTTGATTGAGCAGATCTGAACACTCTTTCTGTAGAAAATGCAACTGGACATTTGGAGCGCTAAGAGAGTAGTAGTGGAAAAAAGGATATATTCAAATATAAACTACACAGAAGCATTCTGTGAAACTTCTTTCTGATCTGAGCATTCAGCTAACAGAGTTAAACCATACTTTTGATTGAGCAGTTTTGAAACACTCTGTCTGTAGAAAATGCAACTGGACATTCGTAGCGCTAAGTGGGTAATAGTGGAAAAAAGAATATGTTCAAATATAAACTACACAGAAGCATTGTATGAAACTTCTTTCTGTTCTGTGCATTCAACTAACAGATTTGAACCTTACTTTTGATTGAGCCTTTCTGAAACACTCTTTCTGTAGAAACTGCAATTGGACATTCTGAGCGCTAAGAGGCCTATATTGGGAAAAATAATATCTTCAAATAAAAACTACACAGAAACATTGTGTGAAACTTATTTCTGATATGTTCATTAAGCTAACAGAGTTAAACCATACTTTTGATTGCGCAGTTCTGAACACTCTTTCTGTAGAAAATGCAAGTGGACATTCGGAGCGCTAAGAGGGTAATAGTGGAAAAAGGAATATATTCAAATATAAACTACACAGTAGCATTCTGTGAAAATTCTTTCTGTTCTGTGCATTCAACTAACAGAGTTGAACCTTACTTTTGATTGAGCCGTTCTGAAACACTCTTTCTGTAGAAACTGCAATTGGACATGCTAAGCGCTAAGAGGCCTACATTGGGAAAAAAAATATCTTCAAATAAAAACTACACAGATGCATTCTGTGAAACTTATTTCTGATCTGTAAATTCAGTTAACAGAGATAAAACGTATTTTTGATTGAGCAGTTATGAAACACTCTTTTTGTAGAAAATGCAAGTGGAGATTCGGAGCGCTAAGAGTGTAATAGTGGAAAAAGGAATGTCTTCAAATATAAACTACATAGAATCATTCGGTGAAACTTCTTTCTGATCTGTGCATTCAGCTAACAGAGTTAAACCATACTTTTGATTGAGCAGATCTGAACACTCTTTCTGTAGAAAATGCAACTGGACATTTGGAGCGCTAAGAGCGTAGTAGTGGAAAAAGGAATATATTCAAATATAAACTACACAGAAGCATTCTGTGAAACTTTTTTCTGATCTGAGCATTCAGCTAACAGAGTTAAACCATACTTTTGATTGAGCAGTTTTGAAACACTCTGTCTGTAGAAAATGCAACTGGACATTCGTAGCGCTATGTGGGTAATAGTGGAAAAAAGAATATGTTCAAATATAAACTACACAGAAGCATTGTATGAAACTTCTTTCTGTTCTGTGCATTCAACTAACAGAGTTGAACCTTACTTTTGATTGAGCCGTTCTGAAACACTCTTTCTGCAGAAACTGCAATTGGACATTCTGAGCGCTAAGAGGCCTACATTGGGAAAAAGAATGTCTACAAATAAAAACTACACAGAAGAATTGTGTGAAACTTCTTTCTGTTCTGTTTGTTCAACTAAAAGAGTTGAACCTTAGTTTTGGTTGAGCCGTTCTGAAACACTCTTTCTGTAGAAAATGCAAGTGGAGATTCGGAGCGCTAAGAGGGTAATAGTGGAAAAAGGAATGTCTCCAAATATAAACTACACAGAATCATTCTGTGAAACTTCTTTCTGATTTGTGCATTCAGCTAACAGAGTTAAACCATACTTTTGATTGAGCAGATCTGAATACTCTTTCTGTAGAAAATGCAACTGGACATTTGGAGCGCTAAGAGAGTAGTAGTGGAAAAAGGAATATATTCAAATATAAACTACACAGAAGCATTCTGTGAAACTTCTTTCTGATCTGAGCATTCAGCTAACAGAGTTAAACCATACTTTTGATTGAGCAGTTTTGAAACACTCTGTCTGTAGAAAATGCAACTGGACATTCCTAGCGCTAAGTGGGTAATAGTGGAAAAAAGAATATGTTCAAATATAAACTACACAGAAGCATTGTATGAAACTTCTTTCTGTTCTGTGCATTCAACTAACAGAGTTGAACCTTAATTTTGATTGAGCCTTTCTGAAACACTCTTTCTGTAGAAACTGCAATTGGACATTCTGAGCGCTAAGAGGCCTATATTGGGAAAAATAATATCTTCAAATAAAAACTACACAGAAGCATTGTGTGAAACTTATTTCTGATATGTTCATTAAGCTAACAGAGTTAAACCATACTTTTGATTGCGCAGTTCTGAACACTCTTTCTGTAGAAAATGCAAGTGGACATTCGGAGCGCTAAGAGGGTAATAGTGGAAAAAGGAATATATTCAAATATAAACTACACAGTAGCATTCTGTGAAAATTCTTTCTGTTCTGTGCATTCAACTAACAGAGTTGAACCTTACTTTTGATTGAGCCGTTCTGAAACACTCTTTCTGTAGAAACTGCAATTGGACATGCTAAGCGCTAAGAGGCCTACATTGGGAAAAAGAATATCTTCAAATAAAAACTACACAGATGCATTCTGTGAAACTTATTTCTGATCTGTAAATTCAGTTAACTGAGATAAAACATATTTTTGATTGAGCAGTTATGAAACACTATTTTTGTAGAAAATGCAAGTGGAGATTCGGAGCGCTAAGAGGGTAATAGTGGAAAAAGGAATGTCTCCAAATATAAACTACACAGAATCATTCTGTGAAACTTCTTTCTGATCTGTGCATTCAGCTAACAGAGTTAAACCATACTTTTGATTGAGCAGATCTGAACACTCTTTCTGTAGAAAATGCAACTGGACATTTGGAGCGCTAATAGAGTAGTAGTGGAAAATGGAAAATATTCAAATATAAACTACACAGAAGCATTCTGTGAAACTTCTTTCTGATCTGAGCATTCAGCTAACAGAGTTAAACCATACTTTTGATTGAGCAGTTTTGAAACACTCTGTCTGTAGAAAATGCAACTGGACATTCGTAGCGCTAAGTGGGTAATAGTGGAAAAAAGAATATGTTCAAATATAAACTACACAGAAGCATTGTATGAAACTTCTTTCTGTTCTGTGCATTCAACTAACAGAGTTGAACCTTACTTTTGATAGAGCCTTTCTGAAACACTCTTTCTGTAGAAACTGCAATTATACATTCTGAGCGCTAAGAGGCCTATATTGGGAAATATAATATCTTCAAATAAAAACTACACAGAAGCATTGTGTGAAACTTATTTCTGATATGTTCATTAAGCTAACAGAGTTAAACCATACTTTTGATTGCGCAGTTCTGAACACTCTTTTTGTAGAAAATGCAAGTGGACATTCAGAGCGCTAAGAGGGTAATAGTGGAAAAAGGAATATATTCAAATATAAACTACACAGTAGCATTCTGTGAAAATTTTTTCTGTTCTGTGCATTCAACTAACAGAGTTGAACCTTACTTTTGATTGAGCCGTTCTGAAACACTCTTTCTGTAGAAACTGCAATTGGACATGCTAAGCGCTAAGAGGCCTACATTGGGAAAAAAAATATCTTCAAATAAAAACTACACAGATGCATTCTGTGAAACTTATTTCTGATCTGTAAATTCAGTTAACAGAGATAAAACGTATTTTTGATTGAGCAGTTATGAAACACTCTTTTTGTAGAAAATGCAAGTGGAGATTCGGAGCGCTAAGAGGGTAATAGTGGAAAAAGGAATGTCTTCAAATATAAACTACATAGAATCATTCGGTGAAACTTCTTTCTGATCTGTGCATTCAGCTAACAGAGTTAAACCATACTTTTGATTGAGCAGATCTGAACACTCTTTCTGTAGAAAATGCAACTGGACATTTGGAGCGCTAAGAGCGTAGTAGTGGAAAAAGGAATATATTCAAATATAAACTACACAGAAGCATTCTGTGAAACTTTTTTCTGATCTGAGCATTCAGCTAACAGAGTTAAACCATACTTTTGATTGAGCAGTTTTGAAACACTCTGTCTGTAGAAAATGCAACTGGACATTCGTAGCGCTAAGTGGGTAATAGTGGAAAAAAGAATATGTTCAAATATAAACTACACAGAAGCATTGTATGAAACTTCTTTCTGTTCTGTGCATTCAACTAACAGAGTTGAACCTTACTTTTGATTGAGCCTTTCTGAAACACTCTTTCTGTAGAAACTGCAATTGGACATTCTGAGCGCTAAGAGGCCTATATTGGGAAAAATAATATCTTCAAATAAAAACTACACAGAAGCATTGTGTGAAACTTATTTCTGATATGTTCATTAAGCTAACAGAGTTAAACCATACTTTTGATTGCGCAGTTCTGAACACTCTTTCTGTAGAAAATGCAAGTGGACATTCGGAGCGCTAAGAGGGTAATAGTGGAAAAAGGAATATATTCAAATATAAACTACACAGTAGCATTCTGTGAAAATTCTTTCTGTTCTGTGCATTCAACTAACAGAGTTGAACCTTACTTTTGATTGAGCCGTTCTGAAACACTCTTTCTGTAGAAACTGCAATTGGACATGCTAAGCGCTAAGAGGCCTACATTGGGAAAAAGAATATCTTCAAATAAAAACTACACAGATGCATTCTGTGAAACTTATTTCTGATCTGTAAATTCAGTTAACTGAGATAAAACATATTTTTGATTGAGCAGTTATGAAACACTATTTTTGTAGAAAATGCAAGTGGAGATTCGGAGCGCTAAGAGGGTAATAGTGGAAAAAGGAATGTCTCCAAATATAAACTACACAGAATCATTCTGTGAAACTTCTTTCTGATCTGTGCATTCAGCTAACAGAGTTAAACCATACTTTTGATTGAGCAGATCTGAACACTCTTTCTGTAGAAAATGCAACTGGACATTTGGAGCGCTAAGAGAGTAGTAGTGGAAAATGGAAAATATTCAAATATAAACTACACAGAAGCATTCTGTGAAACTTCTTTCTGATCTGAGCATTCAGCTAACAGAGTTAAACCATACTTTTGATTGAGCAGTTTTGAAACACTCTGTCTGTAGAAAATGCAACTGGACATTCGTAGCGCTAAGTGGGTAATAGTGGAAAAAAGAATATGTTCAAATATAAACTACACAGAAGCATTGTATGAAACTTCTTTCTGTTCTGTGCATTCAACTAACAGAGTTGAACCTTACTTTTGATAGAGCCTTTCTGAAACACTCTTTCTGTAGAAACTGCAATTATACATTCTGAGCGCTAAGAGGCCTATATTGGGAAATATAATATCTTCAAATAAAAACTACACAGAAGCATTGTGTGAAACTTATTTCTGATATGTTCATTAAGCTAACAGAGTTAAACCATACTTTTGATTGCGCAGTTCTGAACACTCTTTTTGTAGAAAATGCAAGTGGACATTCGGAGCGCTAAGAGGGTAATAGTGGAAAAAGGAATATATTCAAATATAAACTACACAGTAGCATTCTGTGAAAATTTTTTCTGTTCTGTGCATTCAACTAACAGAGTTGAACCTTACTTTTGATTGAGCCGTTCTGAAACACTCTTTCTGTAGAAACTGCAATTGGACATGCTAAGCGCTAAGAGGCCTACATTGGGAAAAAAAATATCTTCAAATAAAAACTACACAGATGCATTCTGTGAAACTTATTTCTGATCTGTAAATTCAGTTAACAGAGATAAAACGTATTTTTGATTGAGCAGTTATGAAACACTCTTTTTGTAGAAAATGCAAGTGGAGATTCGGAGCGCTAAGAGGGTAATAGTGGAAAAAGGAATGTCTTCAAATATAAACTACATAGAATCATTCGGTGAAACTTCTTTCTGATCTGTGCATTCAGCTAACAGAGTTAAACCATACTTTTGATTGAGCAGATCTGAACACTCTTTCTGTAGAAAATGCAACTGGACATTTGGAGCGCTAAGAGCGTAGTAGTGGAAAAAGGAATATATTCAAATATAAACTACACAGAAGCATTCTGTGAAACTTTTTTCTGATCTGAGCATTCAGCTAACAGAGTTAAACCCTACTTTTGATTGAGCAGTTTTGAAACACTCTGTCTGTAGAAAATGCAACTGGACATTCGTAGCGCTATGTGGGTAATAGTGGAAAAAAGAATATGTTCAAATATAAACTACACAGAAGCATTGTATGAAACTTCTTTCTGTTCTGTGCATTCAACTAACAGAGTTGAACCTTACTTTTGATTGAGCCGTTCTGAAACACTCTTTCTGCAGAAACTGCAATTGGACATTCTGAGCGCTAAGAGGCCTACATTGGGAAAAAGAATGTCTACAAATAAAAACTACACAGAAGAATTGTGTGAAACTTCTTTCTGTTCTGTTTGTTCAACTAAAAGAGTTGAACCTTAGTTTTGGTTGAGCCGTTCTGAAACACTCTTTCTGTAGAAAATGCAAGTGGAGATTCGGAGCGCTAAGAGGGTAATAGTGGAAAAAGGAATGTCTCCAAATATAAACTACACAGAATCATTCTGTGAAACTTCTTTCTGATTTGTGCATTCAGCTAACAGAGTTAAACCATACTTTTGATTGAGCAGATCTGAATACTCTTTCTGTAGAAAATGCAACTGGACATTTGGAGCGCTAAGAGAGTAGTAGTGGAAAAAGGAATATATTCAAATATAAACTACACAGAAGCATTCTGTGAAACTTCTTTCTGATCTGAGCATTCAGCTAACAGAGTTAAACCACACTTTTGATTGAGCAGTTTTGAAACACTCTGTCTGTAGAAAATGCAACTGGACATTCGTAGCGCTAAGTGGGTAATAGTGGAAAAAAGAATATGTTCAAATATAAACTACACAGAAGCATTGTATGAAACTTCTTTCTGTTCTGTGCATTCAACTAACAGAGTTGAACCTTACTTTTGATTGAGCCTTTATGAAACACTCTTTCTGTAGAAACTGCAATTGGACATTCTGACCGCTAAGAGGCCAATATTGGGAAAAATAATATCTTCAAATAAAAACTACACAGAAGAATTGTGTGAAACTTATTTCTGATATGTTCATTAAGCTAACAGAGTTAAACCATACTTTTGATTGCGCAGTTCTGAACACTCTTTCTGTAGAAAATGCAAGTGGACATTCGGAGCGCTAAGAGGGTAATAGTGGAAAAAGGAATATATTCAAATATAAACTACACAGTAGCATACTGTGAAAATTCTTACTGTTCTGTGCATTCAACTAACAGAATTGAACCTTACTTTTGATTGAGCCGTTCTGAAACTCTCTTTCTGTAGAAACTGTAATTGGACATGCTGAGCGCTAAGAGGCCTACATTGGGAAAAAGAATATCTTCAAATAAAAACTACACAGATGCATTGTGTGAAACTTATTTCTGATCTGTAAATTCAGTTAACAGAGATAAAACATATTTTTGATTGAGCAGTTATGAAACACTCTTTTTGTAGAAAATGCAAGTGGAGATTCGGAGCACTAAGAGGGTAATAGTGGAAAAAAAATGTCTTCAAATATAAACTACACAGAATCATTCGGTGAAACTTCTTTCTGATCTGTGCATTCAGCTAACAGAGTTAAACCATACTTTTGATTGAGCAGATCTGAACACTCTTTCTGTTGAAAATGCAACTGGACATTTGGAGCGCTAAGAGCGTATTAGTGGAAAAAGTAATATATTCAAATATAAACTACACAGAAGCATTCTGTGAAACTTCTTTCTGATCTGAGCATTCAGCTAACAGAGTTAAACCATACTTTTGATTGAGCAGTTTTGAAACACTCTGTCTGTAGAAAATGCAACTGGACATTCGTAGCGCTAAGTGGGTAATAGTGGAAAAGAGAATATGTTCAAATATAAATGACACAGAAGCATTGTATGAAACTCCTTTCTGTTCTATGCATTCAACTAACAGAGTTGAACCTTACTTTTGATTGAGCCGTTCTGAAACACTCTTTCTGTAGAAACTGCAATTGGACATTCTGAGCGCTAAGATGCCTATATTGGGAAAAAGAATGTCTACAAATAAAAACTACACAGAAGAATTGTGTGAAACTTCTTTCTGTTCTGTTTGTTCAACTAAAAGAGTTGAATCTTAGTTTTGATTGAGCCGTTCTGAAACACTCTTTCTGTAGAAAATGCAAGTGGAGATTCGGAGCGCTAAGAACGTAATAGTGGAAAAAGGAATGTCTCCAAATATAAACTACACAGAATCATTCTGTGAAACTTCTTTCTGATCTGTGCATTCAGCTAACAGAGTTAAACCATACTTTTGATTGAGCAGATCTGAACACTCTTTCTGTAGGAAATGCAACTGGACATTTGGAGCGCTAAGAGAGTAGTAGTGGAAAAAGGAATATATTCAAATATAAACTACACAGAAGCATTCTGTGAAACTTCTTTCTGATCTGAGCATTCAGCTAACAGAGTTAAACCATACTTTTTATTGAGCAGTTTTGAAACACTCTGTCTGTAGAAAATGCAACTGGACATTCGTAGCGCTAAGTGGGTAATAGTGGAAAAAAGAATATGTTCAAATATAAACTACACAGAAGCATTGTATGAAACTTCTTTCTGTTCTGTGCATTCAACTAACAGAGTTGAACCTTACTTTTGATTGAGCCTTTCTGAAACACTCTTTCTGTAGAAACTGCAATTGGACATTCTGAGCGCTAAGAGGCCTCTATTGGGAAAAATAATATCTTCAAATAAAAACTACACAGAAGCATTGTGTGAAACTTATTTCTGATATGTTCATTAAGCTAACAGAGTTAAACCATACTTTTGATTGCGCAGTTCTGAACACTCTTTCTGTAGAAAATGCAAGTGGACATTCGGAGCGCTAAGAGGGTAATAGTGGAAAAAGGAATATATTCAAATATAAACTACACAGTAGCATTCTGTGAAAATTCTTTCTGTTCTGTGCATTCAACTAACAGAGTTGAACCTTACTTTTGATTGAGCCGTTCTGAAACACTCTTTCTGTAGAAACTGCAATTGGACATGCTAAGCGCTAAGAGGCCTACATTGGGAAAAAGAATATCTTCAAATAAAAACTACACAGATGCATTCTGTGAAACTTATTTCTGATCTGTAAATTCAGTTAACTGAGATAAAACATATTTTTGATTGAGCAGTTATGAAACACTCTTTTTGTAGAAAATGCAAGTGGAGATTCGGAGCGCTAAGAGGGTAATAGTGGAAAAAGGAATGTCTTCAAATATAAACTACACAGAATCATTCGGTGAAACTTCTTTCTGATCTGTGCATTCAGCTAACAGAGTTAAACCATACTTTTGATTGAGCAGATCTGAACACTCTTTCTGTAGAAAATGCAACTGGACATTTGGAGCTCTAAGAGCGTATTAGTGGAAAAAGGAATATATTCAAATATAAACTACACAGAAGCATTCTGTGAAACTTGTTTCTGATCTGAGCATTCAGCTAACAGAGTTAAACCATACTTTTGATTGAGCAGTTTTGAAACACTCTGTCTGTAGAAAATGCAACTGGACATTCGTAGCGCTAAGTGGGTAATAGTGGAAAAAAGAATATGTTCAAATATAAACTACACAGAAGCATTGTATGAAACTTCTTTCTGTTCTGTGCATTCAACTAACAGAGTTGAACCTTACTTTTGATTGAGCCTTTCTGAAACACTCTTTCTGTAGAAACTGCAATTGGACATTCTGAGCGCTAAGAGGCCTATATTGGGAAAAAGAATGTCTACAAATAAAAACTACACAGAAGAATTGTGTGAAACATCTTTCTGTTCTGTTTGTTCAACTAATAGAGTTGAACCTTAGTTTTGATTGAGCCGTTCTGAAACACTCTTTCTGTAGAAAATGCAAGTGGAGATTCGGAGCGCTAAGAGGGTAATAGTGGAAAAAGGAATGTCTCCAAATATAAACTACACAGAATCATTCTGTGAAACTTCTTTCTGATCTGTGCATTCAGCTAACAGAGTTAAACCATACTTTTGATTGAGCAGATCTGAACACTCTTTCTGTAGAAAATGCAACTGGACATTTGGAGCGCTAAGAGAGTAGTAGTGGAAAAAGGAATATATTCAAATATAAACTACACAGAAGCATTCTGTGAAACTTCTTTCTGATCTGAGCATTCAGCTAAAAGAGTTAAACCATACTTTTGATTGAGCAGTTTTGAAACACTCTGTCTGTAGAAAATGCAACTGGACATTCGTAGCGCTAAGTGGGTAATAGTGGAAAAAAATATGTTCAAATATAAACTACACAGAAGCATTGTATGAAACATCTTTCTGTTCTGTGCATTCAACTAACAGAGTTGAACCTTACTTTTGATTGAGCCGTTCTGAAACACTGTTTCTGTAGAAACTGCAATTGGACATTCCGAGCGCTAAGAGGCCTATATTGGGAAAAAGAATGTCTACAAATAAAAACTACACAGAAGAATTTTGTGAAACTTCTTTCTGTTCTGTTTGTTCAACTAAAAGACTTGAACCTTAGTTTTGATTGAGACGTTCTGAAACACTCTTTCTGTAGAAAATGCAAGTGGAGATTCGGAGCGCTAAGAGGGTAATAGTGGAAAAAGGAATGTCTCCAAATATAAACTACACAGAATCATTCTGTGAGACTTCTTTCTGATCTGTGCATTCAGCTAACAGAGTTAAACCATACTTTTGATTCAGCAGATCTGAACACTCTTTCTGTAGAAAATGCAACTGGACATTTGGAGCGCTAAGAGAGTAGTAGTGGAAAAAGTAATATATTCAAATATAAACTACACAGAAGCATTCTGTGAAACTTCTTTCTGATCTGAGCATTCAGCTAACAGAGTTAAACCATACTTTTGATTGAGCAGTTTTGAAACACTCTGTCTGTAGAAAATGCAACTGGACATTCGTAGCGCTAAGTGGGTAATAGTGGAAAAAAGAATATGTTCAAATATAAACTACACAGAAGCATTGTATGAAACTTCTTTCTGTTCTGTGCATTCAACTAACAGAGTTGAACCTTACTTTTGATTGAGCCTTTCTGAAACACTCTTTCTGTAGATACTGCCATTGGACATTCTGAGCGCTAAGAGGCCTCTATTGGGAAAAATAATATCTTCAAATAAAAACTACATAGAAGCATTGTGTGAAACTTATTTCTGATATGTTCATTAAGCTAACAGAGTTAAACCATACTTTTGATTGCGCAGTTCTGAACACTCTTTCTGTAGAAAATGCAAGTGGACATTCGGAGCCCTAAGAGGGTAATAGTGGAAAAATGAATATATTCAAATATAAACTACACAGTAGCATTCTGTGAAAATTCTTTCTGTTCTGTGCATTCAACTAACAGAATTGAACCTTACTTTTGATTGAGCCGTTCTGAAACACTCTTTCTGTAGAAACTGTAATTGGACATGCTGAGCGCTAAGAGGCCTACATTGGGAAAAAGAATATCTTCAAATAAAAACTACACAGATGCATTCTGTGAAACTTATTTCTGATCTGTAAATTCAGTTAACAGAGATAAAACATATTTTTGATTGAGCAGTTATGAAACACACTTTTTGTAGAAAATGCAAGTGGAGATTCGGAGCGCTAAGAGGGTAATAGTGGAAAAAGGAATGTCTTCAAATATAAACTACACAGAATCATTCGGTGAAACTTCTTTCTGATCTGTGCATTCAGCTAACAGAGTTAAACCATACTTTTGATTGAGCAGATCTGAACACTCTTTCTGTTGAAAATGCTACTGGACATTTGGAACGCTAAGAGCGTAGTAGTGGAAAAAGGAATATATTCAAATATAAACTTCACAGAAGCATTCAGTGAAACTTCTTTCTGATCTGAGCATTCAGCTAAGAGAGTTAAACCATACTTTTGATTGAGCAGTTTTGAAACACTCTGTCTGTAGAAAATGCAACTGGACATTCGTAGCGCTAAGTGGGTAATAGTGGAAAAAAAATATGTTCAAATATAAACTACACAGAAGCATTGTATGAAACTTCTTTCTGTTCTGTGCATTCAACTAACAGAGTTGAACCTTACTTTTGATTGAGCCTTTCTGAAACACTCTTTCTGTAGAAACTGCAATTGGACATTCTGAGCGCTAAGAGGCCTATATTGGGAAAAATAATATCTTCAAATAAAAACTACACAGAAGCATTGTGTGAAACTTATTTCTAATATGTTCATTAAGCTAACAGAGTTAAACCATACTTTTGATTGCGCAGTTCTGAACACTCTTTCTGTAGAAAATGCAAGTGGACATTCTGAGCGCTAAGAGGGTAATAGTGGAAAAAGGAATATATTCAAATATAAACTACACAGTAGCATTCTGTGAAAACTCTTTCTGTTCTGTGCATTCAGCTAACAGAGTTCAACCTTACTTTTGATTGAGCCGTTCTGAAACACTCTTTCTGTAGAAACTGCAATTGGACATTCTAAGCGCTAAGAGGCCTATATTGGGAAAAAGAATATCTTCAAATAAAAACTACACAGATGCATTCTGTGAAACTTATTTCTGATCTGTAAATTCAGTTAACTGAGATAAAACATATTTTTGATTGAGCAGTTATGAAACACTCTTTTTGTAGAAAATGCAAGTGGAGATTCGGAGCGCTAAGAGGGTAATAGTGGAAAAAGGAATGTCTTCAAATATAAACTACACAGAATCATTCGGTGAAACTTCTTTCTGATCTGTGCATTCAGCTAACAGAGTTAAACCATACTTTTGATTGAGCAGATCTGAACACTCTTTCTGTTGAAAATGCAACTGGACATTTGGAGCGCTAAGAGCGTAGTAGTGGAAAAAGGAATATATTCAAATATAAACTACACAGAAGCATTCTGTGAAACTTCTTTCTGATCTGAGCATTCAGCTAACAGAGTTAAACCATACTTTTGATTGAGCAGTTTTGAAACACTCTGTCTGTAGAAAATGCAACTGGACATTCGTAGCGCTAAGTGGGTAATAGTGGAAAAAAGAATATGTTCAAATATAAACTACACAGAAGCATTGTATGAAACTTCTTTCTGTTCTGTGCATTCAACTAACAGAGTTGAACCTTACTTTTGATTGAGCCGTTCTGAAACACTCTTTCTGTAGAAACTGCAATTGGACATTCTGAGCGCTAAGAGGCCTATATTGGGAAAAAGAGTGTCTACAAATAAAAACTACACTGAAGAATTGTGTGAAACTTCTTTCTGTTCTGTTTGTTCAACTAAAAGACTTGAACCTTAGTTTTGATTGAGCCGTTCTGAAACACTCTTTCTGTAGAAAATGCAAGAGGAGATTCGGAGCGCTAAGAGGGTAATAGTGGAAAAAGGAATGTCTCCAAATATAAACTACACAGAATCATTCTGTGAAACTTCCTTCTGATCTGTGCATTCAGCTAACAGAGTTAAACCATACTTTTGATTGAGCAGATCTGAACACTCTTTCTGTAGATAATGCAACTGGACATTTGGAGCGCTAAGAGAGTAGTAGTGGAAAAAGGAATATATTCAAATATAAACTACACAGAAGCATTCTGTGAAACTTCTTTCTGATCTGAGCTTTCAGCTAACAGAGTTAAACCATACTTTTGATTGAGCAGTTTTGAAACACTCTGTCTGTAGAAAATGCAACTGGACATTCGTAGCGCTAAGTGGGTAATAGTGGAAAAAAGAATATGTTCAAATATAAACTACACAGAAGCATTGTATGAAACTACTTTCTGTTCTGTGCATTCAACTAACAGAGTTGAACCTTACTTTTGATTGAGCCGTTCTGAAACACTCTTTCTGTAGAAACTGCAATTGGACATTCTGAGCGCTAAGAGGCCTATATTGGGAAAAAGAATGTCTACAAATAAAAACTACACAGAAGAATTGTGTGAAACTTCTTTCTGTTCTGTTTGTTGAACTAAAAGATTTGAACCTTAGTTTTGATTGAGCCGTTCTGAAACACTCTTTCTGTAGAAAATGCAAGTGGAGATTCGGAGCGCTAAGAGGGTAATAGTGGAAAAAGGAATATCTCCAAATATAAACTACACAGAATCATTCTGTGAAACTTCTTTCTGATCTGTGCATTCAGCTAACAGAGTTAAACCATACTTTGATTGAGCAGATCTGAACACTCTTTCTGTAGAAAATGCAACTGGACATTTGGAGCGCTAAGAGAGTAGTAGTGGAAAAAGGAATATATTCAAATATAAACTACACAGAAGCATTCTGTGAAACTTCTTTCTGATCTGAGCATTCAGCTAACAGAGTTAAACCCTACTTTTGATTGAGCAGTTTTGAAACACTCTGTCTGTAGAAAATGCAACTGGACATTCGTAGCGCTAAGTGGGTAATAGTGGAAAAAAGAATATGTTCAAATATAAACTACACAGAAACATTGTATGAAACTTCTTTCTGTTCTGTGCATTCAACTAACAGAGTTGAACCTTACTTTTGATTGAGCCTTTTTGAAACACTCTTTCTGTAGAAACTGCAATTGGACATTCTGAGCGCTAAGAGGCCTATATTGGGAAAAATAATATCTTCAAATAAAAACTACACAGAAGCATTGTGTGAAACTTATTTCTGATATGTTCATTAAGCTAACAGAGTTAAACCATACTTTTGATTGCGCAGTTCTGAACACTCTTTCTGTAGAAAATGCAAGTGGACATTCGGAGCGCTAAGAGGGTAATAGTGGAAAAATTAATATATTCAAATATAAACTACACAGTAGCATTCTGTGAAAATTCTTTCTGTTCTGTGCATTCAACTAACAGAATTGAACCTTACTTTTTATTGAGCCGTTCTGAAACACTCTTTCTGTAGAAACTGTAATTGGACATGCTGAGCGCTAAGAGGCCTACATTGGGAAAAAGAATATCTTCAAATAAAAACTACACAGATGCATTCTGTGAAACTTATTTCTGATCTGTAAATTCAGTTAACAGAGATAAAACATATTTTTGATTGAGCAGTTATGAAACACTCTTTTTGTAGAAAATGCAAGTGGAGATTCGGAGCGCTAAGAGGGTAATAGTGGAAAAAGGAATGTCTTCAAATATAAACTACACAGAATCATTCGGTGAAACTTCTTTCTGATCTGTGCATTCAGCTAACAGAGTTAAACCATACTTTTGATTCAGCAGATCTGAACACTCTTTCTGTTGAAAATGCTACTGGACATTTGGAGCGCTAAGAGCGTAGTAGTGGAAAAAGGAATATATTCAAATATAAACTTCACAGAAGCATTCAGTGAAACTTCTTTCTGATCTGAGCATTCAGCTAACAGAGTTAAACCCTACTTTTGATTGAGCAGATTTGAAACACTCTGTCTGTAGAAAATGCAACTGGACATTCGTAGCGCTAAGTGGGTAATAGTGGAAAAAAGAATATGTTCAAATATAAACTACACAGAAGCATTGTATGAAACTTCTTTCTGTTCTGTGCATTCAACTAACAGAGTTGAACCTTACTTTTGATTGAGCCGTTCTGAAACACTCTTTCTGTAGAAACTGCAATTGGACATTCTGAGCGCTAAGAGGCCTATATTGGGAAAAAGAATGTCTACAAATAAAAACTACACAGAAGAATTGTGTGAAACTACTTTCTGTTCTGTTTGTTCAACTAAAAGATTTGAACCTTAGTTTTGATTGAGCCGTTCTGAAACACTCTTTCTGTAGAAAATGCAAGTGGAGATTCGGAGCGCTAAGAGGGTAATAGTGGAAAAAGAATGTCTCCAAATATAAACTACACAGAATCATTCTGTGAAACTTCTTACTGATCTGTGCATTCAGCTAACAGAGTTAAACCATACTTTTGATTGAGCAGATCTGAACACTCTTTCTGTAGAAAATGCAACTGGACATTTGGAGCGCTAAGAGAGTAGTAGTGGAAAAAGGAATATATTCAAATATAAACTACACAGAAGCATTCTGTGAAACTTCTTTCTGATCTGAGCATTCAGCTAACAGAGTTAAACCATACTTTTGATTGAGCAGTTTTGAAACACTCTGTCTGTAGAAAATGCAACTGGACATTCGTAGCGCTAAGTGGGTAATAGTGGAAAAAAGAATATGTTCAAATATAAACTACACAGAAGCATTGTATGAAACTTCTTTCTGTTCTGTGCATTCAACTAACAGAGTTGAACCTTACTTTTGATTGAGCCTTTCTGAAACACTCTTTCTGTAGAAACTGCAATTGGACATTCTGAGCGCTAAGAGGCCTATATTGGGAAAAATAATATCTTCACATAAAAACTACACAGAAGCATTGTGTGAAACTTATTTCTGATATGTTCATTAAGCTAACAGAGTTAAACCATACTTTTGATTGCGCAGTTCTGAACACTCTTTCTGTAGAAAATGCAAGTGGACATTCGGAGCGCTAAGAGGGTAATAGTGGAAAAAGGAATATATTCAAATATAAACTACACAGTAGCATTCTGTGAAAATTCTTTCTGTTCTGTGCATTCAACTAACAGAATTGAACCTTACTTTTGATTGAGCCGTTCTGAAACACTCTTTCTGTAGAAACTGTAATTGGACATGCTGAGCGCTAAGAGGCCTACATTGGGAAAAAGAATATCTTCAAATAAAAACTACACAGATGCATTCTGTGAAACTTATTTCTGATCTGTAAATTCAGTTAACAGAGATAAAACATATTTTTGATTGAGCAGTTATGAAACACTCTTTTTGTAGAAAATGCAAGTGGAGATTCGGAGCGCTAAGAGGGTAATAGTGGAAAAAGGAATGTCTTCAAATATAAACTACACAGAATCATTCGGTGAAACTTCTTTCTGATCTGTGCATTCAGCTAACAGAGTTAAACCATACTTTTGATTGAGCAGATCTGAACACTCTTTCTGTTGAAAATGCTACTGGACATTTGGAGCGCTAAGAGCGTAGTAGTGGAAAAAGGAATATATTCAAATATAAACTACACAGAAGCATTCTGTGAAACTTCTTTCTGATCTGAGCATTCAGCTAACAGAGTTAAACCATACTTTTGATTGAGCAGTTTTGAAACACTCTGTCTGTAGAAAATGCAACTGGACATTCGTAGCGCTAAGTGGGTAATAGTGGAAAAAAGAATATGTTCAAATATAAACTACA
Organism: Symphalangus syndactylus; assembly: GCF_028878055.3. Lineage (NCBI taxonomy): Eukaryota > Metazoa > Chordata > Mammalia > Primates > Hylobatidae > Symphalangus > Symphalangus syndactylus. Next base: position 1,389,141 of record NC_072432.2, on the reverse strand, counting down.
CAGAAGCATTGTATGAAACTTCTTTCTGTTCTGTGCATTCAACTAACAGAGTTGAACCTTACTTTTGATTGAGCCTTTCTGAAACACTCTTTCTGTAGAAACTGCAATTGGACATTCTGAGCGCTAAGAGGCCTCTATTGGGAAAAATAATATCTTCAAATAAAAACTACACAGAAGAATTGTGTGAAAATTATTTCTGATATGTTCATTAAGCTAACAGAGTTAAACCATACTTTTGATTGCGCAGTTCTGAACACTCTTTCTGTAGAAAATGCAAGTGGACATTCCGAGCGCTAAGAGGGTAATAGTGGAAAAAGGAATATATTCAAATATAAACTACACAGTAGCATTCTGTGAAAATTCTTTCTGTTCTGTGCATTCAACTAACAGAGTTGAACCTTACTTTTGATTGAGCCGTTCTGAAACACTCTTTCTGTAGAAACTGCAATTGGACATGCTAAGCGCTAAGAGGCCTACATTGGGAAAAAGAATATATTCAAATAAAAACTACACAGATGCATTCTGTGAAACTTATTTCTGATCTGTAAATTCAGTTAACAGAGATAAAACATATTTTTGAATGAGCAGCTATGAAACACTCTTTTTGTAGAAAATGCAAGTGGAGATTCGGAGCGCTACGATGGTAATAGTAGAAAAAGGAATGTCTTCAAATATAAACTACACAGAATCATTCGGTGAAACTTCTTTCTGATCTGTGCATTCAGCTAACAGAGTTAAACCATACTTTTGATTGAGCAGATCTGAACACTCTTTCTGTAGAAAATGCAACTGGACATTTGGAGCGCTAAGAGCGTAGTAGTTTAAAAAGTAATATATTCAAATATAAACTACACAGAAGCATTCTGTGAAACTTCTTTCTGATCTGAGCCTTCAGCTAACAGAGTTAAACCATACTTTTGATTGAGCAGTTTTGAAACACTCTGTCTGTAGAAAATGCAACTGGACATTCGTAGCGCTAAGTGGGTAATAGAGGAAAAAAGAATATGTTCAAATATAAACTACACAGAAGCATTGTATGAAACTTCTTTCTGTTCTGTGCATTCAACTAACAGAGTTGAACCTTACTTTTGATTGAGCCGTTCTGAAACACTCTTTCTGTAGAAACTGCAATTGGACATTCTGAGCGCTAAGAGGCCTATATTGGGAAAAAGAATGTCTACAAATAAAAACTACACAGAAGAATTGTGTGAAACTTCTTTCTGTTCTGTTTGTTCAACTAAAAGTGTTAAACCTTAGTTTTGATTGAGCCGTTGTGAAACACTCTTTCTGTAGAAAATGCAAGTGGAGATTCGGAGCGCTAAGAGGGTAATAGTGGAAAAAGGAATGTCTCCAAATATAAAGTATACAGAATCATTCTGTGAAACTTCTTTCTGATCTGTGCATTCAGCTAACAGAGTTAAACCATACTTTTGATTGAGCAGATCTGAACACTCTTTCTGTAGAAAATGCAACTGGACATTTGGAGCGCTAAGAGAGTAGTAGTGGAAAAAAGGATATATTCAAATATAAACTACACAGAAGCATTCTGTGAAACTTCTTTCTGATCTGAGCATTCAGCTAACAGAGTTAAACCATACTTTTGATTGAGCAGTTTTGAAACACTCTGTCTGTAGAAAATGCAACTGGACATTCGTAGCGCTAAGTGGGTAATAGTGGAAAAAAGAATATGTTCAAATATAAACTACACAGAAGCATTGTATGAAACTTCTTTCTGTTCTGTGCATTCAACTAACAGATTTGAACCTTACTTTTGATTGAGCCTTTCTGAAACACTCTTTCTGTAGAAACTGCAATTGGACATTCTGAGCGCTAAGAGGCCTATATTGGGAAAAATAATATCTTCAAATAAAAACTACACAGAAACATTGTGTGAAACTTATTTCTGATATGTTCATTAAGCTAACAGAGTTAAACCATACTTTTGATTGCGCAGTTCTGAACACTCTTTCTGTAGAAAATGCAAGTGGACATTCTGTGCGCTAAGAGGGTAATAGTGGAAAAAGGAATATATTCAAATATAAACTACACAGTAGCATTCTGTGAAAATTCTTTCTGTTCTGTGCATTCAACTAACAGAGTTGAACCTTACTTTTGATTGAGCCGTTCTGAAACACTCTTTCTGTAGAAAATGCAATTGGACATGCTAAGCGCTAAGAGGCCTACATTGGGAAAAAGAATATCTTCAAATAAAAACTACACAGATGCATTCTGTGAAACTTATTTCTGATCTGTAAATTCAGTTAACAGAGATAAAACATATTTTTGATTGAGCAGTTATGAAACACTCTTTTTGTAGAAAATGCAAGTGGAGATTCGGGGCGCTAAGAGGGTCATAGTGGAAAAAGGAATGTCTTCAAATATAAACTACACGGAATCATTCGGTGAAACTTCTTTCTGATCTGTGCATTCAGCTAACAGGGTTAAACCATACTTTTGATTGAGCAGATCTGAACACTCTTTCTGTAGAAAATGCAACTGGACATTTGGAGCGCTAAGAGCGTAGTAGTGGAAAAAGGAATATATTCAAATATAAACTACACAGAAGCATTCTGTGAAACTTCTTTCTGATCTGAGCATTCAGCTAACAGAGTTAAACCATACTTTTGATTGAGCAGTTTTGAAACACTCTGTCTGTAGAAAATGCAACTGGACATTCATAGCGCTAAGTGGGTAATAGTGGAAAAAAGAATATGTTCAAATATAAACTACACAGAATCATTGTATGAAACTTCTATCTGTTCTGTGCATTCAACTAACAGAGTTTAATCTTACTTTTGATTGAGCCTTTCTGAAACACTCTTTCTGTAGAAACTGCAATGGGACATTCTGTGCGCTAAGAGGCCTATATTGGGAAAAAGAATGTCTACAAATAAAAACTACACAGAAGAATTGTGTGAAACTTCTTTCTGTTCTGTTCGTTCAGCTAAAAGAGTTGAACCTTAGTTTTGATTGAGCCGTTCTGAAACACTCTTTCTGTAGAAAATGCAAGTGGAGATTCGGAGCGCTAAGAGGGTAATAGTTTAAAAAGGAATGTCTCCAAATATAAACTACACAGAATCATTCTCTGAAACTTCTTTCTGATCTGTGCATTCAGCTAACAGAGTTAAACCATACTTTTATTTGAGCAGATCTGAACACTCTTTCTGTAGAAAATGCAACTGGACATTTGGAGCGCTAAGAGAGTAGTAGTGGAAAAAGGAATATATTCAAATATAAACTACACAGAAGCATTCTGTGAAACTTCTTTCTGATCTGAGCATTCAGCTAACAGAGTTAAACCATACTTTTGATTGAGCAGTTTTGAAACACTCTGTCTGTAGAAAATGCAACTGCACATTCGTAGCGCTAAGTGGGTAATAGTGGAAAAAAGAATATGTTCAAATATAAACTACACAGAAGCATTGTATGAAACTTCTTTCTGTTCTGTGCATTCAACTAACAGAGTTGAACCTTACTTTTGATTGAGCCTTTCTGAAACACTCTTTCTGTAGAAACTGCAATTGGACATTCTGAGCGCTAAGAGGCCTCTATTGGGAAGAAAAATATCTTCATATAAAAACTACACAGAAGCATTGTGTGAAACTTATTTCTGATATGTTCATTAAGCTAACAGAGTTAAACCATACTTTTGATTGCGCAGTTCTGAACACTCTTTCTGTAGAAAATGCAAGTGGACATTCTGAGCGCTAAGAGGGTAATAGTGGAAAAAGGAATATATTCAAATATAAACTACACAGTAGCATTCTGTGAAAACTCTTTCTGTTCTGTGCATTCAGCTAACAGAGTTGAACCTTACTTTTGATTGAGCCGTTCTGAAACACTCTTTCTGTAGAAACTGCAATTGGACATTCTAAGCGCTAAGAGGCCTACATTGGGAAAAAGAATATCTTCAAATAAAAACTACACAGATGCATTCTGTGAAACTTATTTCTGATCTGTAAATTCAGTTAACTGAGATAAAACATATTTTTGATTGAGCAGTTATGAAACACCCTTTTTGTAGAAAATGCAAGTGGAGATTCGGAGCGCTAAGTGGGTAATAGTGGAAAAAGGAAAGTCTTCAAATATAAACTACACAGAAACATTCGGTGAAACTTCTTTCTGATCTGTGCATTCAGCTAACAGAGTTAAACCATACTTTTGATTGAGCAGATCTGAACACTCTTTCTGTTGAAAATGCAACTGGACATTTGGAGCGCTAAGAGCGTAGTAGTGGAAAAAGGAATATATTCAATTATAAACTACACAGAAGCATTCAGTGAAACTTCTTTCTGATCTGAGCATTCAGCTAACAGAGTTAAACCATACTTTTGATTGAGCAGTTTTGAAACACTCTGTCCGTAGAAAATGCAACTGGACATTCGTAGCGCTAAGTGGGTAATAGAGGAAAAAAGAATATGTTCAAATATAAACTACACAGAAGCATTGTATGAAACTTCTTTCTGTTCTGTGCATTCAACTAACAGAGTTGAACCTTACTTTTGATTGAGCCGTTCTGAAACACTCTTTCTGTAGAAACTGCAATTGGACATTCTGAGCGCTAAGAATCCTATATTGGGAAAAAGAATGTCTACAAATAAAAACTACACAGAAGAATTGTGTGAAACTTCTTTCTGTTCTGTTTGTTCAACTAAAAGAGTTGAACCTTAGTTTTGATTGAGCCGTTGTGAAACACTCTTTCTGTAGGAAATGCAAGTGGAGATTCGGAGCGCTAAGAGGGTAATAGTGGAAAAAGGAATGTCTCCAAATATAAACTATACAGAATCATTCTGTGAAACTTCTTTCTGATCTGTGCATTCAGCTAACAGAGTTAAACCATACTTTTGATTGAGCAGGTCTGAACACTCTTTCTGTAGAAAATGCAACTGGACATTTGGAGCGCTAAGAGACTAGTAGTGGAAAAAAGGATATATTCAAATATAAACTACACAGAAGCATTCTGTGAAACTTCTTTCTGATCTGAGCATTCAGCTAACAGAGTTAAACCATACTTTTGATTGAGCAGTTTTGAAACACTCTGTCTGTAGAAAATGCAACTGGACATTCGTAGCGCTAAGTGGGTAATAGTGGAAAAAAGAATATGTTCAAATATAAACTACACAGAAGCATTGTATGAAACTTCTTTCTGTTCTGTGCATTCAACTAACAGAGTTGAATCTTACTTTTGATTGAGCCTTTCTGAAACACTCTTTCTGTAGAAACTGCAATTGGACATTCTGAGGGCTAAGAGGCCTATATTGGGAAAAATAATATCTTCAAATAAAAACTACACAGAAGCATTGTGTGAAACTTATTTCTGATATGTTCATTAAGCTAACAGAGTTAAACCATACTTTTGATTGCGCAGTTCTGAACACTCTTTCTGTAGAAAATGCAAGTGGACATTCGGAGCGCTAAGAGGGTAATAGTGGAAAAAGGAATATATTCAAATATAAACTACACAGTAGCATTCTGTGAAAATTCTTTCTGTTCTGTGCATTCAACTAACAGAGTTGAACCTTACTTTTGATTGAGCCGTTCTGAAACACTCTTTCTGTAGAAACTGCAATTGGACATGCTAAGCGCTAAGAGGCATACATTGGGAAAAAGAATATCTTCAAATAAAAACTACACAGATGCATTCTGTGAAACTTATTTCTGATCTGTAAATTCAGTTAACAGAGATAAAACATATTTTTGATTGAGCAGTTATGAAACACTCTTTTTGTAGAAAATGCAAGTGGAGATTCGGAGCGCTAAGAGGGTCATAGTGGAAAAAGGAATGTCTTCACATATAAACTACACGGAATCATTCGGTGAAACTTCTTTCTGATCTGTGCATTCAGCTAACAGAGTTAAACCATACTTTTGATTGAGCAGATCTGAACACTCTTTCTGTTGAAAATGCAACTGGACATTTGGAGCGCTAAGAGCGTAGTAGTGGAAAAAGGAATATATTCAAATATAAACTACACAGAAGCATTCAGTGAAACTTCTTTCTGATCTGAGCATTCAGCTAACAGAGTTAAACCATACTTTTGATTGAGCAGTTTTGAAACACTCTGTCTGTAGAAAATGCAACTGGACATTCGCAGCGCTAAGTGGGTAATAGTGGAAAAAAGAATATGTTCAAATATAAACTACACAGAAGCATTGTATGAAACTTCTTTCTGTTCTGTGCATTCAACTAACAGAGTTGAACCTTACTTTTGATTGAGCCTTTCTGAAACACTCTTTTTGTAGAAACTGCAATTGGACATTCTGAGTGCTAAGAGGCCTCTATTGGGAAAAATAATATCTTCAAATAAAAACTACACAGAAGCATTGTGTGAAACTTATTTCTGATATGTTCATTAAGCTAACAGAGTTAAACCATACTTTTGATTGCGCAGTTCTGAACATTCTTTCTGTAGAAAATGCAAGTGTACATTCTGAGCGCTAAGAGGGTAATAGTGGAAAAAGGAATATATTCAAATATAAACTACACAGTAGCATTCTGTGAAAACTCTTTCTGTTCTGTGCATTCAGCTAACAGAGTTGAACCTTACTTTTGATTGAGCCGTTCTGAAACACTCTTTCTGTAGAAACTGCAATTGGACATTCTAAGCGCTAAGAGGCCTACATTGGGAAAAAGAATATCTTCAAATAAAAACTACACAGATGCATTCTGTGAAACTTATTTCTGATCTGTAAATTCAGTTAACTGAGGTAAAACATATTTTTGATTGAGCAGTTATGAAACACTCTTTCTGTAGAAAATGCAAGTGGAGATTCGGAGCGCTAAGAGGGTAATAGTGGAAAAAGGAAAGTCTCCAAATATAAACTACACAGAATCATTCTGTGAAACTTCTTTCTGATCTGTGCATTCAGCTAACAGAGTTAAATCATACTTTTGATTGAGCAGATGTGAACACTCTTTCTGTAGAAAATGCAACTGGACATTTGGAGCGCTAAGAGTGTAGTAGTGGAAAAAGGAATATATTCAAATATAAACTACACAGAAGCATTCTGTGAAACTTCTTTCTGATCTGAGCATTCAGCTAACAGAGTTAAACCATACTTTTGAATGAGCAGTTTTGAAACACTCTGTCTGTAGAAAATGCAACTGGACATTCGTAGCGCTAAGTGGGTAATAGTGGAAAAAGAATATGTTCAAATATAAACTACACAGAAGCATTGTATGAAACTACTTTCTGTTATGTGCATTCAATTAACAGAGTTGAACCTTACTTTTGATTGAGCCTTTCTGAAACACTCTTTCTGTAGAAACTGCAATTGGACATTCTGAGCGCTAAGAGGCCTCTATTGGTAAAAATAATATCTTCAAATAAAAACTACACAGAAGCATTGTGTGAAACATATTTCTGATATGTTCATTAAGCTAACAGAGTTAAAACATACTTTTGATTGCGCAGTTCTGAACACTCTTTCTGTAGAAAATGCAAGGGGACATTCGGAGCGCTAAGAGGGTAATAGTGGAAAAAGGAATATATGCAAATATAAACTACACAGTAGCATTCTGTGAAAATTCTTTCTGTTCTGTGCATTCAACTAACAGAGTTGAATCTTACTTTTAATTGAGCCGTTCTGAAACACTCTTTCTGTAGAAACTGCAATTGGACATGCTAAGCGCTAAGAGGCCTACATTGGGAAAAAGAATGTCTACAAATAAAAACTACACAGAAGAATTGTGTGAAACTTCCTTCTGTTCTGTTTGTTCAACTAAAAGAGTTGAAACTTAGTTTTGATTGAGCCGTTCTGAAACACTCTTTCTGTAGAAAATGCAAGTGGAGATTCGTAGCGCTAAGAGAGTAATAGTGGAAAAAGGAATGTCTCCAAATATAAACTACACAGAATCATTCTGTGAAACTTCTTTCTGATCTGTGCATTCAGCTAACAGAGTTAAACCATACTTTTGATTGAGCAGATCTGAACACTCTTTCTGTAGAAAATGCAACTGGACATTTGGAGCACTAAGAGATTAGTAGTGGAAAAAGGAATATATTCAAATATAAACTACACAGAAGCATTCAGTGAAACTTCTTTCTCATCTGAGCATTCAGCTAACAGAGTTAAACCATACTTTTGATTGAGCAGTTTTGAAACACTCTGTCTGTAGAAAATGCAACTGGACATTCGTAGCGCTAAGTGGGTAATAGTGGAAAAAAGAATATGTTCAAATATAAACTACACAGAAGCATTGTATGAAAATTCTTTCTGTTCTGTGCATTCAACTAACAGAGTTGAACCTTACTTTTGATTGAGCCTTTCTGAAACACTCTTTCTGTAGAAACTGCAATTGGACATTCTGAGCGCTAAGAGGCCTCTATTGGGAAAAATAATATCTTCAAATAAAAACTACACAGAAGCATTGTGTGAAACTTATTTCTGATATGTTCATTAAGCTAACAGAGTTAAACCATACTTTTGATTGCGCAGTTCTGAACACTCTTTCTGTAGAAAATGCAAGTGGACATTCGGAGCGCTAAGAGGGTAATAGAGGAAAAAGGAATATATTGAAATATAAACTACACAGTAGCATTCTGTGAGAATTCTTTCTGTTCTGTGCATTCAACTAACAGAGTTGAACCTTACTTTTGATTGAGCCATTCTGAAACACTCTTTCTGTAGAAACTGCAATTGGACATGCTAAGCGCTAAGAGGCCTACATTGGGAAAAAGAATATCTTCAAATAAAAACTACACAGATGCATTCTGTGAAACTTATTTCTGATCTGTAAATTCAGTTAACAGAGGTAAAACATATTTTTGATTCAGCAGTTATGAAACACTCTTTTTGTAGAAAATGCAAGTGGAGATTCGGAGCGCTAAGAGGGTAATAGTGGAAAAAGGAATGTCTTCAAATATAAACTACACAGAATCATTCGGTGAAACTTCTTTCTGATCTGTGCATTCAGCTAACAGAGTTAAACCATACTTTTGATTGAGCAGATCTGAACACTCTTTCTGTAGAAAATGCAACTGGACATTTGGAGCGCTAAGAGCGTAGTAGTGGAAAAAGGAATATATTCAAATATAAACTACACAGAAGCATTCTGTGAAACTACTTTCTGATCTGAGCATTCAGCTAACAGATTTAAACCATACTTTTGATTGAGCAGTTATGAAACTCTCTGTCTGTAGAAAATGCAACTGGACATTCGTAGCGCTAAGTGGGTAATAGTGGAAAAAAGAATATGTTCAAATATAAACTACACAGAAGCATTATATGAAACTTCTTTCTGTTCTGTGCATTCAACTAACAGAGTTGAACCTTACTTTTGATTGAGCCGTTCTGAAACACTCTTTCTGTAGAAACTGCAATTGGACATTCTGAGCGCTAAGAGGCATATATTGGGAAAAAGAATGTCTAAAAATAAAAACTACACAGAAGAATTGTGTGAAACTTCTTTCTGTTCTGTTTGTTCAATTAAAAGAGTTGAACCTTAGTTTTGATTGAGCCCTTCTGAAACACTCTTTCTGTAGAAAATGCAAGTGGAGATTCGGAGCGCTAAGAGGGTAATAGTGGAAAAAGGAATGTCTCCAAATATAAACTACACAGAATCATTCTGTGAAACTTCTTTCTGATCTGTGCATTCAGCTAACAGAGTTAAACCATACTTTTGATTGAGCAGATCTGAACACTCTTTCTGTAGAAAATGCAACTGGACATTTGGAGCGCTAAGAGAGTAGTAGTGGAAAAAGGAATATATTCAAATATAAACTACACAGAAGCATTCTGTGAAACTTCTTTCTGATCTGAGCATTCAGCTAACAGAATTAAACCATACTTTTGATTGAGCAGTTTTGAAACTCTCTGTCTGTAGAAAATGCAACTGGACATTCGTAGCGCTAAGTGGGTAATAGTGGAAAAAAGAATATGTTCAAATATAAACTACACAGAAGCATTGTATGAAACTTCTTTCTGTTCTGTGCATTCAACTAACAGAGTTGAATCTTACTTTTGATTGAGCCTTTCTGAAACACTCTTTCTGTAGAAACTGCAATTGGACATTCTGAGTGCTAAGAGGCCTCTATTGGGAAAAATAATATCTTCAAATAAAAACTACACAGAAGCATTGTGTGAAACTTATTTCTGATATGTTCATTAAGCTAACAGAGTTAAACCATACTTTTGATTGCGCAGTTCTGAACACTCTTTCTGTAGAAAATGCAAGTGGACATTCGGAGCGCTAAGAGGGTAATAGTGGAAAAAGGAATATATTCAAATATAAACTACACAGTAGCATTCTGTGAAAATTCTTTCTGTTCTGTGCATTCAACTAACAGAGTTGAACCTTACTTTTAATTGAGCCGTTCTGAAACACTCTTTCTGTAGAAACTGCAATTGGACATGCTAAGCGCTAAGAGGCCTACATTGGGAAAAAGAATATCTTCAAATAAAAACTACACAGATGCATTCTGTGAAAGTTATTTCTGATCTGTAAATTCAGTTAACAGAGATAAAACATATTTTTGATTGAGCAGTTATGAAACACTCTTTTTGTAGAAAATGCAAGTGGAGATTCGGAGCGCTAAGAGGGTAATAGTGGAAAAAGTAATGTCTTCAAATATAAACTACACAGAATCATTCGGTGAAACTTCTTTCTGATCTGTGCATTCAGCTAACAGAGTTAAACCATACTTTTGATTGAGCAGTTTTGAAACACTCTGTCTGTAGAAAATGCAACTGGACATTCGTAGCGCTAAGTGGGTAATAGTGGAAAAAAGAATATGTTCAAATATAAACTACACAGAAGCATTGTATGAAAATTCTTTCTGTTCTGTGCATTCAACTAACAGAGTTGAACCTTACTTTTGATTGAGCCTTTCTGAAACACTCTTTCTGTAGAAACTGCAATTGGACATTCTGAGCGCTAAGAGGCCTCTATTGGGAAAAATAATATCTTCAAATAAAAACTACACAGAAGCATTGTGTGAAACTTATTTCTGATATGTTCATTAAGCTAACAGAGTTAAACCATACTTTTGATTGCGCAGTTCTGAACACTCTTTCTGTAGAAAATGCAAGTGGACATTCGGAGCGCTAAGAGGGTAATAGTGGAAAAAGGAATATATTCAAATATAAACTACACAGTAGCATTCTGTGAAAATTCTTTCTGTTCTGTGCATTCAACTAACAGAGTTGAACCTTACTTTTGATTGAGCCGTTCTGAAACACTCTTTCTGTAGAAACTGCAATTGGACATGCTAAGCGCTAAGAGGCCTACATTGGGAAAAAGAATATCTTCAAATAAAAACTACACAGATGCATTCTGTGAAACTTATTTCTGATCTGTAAATTCAGTTAACAGAGATAAAACATATTTTTGATTCAGCAGTTATGAAACACTCTTTTTGTAGAAAATGCAAGTGGAGATTCGGAGCGCTAAGAGGGTAATAGTGGAAAAAGGAATGTCTTCAAATATAAACTACACAGAATCATTCGGTGAAACTTCTTTCTGATCTGTGCATTCAGCTAACAGAGTTAAACCATACTTTTGATTGAGCAGATCTGAACACTCTTTCTGTAGAAAATGCAACTGGACATTTGGAGCGCTAAGAGCGTAGTAGTGGAAAAAGGAATATATTCAAATATAAACTACACAGAAGCATTCTGTGAAACTACTTTCTGATCTGAGCATTCAGCTAACAGAATTAAACCATACTTTTGATTGAGCAGTTATGAAACTCTCTGTCTGTAGAAAATGCAACTGGACATTCGTAGCGCTAAGTGGGTAATAGTGGAAAAAAGAATATGTTCAAATATAAACTACACAGAAGCATTATATGAAACTTCTTTCTGTTCTGTGCATTCAACTAACAGAGTTGAACCTTACTTTTGATTGAGCCGTTCTGAAACACTCTTTCTGTAGAAACTGCAATTGGACATTCTGAGCGCTAAGAGGCCTATATTGGGAAAAAGAATGTCTACAAATAAAAACTACACAGAAGAATTGTGTGAAACTTCTTTCTGTTCTGTTTGTTCAACTAAAAGAGTTGAACCTTAGTTTTGATTGAGCCCTTCTGAAACACTCTTTCTGTAGAAAATGCAAGTGGAGATTCGGAGCGCTAAGAGGGTAATAGTGGAAAAAGGAATGTCTCCAAATATAAACTACACAGAATCATTCTGTGAAACTTCTTTCTGATCTGTGCATTCAGCTAACAGAGTTAAACCATACTTTTGATTGAGCAGATCTGAACACTCTTTCTGTAGAAAATGCAACTGGACATTTGGAGCGCTAAGAGAGTAGTAGTGGAAAAAGGAATATATTCAAATATAAACTACACAGAAGCATTCTGTGAAACTTATTTCTGATCTGAGCATTCAGCTAACAGAATTAAACCATACTTTTGATTGAGCAGTTTTGAAACTCTCTGTCTGTAGAAAATGCAACTGGACATTCGTAGCGCTAAGTGGGTAATAGTGGAAAAAAGAATATGTTCAAATATAAACTACACAGAAGCATTGTATGAAACTTCTTTCTGTTCTGTGCATTCAACTAACAGAGTTGAACCTTACTTTTGATTGAGCCTTTCTGAAACACTCTTTCTGTAGAAACTGCAATTGGACATTCTGAGTGCTAAGAGGCCTCTATTGGGAAAAATAATACCTTCAAATAAAAACTACACAGAAGCATTGTGTGAAACTTATTTCTGATATGTTCATTAAGCTAACAATGTTAAACCATACTTTTGATTGCGCAGTTCTGAACACTCTTTCTGTAGAAAATGCAAGTGGACATTCGGAGCGCTAAGAGGGTAATAGTGGAAAAAGGAATATATTCAAATATAACCTACACAGTAGCATTCTGTGAAAATTCTTTCTGTTCTGTGCATTCAACTAACAGAGTTGAACCTTACTTTTAATTGATCCGTTCTGAAACACTCTTTCTGTAGAAACTGCAATTGGACATGCTAAGCGCTAAGAGGCCTACATTGGGAAAAAGAATATCTTCAAATAAAAACTACACAGATGCATTCTGTGAAAGTTATTTCTGATCTGTAAATTCAGTTAACAGAGATAAAACATATTTTTGATTGAGCAGTTATGAAACACTCTTTTTGTAGAAAATGCAAGTGGAGATTCGGAGCGCTAAGAGGGTAATAGTGGAAAAAGTAATGTCTTCAAATATAAACTACACAGAATCATTCGGTGAAACTTCTTTCTGATCTGTGCATTCAGCTAACAGAGTTAAACCATACTTTTGATTGAGCAGATCTGAACACTCTTTGTGTAGAAAATGCAACTGGACATTTGGAGCGCTAAGAGCGTAGTAGTGGAAAAAGGAATATATTCAAATATAAACTACACAGAAGCATTCTGTGAAACTTCTTTCTGATCTGAGCATTCAGCTAACAGAGTTAAACCATACTTTTGATTGAGCAGTTTTGAAACACTCTGTCTGTAGAAAATGCAACTGGACATTCGTAGCGCTAAGTGGGTAATAGTGGAAAAAAGTATATGTTCAAATATAAACTACACAGAAGCATTGTATGAAACTTCTTTCTGTTCTGTGCATTCAACTAACAGAGTTGAACCTTACTTTTTATTGAGCCGTTCTGAAACACTCTTTCTGTAGAAACTGCAATTGGACATTCTGAGCGCTAAGAGGCCTATATTGGGAAAAAGAATGTCTACAAATAAAAACTACACAGAAGAATTGTGTGAAACTTCTTTCTGTTCTGTTTGTTCAACTAAAAGAGTTGAACTTTAGTTTTGATTGAGCCTTTCTGAAACACTCTTTCTGTAGAAAATGCAAGTGGAGATTCGGAGCGCTTAGAGGGTAATAGTGGAAAAAGGAATGTCTCCAAATATAAACTACAGAGAATCATTCTGTGAAACTTCTTTCTGATCTGTGCATTCAGCTAACAGAGTTAAACCATACTTTTGATTGAGCAGATCTGAACACTCTTTCTGTAGAAAATGCAACTGGACATTTGGAGCGCTAAGAGCGTAGTAGTGGAAAAAGGAATATATTCAAATATAAACTACACAGAAGCATTCTGTGAAACTTCCTTCTGATCTGAGCATTCAGCTAACAGAGTTAAACCATACTTTTGATTGAGCAGTTTTGAAACACTCTGTCTGTAGAAAATGAAACTGGACATTCGTAGCGCTAACTGGGTAATAGTGGAAAAAAGAATATGTTCAAATATAAACTACACTGAAGCATTGTATGAAACTTCTTTCTGTTCTGTGCATTCAACTAACAGAGTTGAACCTTACTTTTGATTGAGCCATTCTGAAACACTCTTTCTGTAGAAACTGCAATTGGACATTCTGAGCGCTAAGAGGCCTATATTGGGAAAAAGAATGTCTACAAATAAAAACTACACAGAAGAATTGTGTGAAACTTCTTTCTGTTCAGTTTGTTCAACTAAAAGAGTTGAACCTTAGTTTTGATTGAGCCGTTCTGAAACACTCTTTCTGTAGAAAATGCAAGTGGAGATTCGTAGCGCTAAGAGGTTAATAGTGGAAAAAGGAATGTCTCCAAATATAAACTACACAGAATCATTCTGTGAAACTTCTTTCTGATCTGTGCATTCAGCTAACGGAGTTAAACCATACTTTTGATTGAGCAGATCTGAAGACTCTTTCTGTAGAAAATGGAAGTGGACATTCGGAGCGCTAAGAGGGTAATAGTGGAAAAAGGAATATATTCAAATATAAACTACACAGTAGCATTCTGTGAAAATTCTTTCTGTACTGTGCATTCAACTAACAGATTTGAACGTTAATTATAATTGAGCCGTTCTGAAACACTCTTTCTGTAGAAACTGCAATTGGACATGCTAAGCGCTAAGAGGCCTACATTGGGAAAAAGAATATCTTCAAATAAAAACTACACAGATGCATTCTGTGAAACTTATTTCTGATCTGTAAATTCAGTTAACAGAGATAAAACATATTTTTGATTGAGCAGTTATGAAACACTCTTTTTGTAGAAAATGCAAGTGGAGATTCGGAGCGCTAAGAGGGTAATAGTGGAAAAAGGAATGTCTTCAAATATAAACTACACAGAATCATACGGTGAAAATTCTTTCTGATCTGTGCATTCAGCTAACAGAGTTAAACCATACTTTTGATTGAGCAGATTTGAACACTCTTTGTGTAGAAAATGCAACTGGACATTTGTAGCGCTAAGAGCGTAGTAGTGGAAAAAGGAATATATTCAAATATAAACTACACAGAAGCATTCTGTGAAACTTCTTTCTGATCTGAGCATTCAGCTAACAGAGTTAAACCATACTTTTGATTGAGCAGTTTTGAAACACTCTGTCTGTAGAAAATGCAACTGGACATTCGTAGCGCTAAGTGGGTAATAGTGGAAAAAAGAATATGTTCAAATATAAACTACACAGAAGCATTGTATGAAACTTCTTTCTGTTCTGTGCATTCAACTAACAGAGTTGAACCTTACTTTTGATTGAGCCGTTCTGAAACACTCTTTCTGTAGAAACTGCAATTGGACATTCTGAGCGCTAAGAGGCCTATATTGGGAAAAAGAATGTCTACAAATAAAAACTACACAGAAGAATTGTGTGAAACTTCTTTCTGTTCTGTTTGTTCAACTAAAAGAGTTGAACCTTAGTTTTGATTGAGCCGTTCTGAAACACTCTTTCTGTAGAAAATGCAAGTGGAGATTCGGAGCGCTAAGAGGGTAATAGTGGAAAAAGGAATGTCTCCAAATATAAACTACACAGAATCATTCTGTGAAAGATTTTTCTGATCTGTGCATTCAGCTAACAGAGTTAAACCATACTTTTGATTGAGCAGATCTGAACACTCTTTCTGTAGAAAATGCAACTGGACATTTGGAGCGCTAAGAGAGTAGTAGTGGAAAAAGGAATATATTCTAATATAAACTACACAGAAGCATTCTGTGAAACTTCTTTCTCATCTGAGCATTCAGCTAACAGAGTTAAACCATACTTTTGATTGAGCAGTTTTGAAACACTCTGTCTGTAGAAAATGCAACTGGACATTCGTAGCGCTAAGTGGGTAATAGTGGAAAAAAGAATATGTTCAAATATAAACTACACAGAAGCATTGTATGAAACTTCTTTCTGTTCTGTGCATTCAACTAACAGAGTTGAACCTTACTTTTGATTGAGCCTTTCTGAAACACTCTTTCTGTAGAAACTGCAATTGGACATTCTGAGCGCTAAGAGGCCTCTATTGGGAAAAATAATATCTTCAAATAAAAACTACACAGAAGCATTGTGTGAAACTTATTTCTGATATGTTCATTAAGCTAACAGAGTTAAACCATACTTTTGATTGCGCAGTTCTGAACACTCTTTCTGTAGAAAATGCAAGTGGACATTCGGAGCGCTAAGAGGGTAATAGTGAAAAAAGGAATATATACAAATATAAACTACACAGTAGCATTCTGTGAAAATTCTTTCTGTTCTGTGCATTCAACTAACAGAGTTGAACCTTACTTTTAATTGAGCCGTTCTGAAACACTCTTTCTGTAGAAACTGCAATTGGACATGCTAAGCGCTAAGAGGCCTACATTGGGAAAAAGAATATCTTCAAATAAAAACTACACAGATGCATTCTGTGAAACTTATTTCTGATCTGTAAATTCAGTTAACAGAGATAAAACATATTTTTGATTGAGCAGTTATGAAACACTCTTTTTGTAGAAAATGCAAGTGGAGATTCGGAGCGCTAAGAGGGTAATAGTGGAAAAAGGAATGTCTTCAAATATAAACTACACAGAATCATTCGGTGAAACTTCTTTCTGATCTGTGCATTCAGCTAACAGAGTTAAACCATACTTTTGATTGAGCAGATCTGAACACTCTTTGTGTAGAAAATGCAACTGGACATTGGGAGCGCTAAGAGCGTAGTAGTGGAAAAAGGAATATATTCAAATATAAACTACACAGAAGCATTCTGTGAAACTTCTTTCTGATCTGAGCATTCAGCTAACAGAGTTAAACCATACTTTTGATTGAGCAGTTTTGAAACACTCTGTCTGTAGAAAATGCAACTGGACATTCGTAGCGCTAAGTGGGTAATAGTGGAAAAAAGAATATGTTCAAATATAAACTACACAGAAGAATTGTATGAAACTTCTTTCTGTTCTGTGCATTCAACTAACAGAGTTGAACCTGACTTTTGATTGAGCCGTTCTGAAACACTCTTTCTCTAGAAACTGCAATTGGACATTCTGAGCGCTAAGAGGCCTATATTGGGAAAAAGAATGTCTACAAATAAAAACTACACAGAAGAATTGTGTGAAACTTCTTTCTGTTCTGTTTGTTCAACTAAAAGAGTTGAACTTTAGTTTTGATTGAGCCCTTCTGAAACACTCTTTCTGTAGAAAATGCAAGTGGAGATTCGGAGCGCTAAGGGGGTAATAGTGGAAAAAGGAATGTTTCCAAATATAAACTACACAGAATCATTCTGTGAAACTTCTTTCTGATCTGTGCATTCAGCTAACAGAGTTAAACCATACTTTTGATTGAGCAGATCTGAACACTCTTTCTGTAGAAAATGCAACTGGACATTTGGAGCGCTAAGAGATTATTAGTGGAAAAAGTAATATATTCAAATATAAACTACACAAAAGCATTCTGTGAAACTTCTTTCTGATCTGAGCATTCAGCTATCAGAGTTAAACCATACTTTTGATTGAGCAGTTTTGAAACACTCTGTCTGTAGAAAATGCAACTGGACATTCTTAGCGCTAAGTGGGTAATAGTGGAAAAAAGAATATGTTCAAATATAAACTACACAGAAGCATTGTATGAAACGTCTTTCTGTTCTGTGCATTCAACTAACAGAGTTGAACCTTACTTTTGATTGAGCCGTTCTGAAACACTCTTTCTGTAGAAACTGCAATTGGACATTCTGAGCGCTAAGAGGCCTATATTGGGAAAAAGAATGTCTACAAATAAAAACTACACAGAAGAATTGTGTGAAACTTCTTTCTGTTCTGTTTGTTCAACTAAAAGAGTTGAACTTTAGTTTTGATTGAGCCGTTCTGAAACACTCTTTCTGTAGGAAATGCAAGTGGAGATTCGGAGCGCTAAGAGGGTAATAGTGGAAAAAGGAATGTCTCCAAATATAAACTACACAGAATCATTCTGTGAAACTTCTTTCTGATCTGTGCATTCAGCTAACAGAGTTAAACCATACTTTTGATTGAGCAGATCTGAACACTCTTTCTGTAGAAAATGCAACTGGACATTTGGAGCGGTAAGAGAGTAGTAGTGGAAAAAGGAATATATTCAAATATAAACTACACAGAAGCATTCTGTGAAGCATTCTGTGAAACTTCTTTCTGATCTGAGCATTCAGCTAACAGAGTTAAACCATAATTTTGATTGAGCAGTTTTGAAACACTCTGTCTGTAGAAAATGCAACTTGACATTCGTAGCGCCAAGTGGGTAATAGTGGAAAAAAGAATATTT
Source organism: Symphalangus syndactylus (assembly GCF_028878055.3). Taxonomy (NCBI): domain Eukaryota; kingdom Metazoa; phylum Chordata; class Mammalia; order Primates; family Hylobatidae; genus Symphalangus; species Symphalangus syndactylus. The sequence continues at coordinate 1,370,710 of NC_072432.2, read as the reverse complement.
TCAAATATAAACTACACAGAAGCATTGTATGAAATTTATTTCTGTTCTGTGCATTCAACTAACAGAGTTGAACCTTAGTTTTGATTGAGCCTTTCTGAAACACTCTTTCTGTAGAAACTGCAATTGGACATTCTGAGCGCTAAGAGGCCTATATTGGGAAAAATAATATCTTCAAATAAAAACTACACAGAAGCATTGTGTGAAACTTATTTCTGATATGTTCATTAAGCTAACAGAGTTAAACCATACTTTTGATTGCGCAGTTCTGAACACTCTTTCTGTAGAAAATGCAAGTGGACATTCGGAGCGCTAAGAGGGTAATAGTGGAGAAAGGAATATATTCAAATATAAAATACACAGTAGGATTCTGTGAAAATTCTTTCTGTTCTGTGCATTCAACTAACAGAGTTGAACCTTACTTTTGATTGAGCCGTTCTGAAACACTCTTTCTGTAGAAACTGCAATTGGACATGCTAAGCGCTAAGAGGCCTACATTGGGAAAAAGTATATCTTCAAATAAAAACTACACAGATGCATTCTGTGAAACTTATTTCTGATCTGTAAATTCAGTTAACAGAGATAAAACATATTTTTGATTGAGCAGTTATGAAACACTCTTTTTGTAGAAAATGCAAGTGGAGATTCGGAGCGCTAACAGGGTAATAGTGGAAAAAGGAATGTCTTCAAATATAAACTACACAGAATCATTCGGTGAAACTTCTTTCTGATCTGTGCATTCAGCTAACAGAGTTAAACCATACTTTTGATTGAGCAGATCTGAACACTCTTTCTGTAGAAAATGCAACTGGACATTTGGAGCGCTAAGAGCATAGTAGTGGAAAAAGGAATATATTCAAATATAAACTACACAGAAGCATTCTGTGAAACTTCTTTCTGATCTGAGCAGTCAGCTAACAGAGTTAAACCATACTTTTGATTGAGCAGTTTTGAAACACTCTGTCTGTAGAAAATGCAACTGGACATTCGTAGCGCCAAGTGGGTAATAGTGGAAAAAAGAATATCTTCAAATATAAACTACACAGAAGCATTGTATGAAATTTCTTTCTGTTCTGTGCATTCAACTAACAGAGTTGAACCTTACTTTTGATTGAGCCTTTCTGAAACACTCTTTCTGTAGAAACTGCAATTGGACATTCTGAGCGCTAAGAGGCCTCTATTGGGAAAAATAATATCTTCAAATAAAAACTACACAGAAGCATTTTGTGAAACTTATTTCTGATATGTTCATTAAGCTAACAGAGTTAAACCATGCTTTTGATTGCGCAGTTCTGAACACTCTTTCTGTAGAAAATGCAAGTGGACATTCGGAGCGCTAAGAGGGTAATAGTGGAGAAAGGAATATATTCAAATATAAACTACACAGTAGCATTCTGTGAAAATACTTTCTGTTCTGTGCATTCAACTAACAGAGTTGAACCTTACTTTTGATTGAGCCGTTCTGAAACACTCTTTCTGTAGAAACTGCAATTGGACATTCTGAGCGCTAAGAGGCCTATATTGGGAAAAAGAATGTCTACAAATAAAAACTACACAGAAGAATTGTGTGAAACTTCTTTCTGTTCTGTTTGTTCAACTAAAAGAGTTGAACCTTAGTTTTGATTGAGCCGTTCTGAAACACTCTTTCTGTAGAAAATGCAAGTGGAGATTCGGAGCGCTAAGAGGGTAATAGTGGAAAAAGGAATGTCTCCAAATATAAACTACACAGAATCATTCTGTGAAAGATTTTTCTGATCTGTGCATTCAGCTAACAGAGTTAAACCATACTTTTGATTGAGCAGATCTGAACACTCTTTCTGTAGAAAATGCAACTGGACATTTGGAGCGCTAAGAGAGTAGTAGTGGAAAAAGGAATATATTCTAATATAAACTACACAGAAGCATTCTGTGAAACTTCTTTCTCATCTGAGCATTCAGCTAACAGAGTTAAACCATACTTTTGATTGAGCAGTTTTGAAACACTCTGTCTGTAGAAAATGCAACTGGACATTCGTAGCGCTAAGTGGGTAATAGTGGAAAAAAGAATATGTTCAAATATAAACTACACAGAAGCATTGTATGAAACTTCTTTCTGTTCTGTGCATTCAACTAACAGAGTTGAACCTTACTTTTGATTGAGCCTTTCTGAAACACTCTTTCTGTAGAAACTGCAATTGGACATTCTGAGCGCTAAGAGGCCTCTATTGGGAAAAATAATATCTTCAAATAAAAACTACACAGAAGCATTGTGTGAAACTTATTTCTGATATGTTCATTAAGCTAACAGAGTTAAACCATACTTTTGATTGCGCAGTTCTGAACACTCTTTCTGTAGAAAATGCAAGTGGACATTCGGAGCGCTAAGAGGGTAATAGTGAAAAAAGGAATATATACAAATATAAACTACACAGTAGCATTCTGTGAAAATTCTTTCTGTTCTGTGCATTCAACTAACAGAGTTGAACCTTACTTTTAATTGAGCCGTTCTGAAACACTCTTTCTGTAGAAACTGCAATTGGACATGCTAAGCGCTAAGAGGCCTACATTGGGAAAAAGAATATCTTCAAATAAAAACTACACAGATGCATTCTGTGAAACTTATTTCTGATCTGTAAATTCAGTTAACAGAGATAAAACATATTTTTGATTGAGCAGTTATGAAACACTCTTTTTGTAGAAAATGCAAGTGGAGATTCGGAGCGCTAAGAGGGTAATAGTGGAAAAAGGAATGTCTTCAAATATAAACTACACAGAATCATTCGGTGAAACTTCTTTCTGATCTGTGCATTCAGCTAACAGAGTTAAACCATACTTTTGATTGAGCAGATCTGAACACTCTTTGTGTAGAAAATGCAACTGGACATTGGGAGCGCTAAGAGCGTAGTAGTGGAAAAAGGAATATATTCAAATATAAACTACACAGAAGCATTCTGTGAAACTTCTTTCTGATCTGAGCATTCAGCTAACAGAGTTAAACCATACTTTTGATTGAGCAGTTTTGAAACACTCTGTCTGTAGAAAATGCAACTGGACATTCGTAGCGCTAAGTGGGTAATAGTGGAAAAAAGAATATGTTCAAATATAAACTACACAGAAGAATTGTATGAAACTTCTTTCTGTTCTGTGCATTCAACTAACAGAGTTGAACCTGACTTTTGATTGAGCCGTTCTGAAACACTCTTTCTCTAGAAACTGCAATTGGACATTCTGAGCGCTAAGAGGCCTATATTGGGAAAAAGAATGTCTACAAATAAAAACTACACAGAAGAATTGTGTGAAACTTCTTTCTGTTCTGTTTGTTCAACTAAAAGAGTTGAACTTTAGTTTTGATTGAGCCCTTCTGAAACACTCTTTCTGTAGAAAATGCAAGTGGAGATTCGGAGCGCTAAGGGGGTAATAGTGGAAAAAGGAATGTCTCCAAATATAAACTACACAGAATCATTCTGTGAAACTTCTTTCTGATCTGTGCATTCAGCTAACAGAGTTAAACCATACTTTTGATTGAGCAGATCTGAACACTCTTTCTGTAGAAAATGCAACTGGACATTTGGAGCGCTAAGAGATTATTAGTGGAAAAAGTAATATATTCAAATATAAACTACACAAAAGCATTCTGTGAAACTTCTTTCTGATCTGAGCATTCAGCTATCAGAGTTAAACCATACTTTTGATTGAGCAGTTTTGAAACACTCTGTCTGTAGAAAATGCAACTGGACATTCTTAGCGCTAAGTGGGTAATAGTGGAAAAAAGAATATGTTCAAATATAAACTACACAGAAGCATTGTATGAAACGTCTTTCTGTTCTGTGCATTCAACTAACAGAGTTGAACCTTACTTTTGATTGAGCCGTTCTGAAACACTCTTTCTGTAGAAACTGCAATTGGACATTCTGAGCGCTAAGAGGCCTATATTGGGAAAAAGAATGTCTACAAATAAAAACTACACAGAAGAATTGTGTGAAACTTCTTTCTGTTCTGTTTGTTCAACTAAAAGAGTTGAACTTTAGTTTTGATTGAGCCGTTCTGAAACACTCTTTCTGTAGGAAATGCAAGTGGAGATTCGGAGCGCTAAGAGGGTAATAGTGGAAAAAGGAATGTCTCCAAATATAAACTACACAGAATCATTCTGTGAAACTTCTTTCTGATCTGTGCATTCAGCTAACAGAGTTAAACCATACTTTTGATTGAGCAGATCTGAACACTCTTTCTGTAGAAAATGCAACTGGACATTTGGAGCGGTAAGAGAGTAGTAGTGGAAAAAGGAATATATTCAAATATAAACTACACAGAAGCATTCTGTGAAGCATTCTGTGAAACTTCTTTCTGATCTGAGCATTCAGCTAACAGAGTTAAACCATAATTTTGATTGAGCAGTTTTGAAACACTCTGTCTGTAGAAAATGCAACTGGACATTCGTAGCGCCAAGTGGGTAATAGTGGAAAAAAGAATATGTTCAAATATAAACTACACAGAAGCATTGTATGAAATTTATTTCTGTTCTGTGCATTCAACTAACAGAGTTGAACCTTAGTTTTGATTGAGCCTTTCTGAAACACTCTTTCTGTAGAAACTGCAATTGGACATTCTGAGCGCTAAGAGGCCTATATTGGGAAAAATAATATCTTCAAATAAAAACTACACAGAAGCATTGTGTGAAACTTATTTCTGATATGTTCATTAAGCTAACAGAGTTAAACCATACTTTTGATTGCGCAGTTCTGAACACTCTTTCTGTAGAAAATGCAAGTGGACATTCGGAGCGCTAAGAGGGTAATAGTGGAGAAAGGAATATATTCAAATATAAAATACACAGTAGGATTCTGTGAAAATACTTTCTGTTCTGTGCATTCAACTAACAGAGTTGAACCTTACTTTTGATTGAGCCGTTCTGAAACACTCTTTCTGTAGAAACTGCAATTGGACATGCTAAGCGCTAAGAGGCCTACATTGGGAAAAAGAATATCTTCAAATAAAAACTACACAGATGCATTCTGTGAAACTTATTTCTGATCTGTAAATTCAGTTAACAGAGATAAAACATATTTTTGATTGAGCAGTTATGAAACACTCTTTTTGTAGAAAATGCAAGTGGAGATTCGGAGCGCTAACAGGGTAATAGTGGAAAAAGGAATGTCTTCAAATATAAACTACACAGAATCATTCGGTGAAACTTCTTTCTGATCTGTGCATTCAGCTAACAGAGTTAAACCATACTTTTGATTGAGCAGATTTGAACACTCTTTCTGTAGAAAATGCAACTGGACATTTGGAGCGCTAAGAGCATAGTAGTGGAAAAAGGAATATATTCAAATATAAACTACACAGAAGCATTCTGTGAAACTTCTTTCTGATCTGAGCAGTCAGCTAACAGAGTTAAACCATACTTTTGATTGAGCAGTTTTGAAACACTCTGTCTGTAGAAAATGCAACTGGACATTCGTAGCGCCAAGTGGGTAATAGTGGAAAAAAGAATATCTTCAAATATAAACTACACAGAAGCATTGTATGAAATTTCTTTCTGTTCTGTGCATTCAACTAACAGAGTTGAACCTTACTTTTGATTGAGCCTTTCTGAAACACTCTTTCTGTAGAAACTGCAATTGGACATTCTGAGCGCTAAGAGGCCTCTATTGGGAAAAATAATATCTTCAAATAAAAACTACACAGAAGCATTTTGTGAAACTTATTTCTGATATGTTCATTAAGCTAACAGAGTTAAACCATGCTTTTGATTGCGCAGTTCTGAACACTCTTTCTGTAGAAAATGCAAGTGGACATTCGGAGCGCTAAGAGGGTAATAGTGGAGAAAGGAATATATTCAAATATAAACTACACAGTAGCATTCTGTGAAAATACTTTCTGTTCTGTGCATTCAACTAACAGAGTTGAACCTTACTTTTGATTGAGCCGTTCTGAAACACTCTTTCTGTAGAAACTGCAATTGGACATTCTGAGCGCTAAGAGGCCTATATTGGGAAAAAGAATGTCTACAAATAAAAACTACACAGAAGAATTGTGTGAAACTTCTTTCTGTTCTGTTTGTTCAACTAAAAGAGTTGAACCTTAGTTTTGATTGAGCCGTTCTGAAACACTCTTTCTGTAGAAAATGCAAGTGGAGATTCGGAGCGCTAAGAGGGTAATAGTGGAAAAAGGAATGTCTCCAAATATAAACTACACAGAATCATTCTGTGAAAGATTTTTCTGATCTGTGCATTCAGCTAACAGAGTTAAACCATACTTTTGATTGAGCAGATCTGAACACTCTTTCTGTAGAAAATGCAACTGGACATTTGGAGCGCTAAGAGAGTAGTAGTGGAAAAAGGAATATATTCTAATATAAACTACACAGAAGCATTCTGTGAAACTTCTTTCTCATCTGAGCATTCAGCTAACAGAGTTAAACCATACTTTTGATTGAGCAGTTTTGAAACACTCTGTCTGTAGAAAATGCAACTGGACATTCGTAGCGCTAAGTGGGTAATAGTGGAAAAAAGAATATGTTCAAATATAAACTACACAGAAGCATTGTATGAAACTTCTTTCTGTTCTGTGCATTCAACTAACAGAGTTGAACCTTACTTTTGATTGAGCCTTTCTGAAACACTCTTTCTGTAGAAACTGCAATTGGACATTCTGAGCGCTAAGAGGCCTCTATTGGGAAAAATAATATCTTCAAATAAAAACTACACAGAAGCATTGTGTGAAACTTATTTCTGATATGTTCATTAAGCTAACAGAGTTAAACCATACTTTTGATTGCGCAGTTCTGAACACTCTTTCTGTAGAAAATGCAAGTGGACATTCGGAGCGCTAAGAGGGTAATAGTGAAAAAAGGAATATATACAAATATAAACTACACAGTAGCATTCTGTGAAAATTCTTTCTGTTCTGTGCATTCAACTAACAGTGTTGAACCTTACTTTTAATTGAGCCGTTCTGAAACACTCTTTCTGTAGAAACTGCAATTGGACATGCTAAGCGCTAAGAGGCCTACATTGGGAAAAAGAATATCTTCAAATAAAAACTACACAGATGCATTCTGTGAAACTTATTTCTGATCTGTAAATTCAGTTAACAGAGATAAAACATATTTTTGATTGAGCAGTTATGAAACACTCTTTTTGTAGAAAATGCAAGTGGAGATTCGGAGCGCTAAGAGGGTAATAGTGGAAAAAGGAATGTCTTCAAATATAAACTACACAGAATCATTCGGTGAAACTTCTTTCTGATCTGTGCATTCAGCTAACAGAGTTAAACCATACTTTTGATTGAGCAGATCTGAACACTCTTTGTGTAGAAAATGCAACTGGACATTGGGAGCGCTAAGAGCGTAGTAGTGGAAAAAGGAATATATTCAAATATAAACTACACAGAAGCATTCTGTGAAACTTCTTTCTGATCTGAGCATTCAGCTAACAGAGTTAAACCATACTTTTGATTGAGCAGTTTTGAAACACTCTGTCTGTAGAAAATGCAACTGGACATTCGTAGCGCTAAGTGGGTAATAGTGGAAAAAAGAATATGTTCAAATATAAACTACACAGAAGAATTGTATGAAACTTCTTTCTGTTCTGTGCATTCAACTAACAGAGTTGAACCTGACTTTTGATTGAGCCGTTCTGAAACACTCTTTCTCTAGAAACTGCAATTGGACATTCTGAGCGCTAAGAGGCCTATATTGGGAAAAAGAATGTCTACAAATAAAAACTACACAGAAGAATTGTGTGAAACTTCTTTCTGTTCTGTTTGTTCAACTAAAAGAGTTGAACTTTAGTTTTGATTGAGCCCTTCTGAAACACTCTTTCTGTAGAAAATGCAAGTGGAGATTCGGAGCGCTAAGGGGGTAATAGTGGAAAAAGGAATGTCTCCAAATATAAACTACACAGAATCATTCTGTGAAACTTCTTTCTGATCTGTGCATTCAGCTAACAGAGTTAAACCATACTTTTGATTGAGCAGATCTGAACACTCTTTCTGTAGAAAATGCAACTGGACATTTGGAGCGCTAAGAGATTATTAGTGGAAAAAGTAATATATTCAAATATAAACTACACAAAAGCATTCTGTGAAACTTCTTTCTGATCTGAGCATTCAGCTATCAGAGTTAAACCATACTTTTGATTGAGCAGTTTTGAAACACTCTGTCTGTAGAAAATGCAACTGGACATTCTTAGCGCTAAGTGGGTAATAGTGGAAAAAAGAATATGTTCAAATATAAACTACACAGAAGCATTGTATGAAACGTCTTTCTGTTCTGTGCATTCAACTAACAGAGTTGAACCTTACTTTTGATTGAGCCGTTCTGAAACACTCTTTCTGTAGAAACTGCAATTGGACATTCTGAGCGCTAAGAGGCCTATATTGGGAAAAAGAATGTCTACAAATAAAAACTACACAGAAGAATTGTGTGAAACTTCTTTCTGTTCTGTTTGTTCAACTAAAAGAGTTGAACTTTAGTTTTGATTGAGCCGTTCTGAAACACTCTTTCTGTAGGAAATGCAAGTGGAGATTCGGAGCGCTAAGAGGGTAATAGTGGAAAAAGGAATGTCTCCAAATATAAACTACACAGAATCATTCTGTGAAACTTCTTTCTGATCTGTGCATTCAGCTAACAGAGTTAAACCATACTTTTGATTGAGCAGATCTGAACACTCTTTCTGTAGAAAATGCAACTGGACATTTGGAGCGGTAAGAGAGTAGTAGTGGAAAAAGGAATATATTCAAATATAAACTACACAGAAGCATTCTGTGAAGCATTCTGTGAAACTTCTTTCTGATCTGAGCATTCAGCTAACAGAGTTAAACCATAATTTTGATTGAGCAGTTTTGAAACACTCTGTCTGTAGAAAATGCAACTGGACATTCGTAGCGCCAAGCGGGTAATAGTGGAAAAAAGAATATGTTCAAATATAAACTACACAGAAGCATTGTATGAAATTTATTTCTGTTCTGTGCATTCAACTAACAGAGTTGAACCTTAGTTTTGATTGAGCCTTTCTGAAACACTCTTTCTGTAGAAACTGCAATTGGACATTCTGAGCGCTAAGAGGCCTATATTGGGAAAAATAATATCTTCAAATAAAAACTACACAGAAGCATTGTGTGAAACTTATTTCTGATATGTTCATTAAGCTAACAGAGTTAAACCATACTTTTGATTGCGCAGTTCTGAACACTCTTTCTGTAGAAAATGCAAGTGGACATTCGGAGCGCTAAGAGGGTAATAGTGGAGAAAGGAATATATTCAAATATAAAATACACAGTAGGATTCTGTGAAAATTCTTTCTGTTCTGTGCATTCAACTAACAGAGTTGAACCTTACTTTTGATTGAGCCGTTCTGAAACACTCTTTCTGTAGAAACTGCAATTGGACATGCTAAGCGCTAAGAGGCCTACATTGGGAAAAAGAATATCTTCAAATAAAAACTACACAGATGCATTCTGTGAAACTTATTTCTGATCTGTAAATTCAGTTAACAGAGATAAAACATATTTTTGATTGAGCAGTTATGAAACACTCTTTTTGTAGAAAATGCAAGTGGAGATTCGGAGCGCTAACAGGGTAATAGTGGAAAAAGGAATGTCTTCAAATATAAACTACACAGAATCATTCGGTGAAACTTCTTTCTGATCTGTGCATTCAGCTAACAGAGTTAAACCATACTTTTGATTGAGCAGATCTGAACACTCTTTCTGTAGAAAATGCAACTGGACATTTGGAGCGCTAAGAGCATAGTAGTGGAAAAAGGAATATATTCAAATATAAACTACACAGAAGCATTCTGTGAAACTTCTTTCTGATCTGAGCAGTCAGCTAACAGAGTTAAACCATACTTTTGATTGAGCAGTTTTGAAACACTCTGTCTGTAGAAAATGCAACTGGACATTCGTAGCGCCAAGTGGGTAATAGTGGAAAAAAGAATATCTTCAAATATAAACTACACAGAAGCATTGTATGAAATTTCTTTCTGTTCTGTGCATTCAACTAACAGAGTTGAACCTTACTTTTGATTGAGCCTTTCTGAAACACTCTTTCTGTAGAAACTGCAATTGGACATTCTGAGCGCTAAGAGGCCTCTATTGGGAAAAATAATATCTTCAAATAAAAACTACACAGAAGCATTTTGTGAAACTTATTTCTGATATGTTCATTAAGCTAACAGAGTTAAACCATGCTTTTGATTGCGCAGTTCTGAACACTCTTTCTGTAGAAAATGCAAGTGGACATTCGGAGCGCTAAGAGGGTAATAGTGGAGAAAGGAATATATTCAAATATAAACTACACAGTAGCATTCTGTGAAAATACTTTCTGTTCTGTGCATTCAACTAACAGAGTTGAACCTTACTTTTGATTGAGCCGTTCTGAAACACTCTTTCTGTAGAAACTGCAATTGGACATTCTGAGCGCTAAGAGGCCTATATTGGGAAAAAGAATGTCTACAAATAAAAACTACACAGAAGAATTGTGTGAAACTTCTTTCTGTTCTGTTTGTTCAACTAAAAGAGTTGAACCTTAGTTTTGATTGAGCCGTTCTGAAACACTCTTTCTGTAGAAAATGCAAGTGGAGATTCGGAGCGCTAAGAGGGTAATAGTGGAAAAAGGAATGTCTCCAAATATAAACTACACAGAATCATTCTGTGAAAGATTTTTCTGATCTGTGCATTCAGCTAACAGAGTTAAACCATACTTTTGATTGAGCAGATCTGAACACTCTTTCTGTAGAAAATGCAACTGGACATTTGGAGCGCTAAGAGAGTAGTAGTGGAAAAAGGAATATATTCTAATATAAACTACACAGAAGCATTCTGTGAAACTTCTTTCTCATCTGAGCATTCAGCTAACAGAGTTAAACCATACTTTTGATTGAGCAGTTTTGAAACACTCTGTCTGTAGAAAATGCAACTGGACATTCGTAGCGCTAAGTGGGTAATAGTGGAAAAAAGAATATGTTCAAATATAAACTACACAGAAGCATTGTATGAAACTTCTTTCTGTTCTGTGCATTCAACTAACAGAGTTGAACCTTACTTTTGATTGAGCCTTTCTGAAACACTCTTTCTGTAGAAACTGCAATTGGACATTCTGAGCGCTAAGAGGCCTCTATTGGGAAAAATAATATCTTCAAATAAAAACTACACAGAAGCATTGTGTGAAACTTATTTCTGATATGTTCATTAAGCTAACAGAGTTAAACCATACTTTTGATTGCGCAGTTCTGAACACTCTTTCTGTAGAAAATGCAAGTGGACATTCGGAGCGCTAAGAGGGTAATAGTGAAAAAAGGAATATATACAAATATAAACTACACAGTAGCATTCTGTGAAAATTCTTTCTGTTCTGTGCATTCAACTAACAGAGTTGAACCTTACTTTTAATTGAGCCGTTCTGAAACACTCTTTCTGTAGGAACTGCAATTGGACATGCTAAGCGCTAAGAGGCCTACATTGGGAAAAAGAATATCTTCAAATAAAAACTACACAGATGCATTCTGTGAAACTTATTTCTGATCTGTAAATTCAGTTAACAGAGATAAAACATATTTTTGATTGAGCAGTTATGAAACACTCTTTTTGTAGAAAATGCAAGTGGAGATTCGGAGCGCTAAGAGGGTAATAGTGGAAAAAGGAATGTCTTCAAATATAAACTACACAGAATCATTCGGTGAAACTTCTTTCTGATCTGTGCATTCAGCTAACAGAGTTAAACCATACTTTTGATTGAGCAGATCTGAACACTCTTTGTGTAGAAAATGCAACTGGACATTGGGAGCGCTAAGAGCGTAGTAGTGGAAAAAGGAATATATTCAAATATAAACTACACAGAAGCATTCTGTGAAACTTCTTTCTGATCTGAGCATTCAGCTAACAGAGTTAAACCATACTTTTGATTGAGCAGTTTTGAAACACTCTGTCTGTAGAAAATGCAACTGGACATTCGTAGCGCTAAGTGGGTAATAGTGGAAAAAAGAATATGTTCAAATATAAACTACACAGAAGAATTGTATGAAACTTCTTTCTGTTCTGTGCATTCAACTAACAGAGTTGAACCTGACTTTTGATTGAGCCGTTCTGAAACACTCTTTCTCTAGAAACTGCAATTGGACATTCTGAGCGCTAAGAGGCCTATATTGGGAAAAAGAATGTCTACAAATAAAAACTACACAGAAGAATTGTGTGAAACTTCTTTCTGTTCTGTGTGTTCAACTAAAAGAGTTGAACCTTAGTTTTGATTGAGCCGTTCTGAAACACTCTTTCTGTAGAAAATGCAAGTGGAGATTCGGAGCGCTAAGAGGGTAATAGTGGAAAAAGGAATGTCTCCAAATATAAACTACACAGAATCATTCTGTGAAACTTCTTTCTGATCTGAGCATTCAGCTAACAGAGTTAAACCATACTTTTGATTGAGCAGTTTTGAAACACTCTGTCTGTAGAAAATGCAACTGGACATTCGTAGCGCCAAGTGGGTAATAGTGGAAAAAAGAATATGTTCAAATATAAACTACACAGAAGCATTGTATGAAATTTCTTTCTGTTCTGTGCATTCAACTAACAGAGTTGAACCTTCCTTTTGATTGAGCCTTTCTGAAACACTCTTTCGGTAGAAACTGCAATTGGACATTCTGAGCGCTAAGAGGCCTATATTGGGAAAAATAATATCTGCAAATAAAAACTACACAGAAGCATTGTGTGAAACTTATTTATGATATGTTCATTAAGCTAACAGAGTTAAACCATACTTTTGATTGCGCAGTTCTGAACACTCTTTCTGTAGAAAATGCAAGTGGACATTCGGAGCGCTAAGAGGGTAATAGTGGAGAAAGGAATATATTCAAATATAAACTACACAGTAGCATTCTGTGAAAATTCTTTCTGTTCTGTGCATTCAACTAACTGAGTTGAACCTTACTTTTGATTGAGCCGTTCTGAAACACTCTTTCTGTAAAAAATGCATTTGGACATGCTAAGCGCTAAGAGGCCTACATTGGGAAAAAGAATATCTTCAAATAAAAACTACAGAGATGCATTCTGTGAAACTTATTTCTGATCTGTAAATTCAGTTAACAGAGATAAAGCATATTTTTGATTGAGCAGTTATGAAACACTCTTTTTGTAGAAAATGCAAGTGGAGATTCGGAGCGCTAAGAGGATAATAGTGGAAAAAGGAATGTCTTCAAATATAAACTACACAGAATCATTCGTTGAAACTTCTTTCTGATCTGTGAATTCAGCTAACAGAGTTAAACCATACTTTTGATTGAGCAGATCTGAACACTCTTTCTGTAGAAAATGCAACTGGACATTTGGAGCGCTAAGAGCGTAGTAGTGGAAAAAGGAATATATTCAAATATAAACTACACAGAAGCATTCTGTGAAACTTCTTTCTGATCTGAGCATTCAGCTAACAGAGTTAAACCATACTTTTGATTGAGCAGTTTTGAAACACTCTGTCTGTAGAAAATGCCACTGGACATTCGTAGCGCTAAGTGGGTAATAGTGGAAAAAAGAATATGTTCAAATATAAACTACACAGAAGCATTGTATGAAACTTCTTTCTGTTCTGTGCATTCAACTAACAGAGTTGAACCTTACTTTTGATTGAGCCGTTCTGAAACACTCTTTCTGTAGAAACTGCAATTGGACATTCTGAGCGCTAAGAGGCCTATATTGGGAAAAAGAATGTCTACAAATAAAAACTACACAGAAGAATTGTGTGAAACTTCTTTCTGTTCTGTTTGTTCAACAAAAAGACTTGAACCTTAGTTTTGATTGAGCCGTTCTGAAACACTCTTTCTGTAGAAAATGCAAGTGGAGATTCGGAGCGCTAAGAGTGTAATAGTGGAAAAAGGAATGCCTCCAAATATAAACTACACAGAATCATTCTGTGAAACTTCTTTCTGATCTGTGCATTCAGCTAACAGAGTTAAAACATACTTTTGATTGAGCAGATCTGAACACTCTTTCTGTAGAAAATGCAACCGGACATTTGGAGCGCTAAGAGAGTAGTAGTGGAAAAAGGAATATATTCAAATATAAACTACACAGAAGCATTCTGTGAAACTTCTTTCTGATCTGAGCATTCAGCTAGCAGAGTTAAACCATACTTTTGATTGAGCAGTTTTGAAACTCTCTGTCTGTAGAAAATGCAACTGGACATTCGTAGCGCTAAGTGGGTAATAGTGGAAAAAAGAATATGTTCAAATATAAACTACACAGAAGCATTGTATGAAATTTATTTCTGTTCTGTGCATTCAACTAACAGAGTTGAACCTTCTTTTTGATTGAGCCTTTCTGAAACACTCTTTCTGTAGAAACTGCAATTGGACATTCTGAGCGCTAAGAGGCCTATATTGGGAAAAATAATATCTTCAAATAAAAACTACACAGAAGCATTGTGTGAAACTTATCTATGATATGTTCATTAAGCTAACAGAGTTAAACCATACTTTTGATTGCGCAGTTCTGAACACTCTTTCTGTAGAAAATGCAAGTGGACATTCGGAGCGCTAAGAGGGTAATAGTGGAGAAAGGAATATATTCAAATATAAACTACACAGTAGCATTCTGTGAAAATTCTTTCTGTTCTGTGCATTCAACTAACAGAGTTGAACCTTACTTTTGATTGAGCCGTTCTGAAACACTCTTTCTGTAGAAACTGCAATTGGACATGCTAAGCGCTAAGAGGCCTACATTGGGAAAAAGAATATCTTCAAATAAAAACTACACAGATGCATTCTGTGAAACATATTTCTGATCTGTAAATTCAGTTAACAGAGATAAAACATATTTTTGATTGAGCAGTTATGAAACAATCTTTTTGTAGAAAATGCAAGTGGAGATTCGGAGCGCTAAGAGGGTAATAGTGGAAAAAGGAATGTCTTCAAATATAAACTACAGAGAATCATTCGGTGAAACTTCTTTCTGATCTGTGCATTCAGCTAACAGAGTTAAACCATACTTTTGATTGAGCAGATCTGAACACCCTTTCTGTAGAAAATGCAACTGGACATTTGGAGCGCTAAGAGCGTAGTAGTGGAAAAAGGAATATATTCAAATATAAACTACACAGAAGCATTCTGTGAAACTTCTTTCTGATCTGAGCATTCAGCTAACAGACTTAAACCATACTGTTGATTGAGCAGTTTTGAAACACTCTGTCTGTAGAAAATGCCACTGGACATTCGTAGCGCTAAGTGGGTAATAGTGGAAAAAAGAATATGTTCAAATATAAACTACACAGAAGCATTGTATGAAACTTCTTTCTGTTCTGTGCATTCAACTAACAGAGTTGAACCTTACTTTTGATTGAGCCGTTCTGAAACACTCTTTCTGTAGAAACTGCAATTGGACATTCTGAGCTCTAAGAGGCCTATATTGGGAAAAAGAATGTCTACAAATAAAAACTACACAGAAGAATTGTGTGAAACTTCTTTCTGTTCTGTTTGTTCAACAAAAAGACTTGAACCTTAGTTTTGATTGAGCCGTTCTGAAACACTCTTTCTGTAGAAAATGCAAGTGGAGATTCGGAGCGCTAAGAGGGTAATAGTGGAAAAAGGAATGCCTCCAAATATAAACTACACAGAATCATTCTGTGAAACTTCTTTCTGATCTGTGCATTCAGCTAACAGAGTTAAAACATACTTTTGATTGAGCAGATCTGAACACTCTTTCTGTAGAAAATGCAACCGGACATTTGGTGCGCTAAGAGAGTAGTAGTGGAAAAAGGAATATATTCAAATATAAACTACACAGAAGCATTCTGTGAAACTTCTTTCTGATCTGAGCATTCAGCTAACAGAGTTAAACCATACTTTTGATTGAGCAGTTTCGAAACTCTCTGTCTGTAGAAAATGCAACTGGACATTCGTAGCGCTAAGTGGGTAATAGTGGAAAAAAGAATATGTTCAAATATAAACTACACAGAAGCATTGTATGAAATTTCTTTCTGTTCTGTGCATTCAACTAACAGAGATGAACCTTAATTTTGATTGAGCCTTTCTGAAACACTCTTTCTGTAGAAACTGCTTTTGGACATTCTGAGCGCTAAGAGGCCTATATTGGGAAAAATAATATCTTCAAATAAAAACTACACAGAAGCATTGTGTGAAACTTATTTCTGATATGTTCATTAAGCTAACAGAGTTAAACCCTACTTTTGATTGCGCAGTTCTGAACACTCTTTCTGTAGAAAATGCAAGTGGACATTCGGAGCGCTAAGAGGGTAATAGTGGAGAAAGGAATATATTCAAATATAAACTACACAGTAGCATTCTGTGAAAATTCTTTCTGTTCTGTGCATTCAACTAACTGAGTTGAACCTTACTTTTGATTGAGCCGTTCTGAAACACTCTTTCTGTAAAAAATGCATTTGGACATGCTAAGCGCTAAGAGGCCTACATTGGGAAAAAGAATATCTTCAAATAAAACTACAGAGATGCATTCTGTGAAACTTATTTCTGATCTGTAAATTCAGTTAACAGAGATAAAACATATTTTTGATTGAGCAGTTATGAAACACTCTTTTTGTAGAAAATGCAAGTGGAGAATCGGAGCGCTAAGAGGATAATAGTGGAAAAAGGAATGTCTTCAAATATAAACTACACAGAATCATTCGGTGAAACTTCTTTCTGATCTGTGAATTCAGCTAACAGAGTTAAACCATACTTTTGATTGAGCAGATCTGAACACTCTTTCTGTAGAAAATGCAACTGGACATTTGGAGCGCTAAGAGCGTAGTAGTGGAAAAAGGAATATATTCAAATATAAACTACACAGAAGCATTCTGTGAAACTTCTTTCTGATCTGAGCATTCAGCTAACAGAGTTAAACCATACTTTTGATTGAGCAGTTTTGAAACACTCTGTCTGTAGAAAATGCCACTGGACATTCGTAGCGCTAAGTGGGTAATAGTGGAAAAAAGAATATGTTCAAATATAAACTACACAGAAGCATTGTATGAAACTTCTTTCTGTTCTGTGCATTCAACTAACAGAGTTGAACCTTACTTTTGATTGAGCCTTTCTGAAACACTCTTTCTGTAGAAACTGCAATTGGACATTCTGAGCGCTAAGAGGCCTATATTGGGAAAAAGAATGTCTACAAATAAAAACTACACAGAAGAATTGTGTGAAACTTCTTTCTGTTCTGTTTGTTCAACAAAAAGACTTGAACCTTAGTTTTGATTGAGCCGTTCTGAAACACTCTTTCTGTAGAAAATGCAAGTGGAGATTCGGAGCGCTAAGAAGGTAATAGCGGAAAAAGGAATGCCTCCAAATATAAACTACACAGAATCATTCTGTGAAACTTCTTTCTGATCTGTGCATTCAGCTAACAGAGTTAAAACATACTTTTGATTGAGCAGATCTGAACACTCTTTCTGTAGAAAATGCAACCGGACATTTGGAGCACTAAGAGAGTAGTAGTGGAAAAAGGAATATATTCAAATATAAACTACACAGAAGCATTCTGTGAAACTTCTTTCTGATCTGAGCATTCAGCTAACAGAGTTAAACCATACTTTTGATTGAGCAGTTTTGAAACTCTCTGTCTGTAGAAAACGCAACTGGACATTCGTAGCGCTAAGTGGGTAATAGTGGAAAAAAGAATATGTTCAAATATAAACTACACAGAAGCATTGTATGAAATTTATTTCTGTTCTGTGCATTCAACTAACAGAGTTGAACCTTCCTTTTGATTGAGCCTTTCTGAAACACTCTTTCGGTAGAAACTGCAATTGGACATTCTGAGCGCTAAGAGGCCTATATTGGGAAAAATAATATCTTCAAATAAAAACTACACAGAAGCATTGTGTGAAACTTATTTCTGATATGTTCATTAAGCTAACAGAGTTAAACCATACATTTGATTGCGCAGTTCTGAACACTCTTTCTGTAGAAAATGCAAGTGGACATTCGGAGCGCTAAGAGGGTAATAGTGGAGAAAGGAATATATTCAAATATAAACTACACAGTAGCATTCTGTGAAAATTCTTTCTGTTCTGTGCATTCAACTAACAGAGTTGAACCTTACTTTTGATTGACCCGTTCTGAAACACTCTTTCTGTAGAAACTGCAATTGGACATTCTGAGCTCTAAGAGGCCTATATTGGGAAAAAGAATGTCTACAAATAAAAACTACACAGAAGAATTGTGTGAAACTTCTTTCTTTTCTGTTTGTTCAACAAAAAGACTTGAACCTTAGTTTTGATTGAGCCGTTCTGAAACACTCTTTCTGTAGAAAATGCAAGTGGAGATTCGGAGCGCTAAGAGGGTAATAGTGGAAAAAGGAATGCCTCCAAATATAAACTACACAGAATCATTCTGTGAAACTTCTTTCTGATCTGTGCATTCAGCTAACAGAGTTAAAACATACTTTTGATTGAGCAGATCTGAACACTCTTTCTGTAGAAAATGCAACCGGACATTTGGTGCGCTAAGAGAGTAGTAGTGGAAAAAGGAATATATTCAAATATAAACTACACAGAAGCATTCTGTGAAACTTCTTTCTGATCTGAGCATTCAGCTAACAGAGTTAAACCATACTTTTGATTGAGCAGTTTTGAAACTCTCTGTCTGTAGAAAATGCAACTGGACATTCGTAGCGCTAAATGGGTAATAGTGGAAAAAAGAATATGTTCAAATATAAACTACACAGAAGCATTGTATGAAATTTCTTTCTGTTCTGTGCATTCAACTAACAGAGATGAACCTTACTTTTGATTGAGCCTTTCTGAAACACTCTTTCTGTAGAAACTGCTTTTGGACATTCTGAGCGCTAAGAGGCCTATATTGGGAAAAATAATATCTTCAAATAAAAACTACACAGAAGCATTGTGTGAAACTTATTTCTGATATGTTCATTAAGCTAACAGAGTTAAACCCTACTTTTGATTGCGCAGTTCTGAACACTCTTTCTGTAGAAAATGCAAGTGGACATTCGGAGCGCTAAGAGGGTAATAGTGGAGAAAGGAATATATTCAAATATAAACTACACAGTAGCATTCTGTGAAAATTCTTTCTGTTCTGTGCATTCAACTAACTGAGTTGAACCTTACTTTTGATTGAGCCGTTCTGAAACACTCTTTCTGTAAAAAATGCATTTGGACATGCTAAGCGCTAAGAGGCCTACATTGGGAAAAAGAATATCTTCAAATAAAAACTACAGAGATGCATTCTGTGAAACTTATTTCTGATCTGTAAATTCAGTTAACAGAGATAAAACATATTTTTGATTGAGCAGTTATGAAACACTCTTTTTGTAGAAAATGCAAGTGGAGATTCGGAGCGCTAAGAGGATAATAGTGGAAAAAGGAATGTCTTCAAATATAAACTACACAGAATCATTCGGTGAAACTTCTTTCTGATCTGTGAATTCAGCTAACAGAGTTAAACCATACTTTTGATTGAGCAGATCTGAACACTCTTTCTGTAGAAAATGCAACTGGACATTTGGAGCGCTAAGAGCGTAGTAGTGGAAAAAGGAATATATTCAAATATAAACTACACAGAAGCATTCTGTGAAACTTCTTTCTGATCTGAGCATTCAGCTAACAGAGTTAAACCACACTTTTGATTGAGCAGTTTTGAAACACTCTGTCTGTAGAAAATGCCACTGGACATTCGTAGCGCTAAGTGGGTAATAGTGGAAAAAAGAATATGTTCAAATATAAACTACACAGAAGCATTGTATGAAACTTCTTTCTGTTCTGTGCATTCAACTAACAGAGTTGAACCTTACTTTTGATTGAGCCGTTCTGAAACACTCTTTCTGTAGAAACTGCAATTGGACATTCTGAGCGCTAAGAGGCCTATATTGGGAAAAAGAATGTCTACAAATAAAAACTACACAGAAGATTTTTGTGAAACTTCTTTCTGTTCTGTTTGTTCAACAAAAAGACTTGAACCTTAGTTTTGATTGAGCCGTTCTGAAACACTCTTTCTGTAGAAAATGCAAGTGGAGATTCGGAGCTCTAAGAGGGTAATAGTGGAAAAAGGAATGCCTCCAAATATAAACTACACAGAATCATTCTGTGAAACTTCTTTCTGATCTGTGCATTCAGCTAACAGGGTTAAAACATACTTTTGATTGAGCAGATCTGAACACTCTTTCTGTAGAAAATGCAACCGGACATTTGGAGCGCTAAGAGAGTAGTAGTGGAAAAAGGAATATATTCAAATATAAACTACACAGAAGCATTCTGTGAAACTTCTTTCTGATCTGAGCATTCAGCTAACAGAGTTAAACCATACTTTTGATTGAGCAGTTTTGAAACTCTCTGTCTGTAGAAAATGCAACTGGACATTCGTAGCGCTAAGTGGGTAATAGTGGAAAAAAGAATATGTTCAAATATAAACTACACAGAAGCATTGTATGAAATTTATTTCTGTTCTGTGCATTCAACTAACAGAGTTGAACCTTCCTTTTGATTGAGCCTTTCTGAAACACTCTTTCGGTAGAAACTGCAATTGGACATTCTGAGCGCTAAGAGGCCTATATTGGGAAAAATAATATCTTCAAATAAAAACTACACAGAAGCATTGTGTGAAACTTATTTATGATATGTTCATTAAGCTAACAGAGTTAAACCATACTTTTGATTGCGCAGTTCTGAACACTCTTTCTGTAGAAAATGCAAGTGGACATTCGGAGCGCTAAGAGGGTAATAGTGGAGAAAGGAATATATTCAAATATAAACTACACAGTAGCATTCTGTGAAAATTCTTTCTGTTCTGTGCATTCAACTAACAGAGTTGAACCTTACTTTTGATTGAGCCGTTCTGAAACACTCTTTCTGTAGAAACTGCAATTGGACATGCTAAGCGCTAAGAGGCCTACATTGGGAAAAAGAATATCTTCAAATAAAAACTACACAGATGCATTCTGTGAAACTTATTTCTGATCTGTAAATTCAGATAACAGAGATAAAACATATTTTTGATTGAGCAGTTATGAAACACTCTTTTTATAGAAAATGCAAGTGGAGATTCGGAGCGCTAAGGGGGTAATAGTGGAAAAAGGAATGTCTTCAAATATAAACTACACAGAATCATTCGGTGAAACTTCTTTCTGATCTGTGCATTCAGCTAACAGAGTTAAACCATACTTTTGATTGAGCAGATCTGAACACTCTTTCTGTAGAAAATGCAACTGGACATTTGGAGCGCTAAGAGCGTAGTAGTGGAAAAAGGAATATATTCAAATATAAACTACACAGAAGCATTCTGTGAAACTTCTTTCTGATCTGAGCATTCAGCTAACAGAGTTAAACCATACTTTTGATTGAGCAGTTTTGAAACACTCTGTCTGTAGAAAATGCAACTGGACATTCGTAGCGCCAAGTGGGTAATAGTGAAAAAAAGAATATGTTCAAATATAAACTACACAGAAGCATTGTATGAAACTTCTTTCTGTTCTGTGCATTCAACTAACAGAGTTGAACCTTACTTTTGATTGAGCCTTTCTGAAACACTCTTTCTGTAGAAACTGCAATTGGACATTCTGAGCGCTAAGAGGCCTATATTGGGAAAAAGAATGTCTACAAATAAAAACTACACAGAAGAATTGTGTGAAACTTCATTCTGTTCTGTTTGTTCAACTAAAAGAGTTGAACCTTAGTTTTGATTGAGCCGTTCTGAAACACTCTTTCTGTAGAAAATGCAAGTGGATATTCGGAGCGCTAAGAGGGTAATAGTGGAAAAA
The DNA here is from genome assembly GCF_028878055.3 of Symphalangus syndactylus. Classification (NCBI taxonomy): domain Eukaryota; kingdom Metazoa; phylum Chordata; class Mammalia; order Primates; family Hylobatidae; genus Symphalangus; species Symphalangus syndactylus. The sequence continues at coordinate 1,349,017 of NC_072432.2, read as the reverse complement.
GGAATGTCTCCAAATATAAACTACACAGAATCATTCTGTGAAACTTCTTTCTGATCTGTGCATTCAGCTAACAGAGTTAAACCATACTTTTGATTGAGCAGATCTGAACACTCTTTCTGTAGAAAATGCAACTGGACATTCGTAGCGCCAAGTGGGTAATAGTGGAAAAAAGAATATGTTCAAATATAAACTACACAGAAGCATTCTATGAAATTTCTTTCTGTTCTGTGCATTCAACTAACAGAGTTGAAACTTACTTTTGATTGAGCCTTTCTGAAACACTCTTTCTGTAGAAACTGCAATTGGACATTCTGAGCGCTAAGAGGCCTATATTGGGAAAAATAATATCTTCAAATAAAAACTACACAGAAGCATTGTGTGAAACTTATTTCTGATATGTTCATTAAGCAATCAGAGTTAAACCATACTTTTGATTGCGCAGTACTGAACACTCTTTCTGTAGAAAATGCAAGTGGACATTCGGAGCGCTAAGAGGGTAATAGTGGAGAAAGGAATATATTCAAATATAAACTACACAGTAGCATTCTGTGAAAATTCTTTCTGTTCTGTGCATTCAGCTAACTTAGTTGAACCTTACTTTTGATTGAGCCGTTCTGAAACACTCTTTCTGTAAAAAATGCAATTGGACATGCTAAGCGCTAAGAGGCCTACATTGGGAAAAAGAATATCTTCAAATAAAAACTACACAGATGCATTCTGTGAAACATATTTCTGATCTGTAAATTCAGTTAACAGAGATAAAACATATTTTTGATTGAGCAGTTATGAAACACTCTTTTTGTAGAAAATGCAAGTGGAGATTCGGAGCGCTAAGTGGGTAATAGTGGAAAAAGTAATGTCTTCAAATATAAACTACAGAGAATCATTCGGTGAAACTTCTTTCTGATCTGTGCATTCAGCTAACAGAATTAAACCATACTTTTGATTGAGCAGATCTGAACACTCTTTCTGTAGAAAATGCAACTGGACATTTGGAGCGCTAAGAGCGTAGTAGTGGAAAAAGGAATATATTCAAATATAAACTACACAGAAGCATTCTGTGAAACTTCTTTCTGATCTGAGCATTCAGCTAACAGAGTTAAACCATACTGTTGATTGAGCAGTTTTGAAACACTCTGTCTGTAGAAAATGCCACTGGACATTCGTAGCGCTAAGTGGGTAATAGTGGAAAAAAGAATATGTTCAAATATAAACTACACAGAAGCATTGTATGAAACTACTTTCTGTTCTGTGCATTCAACTAACAGAGTTGAACCTTACTTTTGATTGAGCCGTTCTGAAACACTCTTTCTGTAGAAACTGCAATTGGACATTCTGAGCGCTAAGAGGCCTATATTGGGAAAAAGAATGTCTACAAATAAAAACTACACAGAAGAATTGTGTGAAACTTCTTTCTGTTCTGTTTGTTCAACAAAAAGACTTGAACCTTAGTTTTGATTGAGCCGTTCTGAAACACTCTTTCTGTAGAAAATGCAAGTGGAGATTCGGAGCGCTAAGAGGGTAATAGTGGAAAAAGGAATGCCTCCAAATATAAACTACACAGAATCATTCTGTGAAACTTCTTTCTGATCTGTGCATTCAGCTAACAGAGTTAAAACATACTTTTGATTGAGCAGATCTGAACACTCTTTCTGTAGAAAATGCAACCGGACATTTGGTGCGCTAAGAGAGTAGTAGTGGAAAAAGGAATATATTCAAATATAAACTACACAGAAGCATTCTGTGAAACTTCTTTCTGATCTGAGCATTCAGCTAACAGAGTTAAACCATACTTTTGATTGAGCAGTTTTGAAACTCTCTGTCTGTAGAAAATGCAACTGGACATTCGTAGCGCTAAGTGGGTAATAGTGGAAAAAAGAATATGTTCAAATATAAACTACACAGAAGCATTGTATGAAATTTCTTTCTGTTCTGTGCATTCAACTAACAGAGATGAACCTTACTTTTGATTGAGCCTTTCTGAAACACTCTTTCTGTAGAAACTGCTTTTGGACATTCTGAGCGCTAAGAGGCCTATATTGGGAAAAATAATATCTTCAAATAAAAACTACACAGAAGCATTGTGTGAAACTTATTTCTGATATGTTCATTAAGCTAACAGAGTTAAACCCTACTTTTGATTGCGCAGTTCTGAACACTCTTTCTGTAGAAAATGCAAGTGGACATTCGGAGCGCTAAGAAGGTAATAGTGGAGAAAGGAATATATTCAAATATAAACTACACAGTAGCATTCTGTGAAAATTCTTTCTGTTCTGTGAATTCAACTAACAGAGTTGAACCTTACTTTTGATTGAGCCGTTCTGAAACACTCTTTCTGTAGAAACTGCAATTGGACATGCTAAGCGCTAAGAGGCCTACATTGGGAAAAAGAATATCTTCAAACAAAAACTACACAGATGCATTCTGTGAAACTAATTTCTGATCTGTAAATTCAGTTAACAGAGATAAAATATATTTTTGATTGAGCAGTTATGAAACACTCTTTTTGTAGAAAATGCAAGTGGAGATTCGGAGCGCTAAGAGGGTAATAGTGGAAAAAGGAATGTCTTCAAATATAAACTACACAGAATCATTCGGTGAAACGTCTTTCTGATCTGTGCATTCAGCTAACAGAGTTAAACCATAGTTTTGATTGAGCAGATCTGAACACTCTTTCTTTAGAAAATGCAACTGGACATTTGGAGCGCTAAGAGCGTAGTAGTGGAAAAAGGAATATATTCAAATATAAACTACACAGAAGCATTCTGTGAAACTTCTTTCTGATCTGAGCATTCAGCTAACAGAGTTAAACCATACTTTTGATTGAGCAGTTTTGAAACACTCTGTCTGTAGAAAATGCAACTGGACATTCGTAGCGCTAAGTGGGTAATAGTGGAAAAAATAATGTGTTCAAATATAAACTACGCAGAAGCATTGTATGAAACTTCTTTCTGTTCTGTGCATTCAACTAACAGAGTTGAACCTTACTTTTGATTGAGCCGTTCTGAAACACTCTTTCTGTAGAAACTGCAATTGGACATTCTGAGCGCTAAGAGGCCTATATTGGGAAAAAGAATGTCTACAAATAAAAACTACACAGAAGAATTGTGTGAAACTTCTTTCTGTTCTGTTTGTTCAACTAAAAGAGTTGAACCTTAGATTTGATTGAGCCGTTCTGAAACACTCTTTCTGTAGAAAATGCAAGTGGAGATTCGGAGCGCTAAGAGGGTAATAGTGGAAAAAGGAATGTCTCCAAATATAAAATACACAGAATCATTCTGTGAAACTTCTTTCTGATCTGTGCATTCAGCTAACAGAGTTAAACCATACTTTTGATTGGGCAGATCTGAGCAATCTTTCTGTAGAAAATGCAACTGGACATTTGGAGCGCTAAGAGAGTAGTAGTGGAAAAAGGAATATATTCAAATATAAACTACACAGAAGCATTCTGTGAAACTTCTTTCTGATCTGAGCATTCAGCTAACAGAGTTAAACCATACTTTTGATTGAGCAGTTTTGAAACACTCTGTCTGTAGAAAATGCAACTGGACATTCGTAGCGCCAAGTGGGTAATAGTGGAAAAAATAATATCTTCAAATATAAACTACACAGAAGCATTGTATGAAATTTCTTTCTGTTCTGTGCATTCAACTAACAGAGTTGAACCTTCCTTTTGATTGAGCCTTTCTGAAACACTCTTTCGGTAGAAACTGCAATTGGACATTCTGAGCGCTAAGAGACCTATATTGGGAAAAAAAAATATCTTCAAATAAAAACTACACAGAAGCATTGTGTGAAACTTATTTATGATATGTTCATTAAGCTAACAGAGTTAAACCATACTTTTGATTGCGCAGTTCTGAACACTCTTTCTGTAGAAAATGCAAGTGGACATTCGGAGCGCTAAGAGGGTAATAGTGGAGAAAGGAATATATTGAAATATAAACTACACAGTAGCATTCTGTGAAAATTCTTTCTGTTCTGTGCATTCAACTAACAGAGTTCAACCTTACTTTTGATTGAGCCGTTCTGAAACACTCTTTCTGTAGAAACTGCAATTGGACATGCTAAGCGCTAAGAGGCCTACATTGGGAAAAAGAATATCTTCAAATAAAAACTACACAGATGCATTCTGTGAAACTTATTTCTGATCTGTAAATTCAGATAACAGAGATAAAACATATTTTTGATTGAGCAGTTATGAAACACTCTTTTTGTACAAAATGCAAGTGGAGATTCGGAGCGCTAAGAGGGTAATAGTGGAAAAAGGAATGTCTTCAAATATAAACTACACAGAATCATTCGGTGAAACTTCTTTCTGATCTGTGCATTCAGCTAACAGAGTTAAACCATACTTTTGATTGAGCAGATCTGAACACTCTTTCTGTAGAAAATGCAACTGGACATTTGGAGCGCTAAGAGCGTAGTAGTGGAAAAAGGAATATATTCAAATATAAACTACACAGAAGCATTCTGTGAAACTTCTTTCTGATCTGAGCATTCAGCTAACAGAGTTAAACCATACTTTTGATTGAGCAGTTTTGAAACACTCTGTCTGTAGAAAATGCAACTGGACATTCGTAGCGCTAAGTGGGTAATAGTGGAAAAAAGAATATGTTCAAATATAAACTACACAGAAGCATTGTATGAAACTTCTTTCTGTTCTGTGCATTCAACTAACAGAGTTGAACCTTACTTTTGATTGAGCCGTTCTGAAACACTCTTTCTGTAGAAACTGCAATTGGACATTCTGAGCGCTAAGAGGCCTATATTGGGAAAAAGAATGTCTACAAATAAAAACTACACAGAAGAATTGTGTGAAACTTCTTTCTGTTCTGTTTGTTCAACTAAAAGAGTTGAACCTTAGTTTTGATTGAGCCATTCTGAAACACTCTTTCTGTAGAAAATGCAAGTGGAGATTCGGAGCGCTAAGAGGGTAATAGTGGAAAAAGGAATGTCTCCAAATATAAACTACACAGAATCATTCTGTGAAACTTCTTTCTGATCTGTGCATTCAGCTAACAGAGTTAAACCATACTTTTGATTGAGCAGATCTGAACACTCTTTCTGTAGAAAATGCAACTGCACATTTGGAGCTCTAAGAGAGTAGTAGTGGAAAAAGGAATATATTCAAATATAAACTACACAGAAGCATTCTGTGAAACTTCTTTCTGATCTGAGCATTCAGCTAAAAGAGTTAAACCATACTTTTGATTTAGCAGTTTTGAAACACTCTGTCTGTAGAAAATGCAACTGGACATTCGTAGCGCCAAGTGGGTAATAGTGGAAAAAAGAATATGTTCAAATATAAACTACACAGAAGCATTGTATGAAATTTCTTTCTGTTCTGTGCATTCAACTAACAGAGTTGAACCTTACTTTTGATTGAGCCTTTCTGAAACACTCTTTCTGAAGAAAGTGCAATTGGACATTCTGAGCGCTAAGAGGCCTATATTGGGAAAAATAATATCTTCAAATAAAAACTACACAGAAGCATTGTGTGAAACTTATTTCTGATATGTTCATTAAGCTAACAGAGTTAAACCATACGTTTGATTGCGCAGTACTGAACACTTTTTCTGTAGAAAATGCAAGTGGACATTCGGAGCGCTAAGAGGGTAATAGTGGAGAAAGGAATATATTCAAATATAAACTACACAGTAGCATTCTGTGAAAATTCTTTCTGTTCTGTGCATTCAACTAACTGAGTTGAACCTTACTTTTGATTGAGCCGTTCTGAAACACTCTTTCTGTAAAAAATGCAATTGGACATGCTAAGCGCTAAGAGGCCTACATTGGGAAAAAGAATATCTTCAAATAAAAACTACACAGATGCATTCTGTGAAACTTATTTCTGATCTGTAAATTCAGTTAACAGAGATAAAACATATTTTTGATTGAGCAGTTATGAAACACTCTTTTTGTAGAAAATGCAAGTGGAGATTCGGAGCGCTAAGAGGGTAATAGTGGAAAAAGGAATGTCTTCAAATATAAACTACAGAGAATCATTCAGTGAAACTTCTTTCTGATCTGTGCATTCAGCTAACAGAGTTAAACCATACTTTTGATTGAGCAGATCTGAACACTCTTTCTGTAGAAAATGCAACTGGACATTTGGAGCGCTAAGAGCGTAGTAGTGGAAAAAGGAATATATTCAAATATAAACTACACAGAAGCATTCCGTGAAACTTCTTTCTGATCTGAGCATTCAGCTAACAGAGTTAAACCATACTTTTGATTGAGCAGTTTTGAAACACTCTGTCTGTAGAAAATGCCACTGGACATTCGTAGCGCTAAGTGGGTAATAGTGGAAAAAAGAATATGTTCAAATATAAACTACACAGAAGCATTGTATGAAATTACTTTCTGTTCTGTGAATTCAACTAACAGAGTTGAACCTTACTTTTGATTGAGCCGTTCTGAAACACTCTTTCTGTAGAAACTGCAATTGGACATTCTGAGCGCTAAGAGGCCTATATTGGGAAAGATAATATCTTCAAATAAAAACTACACAGAAGCATTGTGTGAAACTTATTTCTGATATGTTCATTAAGCTAACAGAGTTAAACCATAGTTTGGATTGCGCAGTTCTGAACACTCTTTCTGTAGAAAATGCAAGTGGACATTCGGAGCGCTAAGAGGGTAATAGTGGAGAAAGGAATATATTGAAATATAAACTACACAGTAGCATTCTGTGAAAAATCTTTCTGTTCTGTGCATTCAACTAACAGAGTTGAACCTTACTTTTGATGGAGCCGTTCTGAAACACTCTTTCTGTAGAAACTGCAATTGGACATGCTAAGCGCTAAGAGGCCTACATTGGGAAAAAGAATATCTTCAAATAAAAACTACACAGATGCATTCTGTGAAACTTATTTCTGATCTGTAAATTCAGTTAACAGAGATAAAACATATTTTTGATTGAGCAGTTATGAAACACTCTTTTTGTAGAAAATGCAAGTGGAGATTCGGAGCGCTAAGAGGGAAATAGTGGAAAAAGGAATGTCTTCAAATATAAACTACACAGAATCATTCGGTGAAACTTCTTTCTGATCTGTGCATTCAGCTAACAGAGTTAAACCATACTTTTGATTGAGCAGATCTGAACACTCTTTCTGTAGAAAATGCAACTGGACATTTGGAGCGCTAAGAGCGTAGTAGTGGAAAAAGGAATATATTCAAATATAAACTACACAGAAGCATTCTGTGAAACATCTTTCTGATCTGAGCATTCAGCTAACAGAGTTAAACCATACTTTTGATTGAGCAGTTTTGAAACACTCTGTCTGTAGAAAATGCAACTGGACATTCGTAGCGCCAAGTGGGTAATAGTGGAAAAAAGAATATGTTCAAATATAAACTACACAGAAGCATTCTATGAAATTTCTTTCTGTTCTGTGCATTCAACTAACAGAGTTGAAACTTACTTTTGATTGAGCCTTTCTGAAACACTCTTTCTGTAGAAACTGCAATTGGACATTCTGAGCGCTAAGAGGCCTATATTGGGAAAAATAATATCTTCAAATAAAAACTACACAGAAGCATTGTGTGAAACTTATTTCTGATATGTTCATTAAGCTATCAGAGTTAAACCATACTTTTGATTGCGCAGTACTGAACACTCTTTCTGTAGAAAATGCAAGTGGACATTCGGAGCGCTAAGAGGGTAATAGTGGAGAAAGGAATATATTCAAATATAAACTACACAGTAGCATTCTGTGAAAATTCTTTCTGTTCTGTGCATTCAGCTAACTGAGTTGAACCTTACTTTTGATTGAGCCGTTCTGAAACACTCTTTCTGTAAAAAATGCAATTGGACATGCTAAGCGCTAAGAGGCCTACATTGGGAAAAAGAATATCTTCAAATAAAAACTACACAGATGCATTCTGTGAAACATATTTCTGATCTGTAAATTCAGTTAACAGAGATAAAACATATTTTTGATTGAGCAGTTATGAAACACTCTTTTTGTAGAAAATGCAAGTGGAGATTCGGAGCGCTAAGAGGTTAATAGTGGAAAAAGGAATGTCTTCAAATATAAACTACAGAGAATCATTCGGTGAAACTTCTTTCTGATCTGTGCATTCAGCTAACAGAGTTAAACCATACTTTTGAATGAGCAGTTTTGAAACACTCAGTCTGTAGAAAATGCAACTGGACATTCGTAGCGCTAAGTGGGTAATAGTGGAAAAAAGAATATGTTCAAATATAAACTACACAGAAGCATTGTATGAAACTACTTTCTGTTCTGTGCATTCAACTAACAGAGTTGAACCTTACTTTTGATTGAGCCGTTCTGAAACACTCTTTCTGTAGAAACTGCAGTTGGACATTCTGAGCGCTAAGAGGCCTGTATTGGGAAAAAGAATGTCTACAAATAAAAACTACACAGAAGATTTGTGTGAAACTTCTTTCTGTTCTGTTTGTTCAACAAAAAGACTTGAACCTTAGTTTTGATTGAGCCGTTCTGAAACACTCTTTCTGTAGAAAATGCAAGTGGAGATTCGGAGCGCTAAGAGGGTAATAGTGGAAAAAGGAATGCCTCCAAATATAAACTACACAGAATCATTCTGTGAAACTTCTTTCTGATCTGTGCATTCAGCTAACAGAGTTAAAACATACTTTTGATTGAGCAGATCTGAACACTCTTTCTGTAGAAAATGCAACCGGACATTTGGTGCGCTAAGAGAGTAGTAGTGGAAAAAGGAATATATTCAAATATAAACTACACAGAAGCATTCTGTGAAACTTCTTTCTGATCTGAGCATTCAGCTAACAGAGTTAAACCATACTTTTGATTGAGCAGTTTTGAAACTCTCTGTCTGTAGAAAATGCAACTGGACATTCGTAGCGCTAAGTGGGTAATAGTGGAAAAAAGAATATGTTCAAATATAAACTACACAGAAGCATTGTATGAAATTTCTTTCTGTTCTGTGCATTCAACTAACAGAGATGAACCTTACTTTTGATTGAGCCTTTCTGAAACACTCTTTCTGTAGAAACTGCTTTTGGACATTCTGAGCGCTAAGAGGCCTATATTGAGAAAAATAATATCTTCAAATAAAAACTACACAGAAGCATTGTGTGAAACTTATTTCTGATATGTTCATTAAGCTAACAGAGTTAAACCCTACTTTTGATTGCGCAGTTCTGAACACTCTTTCTGTAGAAAATGCAAGTGGACATTCCGAGCGCTAAGAGGGTAATAGTGGAGAAAGGAATATATTCAAATATAAACTACACAGTAGCATTCTGTGAAAATTCTTTCTGTTCTGTGAATTCAACTAACAGAGTTGAACCTTACTTTTGATTGAGCCGTTCTGAAACACTCTTTCTGTAGAAACTGCAATTGGACATGCTAAGCGCTAAGAGGCCTACATTGGGAAAAAGAATATCTTCAAATAAAAACTACACAGATGCATTCTGTGAAACTAATTTCTGATCTGTAAAATCAGTTAACAGAGATAAAATATATTTTTGATTGAGCAGTTATGAAACACTCTTTTTGTAGAAAATGCAAGTGGAGATTCGGAGCGCTAAGAGGGTAATAGTGGAAAAAGGAATGTCTTCAAATATAAACTACACAGAATCATTCGGTGAAACTTCTTTCTGATCTGTGCATTCAGCTAACAGAGTTAAACCATAGTTTTGATTGAGCAGATCTGAACACTCTTTATGTAGAAAATGCAACTGGACATTTGGAGCGCTAAGAGCGTAGTAGTGGAAAAAGGAATATATTCAAATATAAACTACACAGAAGCATTCTGTGAAACTTCTTTCTGATCTGAGCATTCAGCTAACAGAGTTAAACCATACTTTTGATTGAGCAGTTTTGAAACACTCTGTCTGTAGAAAATGCAACTGGACATTCGTAGCGCTAAGTGGGTAATAGTGGAAAAAATAATGTGTTCAAATATAAACTACACAGAAGCATTTTATGAAACTTCTTTCTGTTCTGTGCATTCAACTAACAGAGTTGAACCTTACTTTTGATTGAGCCGTTCTGAAACACTCTTTCTGTAGAAACTGCAATTGGACATTCTGAGCGCTAAGAGGCCTATATTGGGAAAAAGAATGTCTACAAATAAAAACTACACAGAAGAATTGTGTGAAACTTCTTTCTGTTCTGTTTGTTCAACTAAAAGAGTTGAACCTTAGTTTTGATTGAGCCGTTCTGAAACACTCTTTCTGTAGAAAATGCAAGTGGAGATTCGGAGCGCTAAGAGGGTAATAGTGGAAAAAGGAATGCCTCCAAATATAAACTACACAGAATCATTCTGTGAAACTTCTTTCTGATCTGTGCATTCAGCTAACAGAGTTAAAACATACTTTTGATTGAGCAGATCTGAACACTCTTTCTGTAGAAAATGCAACCGGACATTTGGTGCGCTAAGAGAGTAGTAGTGGAAAAAGGAATATATTCAAATATAAACTACACAGAAGCATTCTGTGAAACTTCTTTCTGATCTGAGCATTCAGCTAACAGAGTTAAACCATACTTTTGATTGAGCAGTTTTGAAACTCTCTGTCTGTAGAAAATGCAACTGGACATTCGTAGCGCTAAGTGGGTAATAGTGGAAAAAAGAATATGTTCAAATATAAACTACACAGAAGCATTGTATGAAATTTCTTTCTGTTCTGTGCATTCAACTAACAGAGATGAACCTTACTTTTGATTGAGCCTTTCTGAAACACTCTTTCTGTAGAAACTGCTTTTGGACATTCTGAGCGCTAAGAGGCCTATATTGGGAAAAATAATATCTTCAAATAAAAACTACACAGAAGCATTGTGTGAAACTTATTTCTGATATGTTCATTAAGCTAACAGAGTTAAACCCTACTTTTGATTGCGCAGTTCTGAACACTCTTTCTGTAGAAAATGCAAGTGGACATTCGGAGCGCTAAGAAGGTAATAGTGGAGAAAGGAATATATTCAAATATAAACTACACAGTAGCATTCTGTGAAAATTCTTTCTGTTCTGTGAATTCAACTAACAGAGTTGAACCTTACTTTTGATTGAGCCGTTCTGAAACACTCTTTCTGTAGAAACTGCAATTGGACATGCTAAGCGCTAAGAGGCCTACATTGGGAAAAAGAATATCTTCAAATAAAAACTACACAGATGCATTCTGTGAAACTAATTTCTGATCTGTAAATTCAGTTAACAGAGATAAAATATATTTTTGATTGAGCAGTTATGAAACACTCTTTTTGTAGAAAATGCAAGTGGAGATTCGGAGCGCTAAGAGGGTAATAGTGGAAAAAGGAATGTCTTCAAATATAAACTACACAGAATCATTCGGTGAAACGTCTTTCTGATCTGTGCATTCAGCTAACAGAGTTAAACCATAGTTTTGATTGAGCAGATCTGAACACTCTTTCTGTAGAAAATGCAACTGGACATTTGGAGCGCTAAGAGCGTAGTAGTGGAAAAAGGAATATATTCAAATATAAACTACACAGAAGCATTCTGTGAAACTTCTTTCTGATCTGAGCATTCAGCTAACAGAGTTAAACCATACTTTTGATTGAGCAGTTTTGAAACACTCTGTCTGTAGAAAATGCAACTGGACATTCGTAGCGCTAAGTGGGTAATAGTGGAAAAAATAATGTGTTCAAATATAAACTACACAGAAGCATTGTATGAAACTTCTTTCTGTTCTGTGCATTCAACTAACAGAGTTGAACCTTACTTTTGATTGAGCCGTTCTGAAACACTCTTTCTGTAGAAACTGCAATTGGACATTCTGAGCGCTAAGAGGCCTATATTGGGAAAAAGAATGTCTACAAATAAAAACTACACAGAAGAATTGTGTGAAACTTCTTTCTGTTCTGTTTGTTCAACTAAAAGAGTTGAACCTTAGATTTGATTGAGCCGTTCTGAAACACTCTTTCTGTAGAAAATGCAAGTGGAGATTCGGAGCGCTAAGAGGGTAATAGTGGAAAAAGGAATGTCTCCAAATATAAACTACACAGAATCATTCTGTGAAACTTCTTTCTGATCTGTGCATTCAGCTAACAGAGTTAAACCATACTTTTGATTGGGCAGATCTGAGCAATCTTTCTGTAGAAAATGCAACTGGACATTTGGAGCGCTAAGAGAGTAGTAGTGGAAAAAGGAATATATTCAAATATAAACTACACAGAAGCATTCTGTGAAACTTCTTTCTGATCTGAGCATTCAGCTAACAGAGTTAAACCATACTTTTGATTGAGCAGTTTTGAAACACTCTGTCTGTAGAAAATGCAACTGGACATTCGTAGCGCCAAGTGGGTAATAGTGGAAAAAATAATATCTTCAAATATAAACTACACAGAAGCATTGTATGAAATTTCTTTCTGTTCTGTGCATTCAACTAACAGAGTTGAACCTTCCTTTTGATTGAGCCTTTCTGAAACACTCTTTCGGTAGAAACTGCAATTGGACATTCTGAGCGCTAAGAGACCTATATTGGGAAAAAAAAATATCTTCAAATAAAAACTACACAGAAGCATTGTGTGAAACTTATTTATGATATGTTCATTAAGCTAACAGAGTTAAACCATACTTTTGATTGCGCAGTTCTGAACACTCTTTCTGTAGAAAATGCAAGTGGACATTCGGAGCGCTAAGAGGGTAATAGTGGAGAAAGGAATATATTGAAATATAAACTACACAGTAGCATTCTGTGAAAATTCTTTCTGTTCTGTGCATTCAACTAACAGAGTTGAACCTTACTTTTGATTGAGCCGTTCTGAAACACTCTTTCTGTAGAAACTGCAATTGGACATGCTAAGCGCTAAGAGGCCTACATTGGGAAAACGAATATCTTCAAATAAAAACTACACAGATGCATTCTGTGAAACTTATTTCTGATCTGTAAATTCAGATAACAGAGATAAAACATATTTTTGATTGAGCAGTTATGAAACACTCTTTTTGTACAAAATGCAAGTGGAGATTCGGAGCGCTAAGAGGGTAATAGTGGAAAAAGGAATGTCTTCAAATATAAACTACACAGAATCATTCGGTGAAACTTCTTTCTGATCTGTGCATTCAGCTAACAGAGTTAAAACATACTTTTGATTGAGCAGATCTGAACACTCTTTCTGTAGAAAATGCAACTGGACATTTGGAGCGCTAAGAGCGTAGTAGTGGAAAAAGGAATATATTCAAATATAAACTACACAGAAGCATTCTGTGAAACTTCTTTCTGATCTGAGCATTCAGCTAACAGAGTTAAACCATACTTTTGATTGAGCAGTTTTGAAACACTCTGTCTGTAGAAAATGCAACTGGACATTCGTAGCGCTAAGTGGGTAATAGTGGAAAAAAGAATATGTTCAAATATAAACTACACAGAAGCATTGTATGAAACTTCTTTCTGTTCTGTGCATTCAACTAACAGAGTTGAACCTTACTTTTGATTGAGCCGTTCTGAAACACTCTTTCTGTAGAAACTGCAATTGGACATTCTGAGCGCTAAGAGGCCTATATTGGGAAAAAGAATGTCTACAAATAAAAACTACACAGAAGAATTGTGTGAAACTTCTTTCTGTTCTGTTTGTTCAACTAAAAGAGTTGAACCTTAGTTTTGATTGAGCCGTTCTGAAACACTCTTTCTGTAGAAAATGCAAGTGGAGATTCGGAGCACTAAGAGGGTAATAGTGGAAAAAGGAATGTCTCCAAATATAAACTACACAGAATCATTCTGTGAAACTTCTTTCTGATCTGTGCATTCAGCTAACAGAGTTAAAGCATACTTTTGATTGAGCAGATCTGAACACTCTTTCTGTAGAAAATGCAACTGCACATTTGGAGCGCTAAGAGAGTAGTAGTGGAAAAAGGAATATATTCAAATATAAACTACACAGAAGCATTCTGTGAAACTTCTTTCTGATCTGAGCATTCAGCTAACAGAGTTAAACCATACTTTTGATTTAGCAGTTTTGAAACACTCTGTCTGTAGAAAATGCAACTGGACATTCGTAGCGCCAAGTGGGTAATAGTGGAAAAAAGAATATGTTCAAATATAAACTACACAGAAGCATTGTATGAAATTTCTTTCTGTTCTGTGCATTCAACTAACAGAGTTGAACCTTACTTTTGATTGAGCCTTTCTGAAACACTCTTTCTGAAGAAAGTGCAATTGGACATTCTGAGCGCTAAGAGGCCTATATTGGGAAAAATAATATCTTCAAATAAAAACTACACAGAAACATTGTGTGAAACTTATTTCTGATATGTTCATTAAGCTAACAGAGTTAAACCATACGTTTGATTGCGCAGTACTGAACACTTTTTCTGTAGAAAATGCAAGTGGACATTCGGAGCGCTAAGAGGGTAATAGTGGAGAAAGGAATATATTCAAATATAAACTACACAGTAGCATTCTGTGAAAATTCTTTCTGTTCTGTGCATTCAACTAACTGAGTTGAACCTTACTTTTGATTGAGCCGTTCTGAAACACTCTTTCTGTAAAAAATGCAATTGGACATGCTAAGCGCTAAGAGGCCTACATTGGGAAAAAGAATATCTTCAAATAAAAACTACACAGATGCATTCTGTGAAACTTATTTCTGATCTGTAAATTCAGTTAACAGAGATAAAACATATTTTTGATTGAGCAGTTATGAAACACTCTTTTTGTAGAAAATGCAAGTGGAGATTCGGAGCGCTAAGAGGGTAATAGTGGAAAAAGGAATGTCTTCAAATATAAACTACAGAGAAACATTCAGTGAAACTTCTTTCTGATCTGTGCATTCAGCTAACAGAGTTAAACCATACTTTTGATTGAGCAGATCTGAACACTCTTTCTGTAGAAAATGCAACTGGACATTTGGAGCGCTAAGAGCGTAGTAGTGGAAAAAGGAATATATTCAAATATAAACTACACAGAAGCATTCCGTGAAACTTCTTTCTGATCTGAGCATTCAGCTAACAGAGTTAAACCATACTTTTGATTGAGCAGTTTTGAAACACTCTGTCTGTAGAAAATGCCACTGGACATTCGTAGCGCTAAGTGGGTAATAGTGGAAAAAAGAATATGTTCAAATATAAACTACACAGAAGCATTGTATGAAATTACTTTCTGTTCTGTGAATTCAACTAACAGAGTTGAACCTTACTTTTGATTGAGCCGTTCTGAAACACTCTTTCTGTAGAAACTGCAATTGGACATTCTGAGCGCTAAGAGGCCTATATTGGGAAAGATAATATCTTCAAATAAAAACTACACAGAAGCATTGTGTGAAACTTATTTCTGATATGTTCATTAAGCTAACAGAGTTAAACCATAGTTTGGATTGCGCAGTTCTGAACACTCTTTCTGTAGAAAATGCAAGTGGACATTCGGAGCGCTAAGAGGGTAATAGTGGAGAAAGGAATATATTCAAATATAAACTACACAGTAGCATTCTGTGAAAAATCTTTCTGTTCTGTGCATTCAACTAACAGAGTTGAACCTTACTTTTGATTGAGCCGTTCTGAAACACTCTTTCTGTGGAAACTGCAATTGGACATGCTAAGCGCTAAGAGGCCTACATTGGGAAAAAGAATATCTTCAAATAAAAACTACACAGATGCATTCTGTGAAACTTATTTCTGATCTGTAAATTCAGTTAACAGAGATAAAACATATTTTTGATTGAGCAGTTATGAAACACTCTTTTTGTAGAAAATGCAAGTGGAGATTCGGAGCGCTAAGAGGGAAATAGTGGAAAAAGGAATGTCTTCAAATATAAACTACACAGAATCATTCGGTGAAACTTCTTTCTGATCTGTGCATTCAGCTAACAGAGTTAAACCATACTTTTGATTGAGCAGATCTGAACACTCTTTCTGTAGAAAATGCAACTGGACATTTGGAGCGCTAAGAGCGTAGTAGTGGAAAAAGGAATATATTCAAATATAAACTACACAGAAGCATTCTGTGAAACTTCTTTCTGATCTGAGCATTCAGCTAACAGAGTTAAACCATACTTTTGATTGAGCAGTTTTGAAACACTCTGTCTGTAGAAAATGCAACTGGACATTCGTAGCGCCAAGTGGGTAATAGTGGAAAAAAGAATATGTTCAAATATAAACTACACAGAAGCATTCTATGAAATTTCTTTCTGTTCTGTGCATTCAACTAACAGAGTTGAAACTTACTTTTGATTGAGCCTTTCTGAAACACTCTTTCTGTAGAAACTGCAATTGGACATTCTGAGCGCTAAGAGGCCTATATTGGGAAAAATAATATCTTCAAATAAAAACTACACAGAAGCATTGTGTGAAACTTATTTCTGATATGTTCATTAAGCTATCAGAGTTAAACCATACTTTTGATTGCGCAGTACTGAACACTCTTTCTGTAGAAAATGCAAGTGGACATTCGGAGCGCTAAGAGGGTAATAGTGGAGAAAGGAATATATTCAAATATAAACTACACAGTAGCATTCTGTGAAAATTCTTTCTGTTCTGTGCATTCAGCTAACTGAGTTGAACCTTACTTTTGATTGAGCCGTTCTGAAACACTCTTTCTGTAAAAAATGCAATTGGACATGCTAAGCGCTAAGAGGCCTACATTGGGAAAAAGAATATCTTCAAATAAAAACTACACAGATGCATTCTGTGAAACATATTTCTGATCTGTAAATTCAGTTAACAGAGATAAAACATATTTTTGATTGAGCAGTTATGAAACACTCTTTTTGTAGAAAATGCAAGTGGAGATTCGGAGCGCTAAGAGGGTAATAGTGGAAAAAGGAATGTCTTCAAATATAAACTACAGAGAATCATTCGGTGAAACTTCTTTCTGATCTGTGCATTCAGCTAACAGAGTTAAACCATACTTTTGATTGAGCAGATCTGAACACTCTTTCTGTAGAAAATGCAACTGGACATTTGGAGCGCTAAGAGCGTAGTAGTGGAAAAAGGAATATATTCAAATATAAACTACACAGAAGCATTCTGTGAAACTTCTTTCTGATCTGAGCATTCAGCTAACAGAGTTAAACCATACTGTTGATTGAGCAGTTTTGAAACACTCTGTCTGTAGAAAATGCCACTGGACATTCGTAGCGCTAAGTGGGTAATAGTGGAAAAAAGAATATGTTCAAATATAAACTACACAGAAGCATTGTATGAAACTTCTTTCTGTTCTGTGCATTCAACTAACAGAGTTGAACCTTACTTTTGATTGAGCCGTTCTGAAACACTCTTTCTGTAGAAACTGAAATTGGACATTCTGAGCGCTAAGAGGCCTGTATTGGGAAAAAGAATGTCTACAAATAAAAACTACACAGAAGATTTGTGTGAAACTTCTTTCTGTTCTGTTTGTTCAACAAAAAGACTTGAACCTTAGTTTTGATTGAGCCGTTCTGAAACACTCTTTCTGTAGAAAATGCAAGTGGAGATTCGGAGCGCTAAGAGGGTAATAGTGGAAAAAGGAATGCCTCCAAATATAAACTACACAGAATCATTCTGTGAAACTTCTTTCTGATCTGTGCATTCAGCTAACAGAGTTAAAACATACTTTTGATTGAGCAGATCTGAACACTCTTTCTGTAGAAAATGCAACCGGACATTTGGTGCGCTAAGAGAGTAGTAGTGGAAAAAGGAATATATTCAAATATAAACTACACAGAAGCATTCTGTGAAACTTCTTTCTGATCTGAGCATTCAGCTAACAGAGTTAAACCATACTTTTGATTGAGCAGTTTTGAAACTCTCTGTCTGTAGAAAATGCAACTGGACATTCGTAGCGCTAAGTGGGTAATAGTGGAAAAAAGAATATGTTCAAATATAAACTACACAGAAGCATTGTATGAAATTTCTTTCTGTTCTGTGCATTCAACTAACAGAGATGAACCTTACTTTTGATTGAGCCTTTCTGAAACACTCTTTCTGTAGAAACTGCTTTTGGACATTCTGAGCGCTAAGAGGCCTATATTGGGAAAAATAATATCTTCAAATAAAAACTACACAGAAGCATTGTGTGAAACTTATTTCTGATATGTTCATTAAGCTAACAGAGTTAAACCCTACTTTTGATTGCGCAGTTCTGAACACTCTTTCTGTAGAAAATGCAAGTGGACATTCGGAGCGCTAAGAAGGTAATAGTGGAGAAAGGAATATATTCAAATATAAACTACACAGTAGCATTCTGTGAAAATTCTTTCTGTTCTGTGAATTCAACTAACAGAGTTGAACCTTACTTTTGATTGAGCCGTTCTGAAACACTCTTTCTGTAGAAACTGCAATTGGACATGCTAAGCGCTAAGAGGCCTACATTGGGAAAAAGAATATCTTCAAATAAAAACTACACAGATGCATTCTGTGAAACTAATTTCTGATCTGTAAATTCAGTTAATAGAGATAAAATATATTTTTGATTGAGCAGTTATGAAACACTCTTTTTGTAGAAAATGCAAGTGGAGATTCGGAGCGCTAAGAGGGTAATAGTGGAAAAAGGAATGTCTTCAAATATAAACTACACAGAATCATTCGGTGAAACGTCTTTCTGATCTGTGCATTCAGCTAACAGAGTTAAACCATAGTTTTGATTGAGCAGATCTGAACACTCTTTCTGTAGAAAATGCAACTGGACATTTGGAGCGCTAAGAGCGTAGTAGTGGAAAAAGGAATATATTCAAATATAAACTACACAGAAGCATTCTGTGAAACTTCTTTCTGATCTGAGCATTCAGCTAACAGAGTTAAACCATACTTTTGATTGAGCAGTTTTGAAACACTCTGTCTGTAGAAAATGCAACTGGACATTCGTAGCGCTAAGTGGGTAATAGTGGAAAAAATAATGTGTTCAAATATAAACTACACAGAAGCATTGTATGAAACTTCTTTCTGTTCTGTGCATTCAACTAACAGAGTTGAACCTTACTTTTGATTGAGCCGTTCTGAAACACTCTTTCTGTAGAAACTGAAATTGGACATTCTGAGCGCTAAGAGGCCTGTATTGGGAAAAAGAATGTCTACAAATAAAAACTACACAGAAGATTTGTGTGAAACTTCTTTCTGTTCTGTTTGTTCAACAAAAAGACTTGAACCTTAGTTTTGATTGAGCCGTTCTGAAACACTCTTTCTGTAGAAAATGCAAGTGGAGATTCGGAGCGCTAAGAGGGTAATAGTGGAAAAAGGAATGCCTCCAAATATAAACTACACAGAATCATTCTGTGAAACTTCTTTCTGATCTGTGCATTCAGCTAACAGAGTTAAAACATACTTTTGATTGAGCAGATCTGAACACTCTTTCTGTAGAAAATGCAACCGGACATTTGGTGCGCTAAGAGAGTAGTAGTGGAAAAAGGAATATATTCAAATATAAACTACACAGAAGCATTCTGTGAAACTTCTTTCTGATCTGAGCATTCAGCTAACAGAGTTAAACCATACTTTTGATTGAGCAGTTTTGAAACTCTCTGTCTGTAGAAAATGCAACTGGACATTCGTAGCGCTAAGTGGGTAATAGTGGAAAAAAGAATATGTTCAAATATAAACTACACAGAAGCATTGTATGAAATTTCTTTCTGTTCTGTGCATTCAACTAACAGAGATGAACCTTACTTTTGATTGAGCCTTTCTGAAACACTCTTTCTGTAGAAACTGCTTTTGGACATTCTGAGCGCTAAGAGGCCTATATTGGGAAAAATAATATCTTCAAATAAAAACTACACAGAAGCATTGTGTGAAACTTATTTCTGATATGTTCATTAAGCTAACAGAGTTAAACCCTACTTTTGATTGCGCAGTTCTGAACACTCTTTCTGTAGAAAATGCAAGTGGACATTCGGAGCGCTAAGAAGGTAATAGTGGAGAAAGGAATATATTCAAATATAAACTACACAGTAGCATTCTGTGAAAATTCTTTCTGTTCTGTGAATTCAACTAACAGAGTTGAACCTTACTTTTGATTGAGCCGTTCTGAAACACTCTTTCTGTAGAAACTGCAATTGGACATGCTAAGCGCTAAGAGGCCTACATTGGGAAAAAGAATATCTTCAAATAAAAACTACACAGATGCATTCTGTGAAACTAATTTCTGATCTGTAAATTCAGTTAACAGAGATAAAATATATTTTTGATTGAGCAGTTATGAAACACTCTTTTTGTAGAAAATGCAAGTGGAGATTCGGAGCGCTAAGAGGGTAATAGTGGAAAAAGGAATGTCTTCAAATATAAACTACACAGAATCATTCGGTGAAACGTCTTTCTGATCTGTGCATTCAGCTAACAGAGTTAAACCATAGTTTTGATTGAGCAGATCTGAACACTCTTTCTGTAGAAAATGCAACTGGACATTTGGAGCGCTAAGAGCGTAGTAGTGGAAAAAGGAATATATTCAAATATAAACTACACAGAAGCATTCTGTGAAACTTCTTTCTGATCTGAGCATTCAGCTAACAGAGTTAAACCATACTTTTGATTGAGCAGTTTTGAAACACTCTGTCTGTAGAAAATGCAACTGGACATTCGTAGCGCTAAGTGGGTAATAGTGGAAAAAATAATGTGTTCAAATATAAACTACACAGAAGCATTGTATGAAACTTCTTTCTGTTCTGTGCATTCAACTAACAGAGTTGAACCTTACTTTTGATTGAGCCGTTCTGAAACACTCTTTCTGTAGAAACTGCAATTGGACATGCTGAGCGCTAAGAGGCCTATATTGGGAAAAAGAATGTCTACAAATAAAAACTACACAGAAGAATTGTGTGAAACTTCTTTCTGTTCTGTTTGTTCAACTAAAAGAGTTGAACCTTAGATTTGATTGAGCCGTTCTGAAACACTCTTTCTGTAGAAAATGCAAGTGGAGATTCGGAGCGCTAAGAGGGTAATAGTGGAAAAAGGAATGTCTCCAAATATAAACTACACAGAATCATTCTGTGAAACTTCTTTCTGATCTGTGCATTCAGCTAACAGAGTTAAACCATACTTTTGATTGGGCAGATCTGAGCAATCTTTCTGTAGAAAATGCAACTGGACATTTGGAGCGCTAAGAGAGTAGTAGTGGAAAAAGGAATATATTCAAATATAAACTACACAGAAGCATTCTGTGAAACTTCTTTCTGATCTGAGCATTCAGCTAACAGAGTTAAACCATACTTTTGATTGAGCAGTTTTGAAACACTCTGTCTGTAGAAAATGCAACTGGACATTCGTAGCGCCAAGTGGGTAATAGTGGAAAAAATAATATCTTCAAATATAAACTACACAGAAGCATTGTATGAAATTTCTTTCTGTTCTGTGCATTCAACTAACAGAGTTGAACCTTCCTTTTGATTGAGCCTTTCTGAAACACTCTTTCGGTAGAAACTGCAATTGGACATTCTGAGGGCTAAGAGACCTATATTGGGAAAAAAAAATATCTTCAAATAAAAACTACACAGAAGCATTGTGTGAAACTTATTTATGATATGTTCATTAAGCTAACAGAGTTAAACCATACTTTTGATTGCGCAGTTCTGAACACTCTTTCTGTAGAAAATGCAAGTGGACATTCGGAGCGCTAAGAGGGTAATAGTGGAGAAAGGAATATATTGAAATATAAACTACACAGTAGCATTCTGTGAAAATTCTTTCTGTTCTGTGCATTCAACTAACAGAGTTGAACCTTACTTTTGATTGAGCCGTTCTGAAACACTCTTTCTGTAGAAACTGCAATTGGACATGCTAAGCGCTAAGAGGCCTACATTGGGAAAAAGAATATCTTCAAATAAAAACTACACAGATGCATTCTGTGAAACTTATTTCTGATCTGTAAATTCAGATAACAGAGATAAAACATATTTTTGATTGAGCAGTTATGAAACACTCTTTTTGTAGAAAATGCAAGTGGAGATTCGGAGCGCTAAGAGGGTAATAGTGGAAAAAGGAATGTCTTCAAATATAAACTACACAGAGTCATTCGGTGAAACTTCTTTCTGATCTGTGCATTCAGCTAACAGAGTTAAACCATACTTTTGATTGAGCAGATCTGAACACTCTTTCTGTAGAAAATGCAACTGGACATTTGGAGCGCTAAGAGCGTAGTAGTGGAAAAAGGAATATATTCAAATATAAACTACACAGAAGCATTCTGTGAAACTTCTTTCTGATCTGAGCATTCAGCTAACCGAGTTAAACCATACTTTTGATTGAGCAGTTTTGAAACACTCTGTCTGTAGAAAATGCAACTGGACATTCGTAGCGCTAAGTGGGTAATAGTGGAAAAAAGAATATGTTCAAATATAAACTACACAGAAGCATTGTATGAAACTTCTTTCTGTTCTGTGCATTCAACTAACAGAGTTGAACCTTACTTTTGATTGAGCCGTTCTGAAACACTCTTTCTGTAGAAACTGCAATTGGACATTCTGAGCGCTAAGAGGCCTATATTGGGAAAAAGAATGTCTACAAATAAAAACTACACAGAAGAATTGTGTGAAACTTCTTTCTGTTCTGTTTGTTCAACTAAAAGAGTTGAACCTTAGTTTTGATTGAGCCGTTCTGAAACACTCTTTCTGTAGAAAATGCAAGTGGAGATTCGGAGCGCTAAGAGGGTAATAGTGGAAAAAGGAATGTCTCCAAATATAAACTACACAGAATCATTCTGTGAAACATCTTTCTGATCTGTGCATTCAGCTAACAGAGTTAAACCATACTTTTGATTGAGCAGATCTGAACACTCTTTCTGTAGAAAATGCAACTGCACATTTGGAGCGCTAAGAGAGTAGTAGTGGAAAAAGGAATATATTCAAATATAAACTACACAGAAGCATTCTGTGAAACTTCTTTCTGATCTGAGCATTCAGCTAACAGAGTTAAACCATACTTTTGATTTAGCAGTTTTGAAACACTCTGTCTGTAGAAAATGCAACTGGACATTCGTAGCGCCAAGTGGGTAATAGTGGAAAAAAGAATATGTTCAAATATAAACTACACAGAAGCATTGTATGAAATTTCTTTCTGTTCTGTGCATTCAACTAACAGAGTTGAACCTTACTTTTGATTGAGCCTTTCTGAAACACTCTTTCTGAAGAAAGTGTAATTGGACATTCTGAGCGCTAAGAGGCCTATATTGGGAAAAAAAATATCTTCAAATAAAAACTACACAGAAGCATTGTGTGAAACTTATTTCTGATATGTTCATTAAGCTAACAGAGTTAAACCATACTTTTGATTGCGCAGTACTGAACACTCTTTCTGTAGAAAATGCAAGTGGACATTCGGAGCGCTAAGAGGGTAATAGTGGAGAAAGGAATATATTCAAATATAAACTACACAGTAGCATTCTGTGAAAATTCTTTCTGTTCTGTGCATTCAACTAACTGAGTTGAACCTTACTTTTGATTGAGCCGTTCTGAAACACTCTTTCTGTAAAAAATGCAATTGGACATGCTAAGCGCTAAGAGGCCTACATTGGGAAAAAGAATATCTTCAAATAAAAACTACACAGATGCATTCTGTGAAACTTATTTCTGATCTGTAAATTCAGTTAACAGAGATAAAACATATTTTTGATTGAGCAGTTATGAAACACTCTTTTTGTAGAAAATGCAAGTGGAGATTCGGAGCGCTAAGAGGGTAATAGTGGAAAAAGGAATGTCTTCAAATATAAACTACAGAGAATCATTCAGTGAAACTTCTTTCTGATCTGTGCATTCAGCTAACAGAGTTAAACCATACTTTTGATTGAGCAGATCTGAACACTCTTTCTGTAGAAAATGCAACTGGACATTTGGAGCGCTAAGAGCGTAGTAGTGGAAAAAGGAATATATTCAAATATAAACTACACAGAAGCATTCCGTGAAACTTCTTTCTGATCTGAGCATTCAGCTAACAGAGTTAAACCATACTTTTGATTGAGCAGTTTTGAAACACTCTGTCTGTAGAAAATGCCACTGGACATTCGTAGCGCTAAGTGGGTAATAGTGGAAAAAAGAATATGTTCAAATATAAACTACACAGAAGCATTGTATGAAATTACTTTCTGTTCTGTGAATTCAACTAACAGAGTTGAACCTTACTTTTGATTGAGCCTTTCTGAAACACTCTTTCTGTAGAAACTGCAATTGGACATTCTGAGCGCTAAGAGGACTATATTGGGAAAAATAATATCTTCAAATAAAAACTACACAGAAGCATTGTGTGAAACTTATTTCTGATATGTTCATTAAGCTAACAGAGTTAAACCATAGTTTGGATTGGGCAGTTCTGAACACTCTTTCTGTAGAAAATGCAAGTGGACATTCGGAGCGCTAAGAGGGTAATAGTGGAGAAAGGAATATATTCAAATATAAACTACACAGTAGCATTCTGTGAAAAATCTTTCTGTTCTGTGCATTCAACTAACAGAGTTGAACCTTACTTTTGATTGAGCCGTTCTGAAACACTCTTTCTGTAGAAACTGCATTTGGACATGCTAAGCGCTAAGAGGCCTACATTGGGAAAAAGAATATCTTCAAATAAAAACTACACAGATGCATTCTGTGAAACTTATTTCTGATCTGTAAATTCAGTTAACAGAGATAAAACATATTTTTGATTGAGCAGTTATGAAACACTCTTTTTGTAGAAAATGCAAGTGGAGATTCGGAGCGCTAAGAGGGAAATAGTGGAAAAAGGAATGTCTTCAAATATAAACTACACAGAATCATTCGGTGAAACTTCTTTCTGATCTGTGCATTCAGCTAACAGAGTTAAACAATACTTTTGATTGAGCAGATCTGAACACTCTTTCTGTAGAAAATGCAACTGGACATTTGGAGCGCTAAGAGCGTAGTAGTGGAAAAAGGAATATATTCAAATATAAACTACACAGAAGCATTCTGTGAAACTTCTTTCTGATCTGAGCATTCAGCTAACAGAGTTAAACCATACTTTTGATTGAGCAGTTTTGGAACACTCTGTCTGTAGAAAATGCAACTGGACATTCGTAGCGCTAAGTGGGTAAGAGTGGAAAAAAGAATATGTTCAAATATAAACTACACAGAAGCATTGTATGAAACTTCTTTCTGTTCTGTGCATTCAACTAACAGAGTTGAACCTTACTTTTGATTGAGCCGTTCTGAAACACTCTTTCTGTAGAAACTGCAATTGGACATTCTGAGCGCTAAGAGGCCTGTATTGGGAAAAAGAATGTCTACAAATAAAAACTACACAGAAGAATTGTGTGAAACTTCTTTCTGTTCTGTTTGTTCAACTAAAAGAGTTGAACCTTAGTTTTGATTGAGCCGTTCTGAAACAATCTTTCTGTAGAAAATGCAAGTGGAGATTCGGAGCGCTAAGAGGGTAATAGTGGAAAAAGGAATGTCTTCAAATATAAACTACACAGAATCATTCTGTGAAACTTCTTTCTGATCTGTGCATTCAGCTAACAGAGTTAAACCATACATTTGATTGAGCAGATCTGAACACTCTTTCTGTAGAAAATGCAACTGGACATTTGGAACGCTAAGAAAGTAGTGGTGGAAAAAGGAATATATTCAAATATAAACTACACAGAAGCATTCTGTGAAACTTCTTTCTGATCTGAGCATTCAGCTAACAGAGTTAAACCATACTTTTGATTGAGCAGTTTTGAAACACTCTGTCTGTAGAAAGTGCAACTGGACATTCGTAGCGCTAAGTGGGTAAGAGTGGAAAAAAGAATATGTTCAAATATAAACTACACAGCAGCATTGTATGAAACTTCTTTCTGTTCTGTGCATTCAACTAACAGAGTTGAACCTTACTTTTGATTGAGCCTTTCTGAAACACTCTTTCTGTAGAAACTGCAATTGGACATTCTGAGCGCGAAGAGGCCTCTATTGGGAAAAATAATATCTTCAAATAAAAACTACACAGAAGCATTGTGTGAAACTTATTTCTGATCTGTAAATTCAGTTAACAGAGATAAAACATATTTTTGATTGAGCAGTTATGAAACACTCTTTTTGTAGAAAATGCAAGTGGAGATTCGGAGCGCTAAGAGGGTAATAGTGGAAAAAGGAATGTCTTCAAATATAAACTACACAGAATCATTCGGTGAAACTTCTTTCTGATCTGTGCATTCAGCTAACAGAGTTAAACCATACTTTTGATTGAGCAGATCTGAACACTCTTTCTGTTGAAAATGCAACTGGACATTTGGAGCGCTAAGAGCGTAGCAGTGGAAAAAGGAATATATTCAAATATAAACTACACAGAAGCATTCTGTGAAACTTCTTTCTGATCTGAGCATTCAGCTAACAGAGTTAAACCATACTTTTGATTGAGCAGTTTTGAAACACTCTGTCTGTAGAAAATGCAACTGGACATTCGTAGCGCTAAGTGGGTAATAGTGGAAAAAAGTATATGTTCAAATAAACTACACAGAAGCATTGTATGAAACTTCTTTCTGTTCTGTGCATTCAACTAACAGAGTTGAACCTTACTTTTGATTGAGCCGTTCTGAAACACTCTTTCTGTAGAAACTGCAATTGGACATTCTGAGCGCTAAGAGGCCTATATTGGGAAAAAGTGTGTCTACAAATAAAAACTACACAGAAGAATTGTGTGAAACTTCTTTCTGTTCTGTTTGTTCAACCAAAAGAGTTGAACCTTAGTTTGATTGAGCCGTTCTGAAACACTCTTTCTGTAGAAAATGCAAGTGGAGATTCGGAGCGCTAAGAGGGTAATAGTGGAAAAAGGAATGTCTCCAAATATAAACTACACAGAATCATTCTGTGAAACTTCTTTCTGATCTGTGAATTCAGCTAACAGAGTTAAACAATACTTTTGATTGAGCAGATCTGAACACTCTTTCTGTATAAAATGCAACTGGACATTTGGGGCGCTAAGAGAGTAGTAGTGGAAAAAGGAATATATTCAAATATAAACTACACAGAAGCATTCTGTGAAACTTCTTTCTGATCTGAGCATTCAGCTAACAGAGTTAAACCATACTTTTGATTGAGCAGTTTTGAAACACTCTGTCTGTATAAAATGCAACTGGACATTCGTAGCGCTAAGTGGGTAATAGTGGAAAAAAGAATATGTTCAAATATAAACTACACAGTAGCATTCTGTGAAAATTCTTTCTGTTTTGTGCATTCAACTAACAGAGTTGAACCTTACTTTTGATTGAGCCTTTCTGAAACACTCTTTCTGTAGAAACTGCAATTGGACATTCTGAGCGCTAAGAGGCTTTTGTTGGGAAAAATAATATCTTCAAATAAAAACTACACAGAAGCATTGTGTGAAACTTATTTCTGATATGTTCATTAAGCTAACAGAGTTAAACCATACTTTTGATTGCACGGTTCTGAACACTCTTTCTGTAGAAAATGCAAGTGGACATTCGGAGCGCTAAGAGGGTAATAGTGGAAAAAGGAATATATTCAAATATAAACTACACAGTAGCATTCTGTGAAAATTCTTTCTGTTCTGTGCATTCAACTAACAGAGTTGAACCTTACTTTTGATTGAGCCGTTCTGAAACACTCTTTCTGTAGAAACTGCAATTGGACATGCTAAGCGCTAAGAGGCCTACATTGGGAAAAAGAATATCTTCAAATAAAAACTACACAGACGCATTCTGTGAAACTTATTTCTGATCTGTAAATTCAGTTAACAGAGATAAAACATATTTTTGATTGAGCAGTTATGAAACACTCTTTTTGTAGAAAATGCAAGTGGAGATTCGGAGCGCTAAGAGGGTAATAGTGGAAAATGGAATGTCTTCAAATCTAAACTAAACAGAATCATTCGGTGAAACTTCTTTCTGATCTGTGCATTCAGCTAACAGAGTTAAACCATACTTTTGATTGAGCAGATCTGAACACTCTTTCTGTAGAAAATGCAACTGGACATTTGGAGCGCTAAGAGCGTAGTAGTGGAAAAAGGAATATATTCAAATATAAACTACACAGAAGCATTCTGTGAAACTTCTTTCTGATCTGAGCATTCAGCTAACAGAGTTAAACCATACTTTTGATTGAGCAGTTTTGAAACACTCTGTCTGTAGAAAATGCAACTGGACATTCGTAGCGCTAAGTGGGTAATAGTGGAAAAAAGAATATGTTCAAATATAAACTACACAGAAGCATTGTATGAAACTTCTTTCTGTTCTGTGCATTCAACTAACAGAGTTGAACCTTACTTTTGATTGAGCCTTTCTGAAACACTGTTTCTGTAGGAACTGCAATTGGACATTCTGAGCGCTTAGAGGCCTCTATTGGGAAAAATAATATCTTCAAATAAAAACTACACAGAAGCATTGTGTGAAACTTATTTCTGATATGTTCATTAAGCTAACAGAGTTAAACCATACTTTTGATTGCGCAGTTCTGAACACTCTTTCTGTAGAAAATGCAAGTGGACATTCGGAGCGCTAAGAGGGTAATAGTGGAAAAAGGAATATATTCAAATATAAACTACACAGTAGCATTCTGTGAAAATTCTTTCTGTTCTGTGCATTCAACTAACAGACTTGAACCTTACTTTTGATTGAGCCGTTCTGAAACACTCTTTCTGTAGAAACTGCAATTGGACATGCTAAGCGCTAAGAGGCCTACATTGGGAAAAAGAATATCTTCAAATAAAAACTACACAGATGCATTCTGTGAAACTTATTTCTGATCTGTAAATTCAGTTAACAGAGATAAAACATATTTTTGATTGAGCAGTTATGAAACACTCTTTTTGTAGAAAATGCAAGTGGAGTTTCGGAGCGCTAAGTGGGTAATAGTGGAAAAAGGAATGTCTTCAAATATAAACTACACAGAATCATTCGGTGAAACTTCTTTCTGATCTGTGCATTCAGCTAACAGAGTTAAACCATACTTTTGATTGAGCAGATCTGAACACTCTTTCTGTAGAAAATGCAACTGGACATTTGGAGCGCTAAGAGCGTAGTAGTGGAAAAAGTAATATATTCAAATATAAACTACACAGAAGCATTCTGTGAAACTTCTTTCTGATCTGAGCATTCAGCTAACAGAGTTAAACCATACTTTTGATTGAGCAGTTTTGAAACACTCTGTCTGTAGAAAATGCAACTGGACATTCGTAGCGCTAAGTGGGTAATAGTGGAAAAAAGAATATGTTCAAATATGAACTACACAGAAGCATTGTATGAAACTTCTTTCTGTTCTGTGCATTCTACTAACAGAGTTGAACCTTACTTTTGATTGAGCCGTTCTGAAACACTCTTTCTGTAGAAACTGCAATTGGACATTCTGAGCGCTAAGAGGCCTATATTGGGAAAAAGAATGTCTACAAATAAAAGCTACACAGAAGAATTGTGTGAAACTTCTTTCTGTTCTGTTTGTTCAACTAAAAGAGTTGAACCTTAGTTTTGATTGAGCCGTTCTGAAACACTCTTTCTGTACAAAATGCAAGTGGAGATTCGGAGCGCTAAGAGGGTAATAGTGGAAAAAGGAATGTCTCCAAATATAAACTACACAGATTCATTCTGTGAAACTTCTTTCTGATCTGTGCATTCAGCTAACAGAGTTAAACCATACTTTTGATTGAGCAGATCTGAACACTCTTTCTGTAGAAATGCAACTGGACATTAGGAGCGCTAAGAGAGTAGTAGTGGAAAAAGGAATATATTCAAATATAAACTACACAGAAGCATTCTGTGAAACTTCTTCCTGATCTGAGCATTCAGCTAACAGAGTTAAACCATACTTTTGATTGAGCAGTTTTGAAACACTCTGTCTGTAGAAAATGCAACTGGACATTCGTAGCGCTAAGTGGGTAATAGTGGAAAAAAGAATATGTTCAAATATAAACTACACAGAAGCATTGTATGAAACTTCTTTCTGTTCTGTGCATTCAACTAACAGAGTTGAACCTTACTTTTGATTGAGCCTTTCTGAAACACTCTTTCTGTAGAAACTGCAATTGGACATTCTGAGCGCTAAGAGGACTCTATTGGGAAAAATAATATCTTCAAATAAAAACTACACAGAAGCATTGTGTGAAACTTATTTCTGATGTGTTCATTAAGCTAACAGAGTTAAACCATACTTTTGATTGCGCAGTTCTGAACACTCTTTCTGTAGAAAATGCAAGTGGACATTCGGAGCGCTAAGAGGGTAATAGTGGAGAAAGGAATATAT
The DNA here is from genome assembly GCF_028878055.3 of Symphalangus syndactylus. NCBI lineage: Eukaryota > Metazoa > Chordata > Mammalia > Primates > Hylobatidae > Symphalangus > Symphalangus syndactylus. Next base: position 1,318,967 of record NC_072432.2, on the reverse strand, counting down.
TCAAATATAAACTACACAGTAGCATTCTGTGAAAATTATTTCTGTTCTGTGCATTCAACTAACAGAGTTGAACCTTACTTTTGATTTAGCCGTTCTGAAACACTCTTTCTGTAGAAACTGCAATTGGACATGCTAAGCGCTAAGAGGCCTACATTGGGAAAAAGAATATCTTCAAATAAAAACTACACAGATGCATTCTGTGAAACTTATTTCTGATCTGTAAATTCAGTTAACAGAGATAAAACATATTTTTGATTGAGCAGTTATGAAACACTCTTTCTGTAGAAAATGCAAGTGGAGATTCGGAGCGCTAAGAGGGTAATAGTGGAAAAAGGAATGTCTCCAAATATAAACTACACAGAATCATTCTGTGAAACTTCTTTCTGATCTGTGTATTCAGCTAACAGAGTTAAACCATACTTTTGATTGAGCAGATCTGAACACTCTTTCTGTATAAAATGCAACTGGACATTTGGAGCGCTAAGAGAGTAGTAGTGGAAAAAGGAATATATTCAAATATAAACTACACAGAAGCATTCTGTGAAACTTCTTTCTTATCTGAGCATTCAGCTAACAGAGTTAAACCATACTTTTGATTGAGCAGTTTTGAAACACTCTGTCTGTAGGAAATGCAACTGGACATTCGTAGCGCTAAGTGGGTAATAGTGGAAAAAAGAATATGTTCAAATGTAAACTACACAGAAGCATTGTATGAAACTTCTTTCTGTTCTGTGCATTCAACTAACAGAGTTGAACCTTACTTTTGATTGAGCCTTTCTGAAACACTCTTTCTGTAGAAACTGCAATTGGACATTCTGAGCGCTAAGAGGCCTCTATTGGGAAAAATAATACCTTCAAATAAAAAGTACACAGAAGCATTGTGTGAAACTTATTTCTGATATGTTCATTAATCTAACAGAGTTAAACCATACTTTTGATTGCGCAGTTCTGAACACTCTTTCTGTAGAAAATGCAAGTGGACATTCGGAGCGCTAAGAGGGTAATAGTGGAAAAAGGAATATATTCAAATATAAACTACACAGTAGCATTCTGTGAAAATTCTTTCTGTTCTGTGCATTCAACTAACAGAGTTGAACCTTACTTTTGATTGAGCCGTTCTGAAACACTCTTTCTGTAGAAAATGCAATTGGACATTCTGAGCGCTAAGAGGCCTATATTGGGAAAAAGAATGTCTACAAATAAAAGCTACACAGAAGAATTGTGTGAAACTTCTTTCTGTTCTGTTTGTTCAACTAAAAGAGTTGAACCTTAGTTTTGATTGAGCCGTTCTGAAACACTCTTTCTGTACAAAATGCAAGTGGAGATTCGGAGCGCTAAGCGGGTAATAGTAGAAAAAGGAATGTCTCCAAATATAAACTACACAGAATCATTCTGTGAAACTTCTTTCTGATCTGTGCATTCAGCTAACAGATTTAAACCATACTTTTGATTGAGCAGATCTGAACACTCTTTCTGTAGAAAATGCAACTGGACATTTTTAGCGCTAAGAGAGTAGTAGTGGAAAAAGGAATATATTCAAATATAAACTACACAGAAGCATTCTGTGAAACTTCTTCCTGATCTGAGCATTCAGCTAACAGAGTTAAACCATACTTTTGATTGAGCAGTTTTGAAACACTCTGTCTGTAGAAAATGCAACTGGACATTCGTAGCGCTAAGTGGGTAATAGTGGAAAAAAGAATATGTTCAAATATAAACTACACAGAAGCATTGTATGAAACTTCTTTCTGTTCTGTGCATTCAACTAACAGAGTTGAACCTTACTTTTGATTGAGCCTTTCTGAAACACTCTTTCTGTAGAAACTGCAATTGGACATTCTGAGCGCTAAGAGGCCTCTATTGGGAAAAATAATATCTTCAAATAAAAACTACACAGAAGCATTGTGTGAAACTTATTTCTGATATGTTCATTAAGCTAACAGAGTTAAACCATACTTTTGATTGCGCAGTTCTGAACACTCTTTCTGTAGAAAATGCAAGTGGACATTCGGAGCGCTAAGAGGGTAATAGTGGAGAAAGGAATATATTCAAATATAAACTACACAGTAGCATTCTGTGAAAATTATTTCTGTTCTGTGCATTCAACTAACAGTGTTGAACCTTACTTTTGATTGAGCCGTTCTGAAACACTCTTTCTGTAGAAACTGCAATTGGACATGCTAAGCGCTAAGAGGCCTACATTGGGAAAAAGAATATCTTCAAATAAAAACTACACAGATGCATTCGGTGAAACTTATTTCTGATCTGTAAATTCAGTTAACAGAGATAAAACATATTTTTGATTGAGCAGTTATGAAACACTCTTTCTGTAGAAAATGCAAGTGGAGATTCGGAGCGCTAAGAGGCCTATATTGGGAAAAAGAATGTCTACAAATAAAAACTACACAGAAGAATTGTGTGAAACTTCTTTCTGTTCTGTTTGTTCAACTAAAAGAGTTGAACCTTAGTTTTGATTGAGCCGTTCTGAAACACTCTTTCTGTAGAAAATGCAAGTGGAGATTCGGAGCGCTAAGAGGGTAATAGTGGAAAAAGGAATGTCTCCAAATATAAACTACACAGAATCATTCCGTGAAACTTTTTTCTGATCTGTGCATTCAGCTAACAGAGTTAAACCATACTTTTGATTGAGCAGATCTGAACACTCTTTCTGTAGAAAATGCAACTGGACATTTGGAGCGCTAAGAGAGTAGTAGTGGAAAAAGGAATATATTCAAATATAAACTACACAGAAGCATTCTGTGAAACTTCTTTCTGATCTGAGCATTCAGCTAACAGAGTTAAACCATACTTTTGATTGAGCAGTTTTGAAACACTCTGTCTGTAGAAAATGCAACTGGACATTCGTAGCGCTAAGTGGGTAATAGTGGAAAAAAGAATATGTTCAAATATAAACTACACAGAAGCATTGTATGAAACTTCTTTCTGTTCTGTGCATTCAACTAACAGAGTTGAACCTTACTTTTGATTGAGCCGTTCTGAAACACTCTTTCTGTAGAAAATTCAATTAGACATTCTGAGCCCTAAGAGGCCTATATTGGGAAAAAGAATGTCTACAAATAAAAACTACACAGAAGAATTGTGTGAAACTTCTTTCTGTTCTGTTTGTTCAACTAAAAGAGTTGAACCTTAGTTTTGATTGAGCCGTTCTGAAACACTCTTTCTGTAGAAAATGCAAGTGGAGATTCGGAGCGCTAAGAGGGTAATAGTGGAAAAAGGAATGTCTCCAAATATAAACTACACAGAATCATTCTGTGAAACTTCTTTCTGATCTGTGAATTCAGCTAACAGAGTTAAACCATACTTTTGATTGAGCAGATCTGAACACTCTTTCTGTATAAAATGCAACTGGACATTTGGAGCGCTAAGAGAGTACTAGTGGAAAAAGGAATATATTCAAATATAAACTACACAGAAGCATTCTGTGAAACTTCTTTCTGATCTGAGCATTCAGCTAACAGAGTTAAACCATACTTTTGATTGAGCAGTTTTGAAACACTCTGTCTGTAGAAAATGCAACTGGGCATTCGTAGCGCTAAGTGGGTAATAGTGGAAAAAAGAATATGTTCAAATATAAACTACACAGTAGCATTCTGTGAAAATTCTTTCTGTTTTGTGCATTCAACTAACAGAATTGAACCTTACTTTTGATTGAGCAGATCTGAACACTCTTTCTGTAGAAAATGCAACTGGACATTTGGAGCGCTAAGAGCTTAGTAGTGGAAAAAGGAATATATTCAAATATAAACTACACAGAAGCATTCTGTGAAACTTCTTTCTGATCTGAGCATTCAGCTAACAGAGTTAAACCATACTGTTGATTGAGCAGTTTTGAAACACTCTGTCTGTAGAAAATGCCACTGGACATTCGTAGCGCTAAGTGGGTAATAGTGGAAAAAAGAATATGTTCAAATATAAACTACACAGAAGCATTGTATGAAACTTCTTTCTCTTCTGTGCATTCAACTAACAGAGTTGAACCTTACTTTTGATTGAGCCGTTCTGAAACACTCTTTCTGTAGAAACTGAAATTGGACATTCTGAGCGCTAAGAGGCCTGTATTGGGAAAAAGAATGTCTACAAATAAAAACTACACAGAAGATTTGTGTGAAACTTCTTTCTGTTCTGTTTGTTCAACAAAAAGACTTGAACCTTAGTTTTGATTGAGCCGTTCTGAAACACTCTTTCTGTAGAAAATGCAAGTGGAGATTCGGAGCGCTAAGAGGGTAATAGTGGAAAAAGGAATGCCTCCAAATATAAACTACACAGAATCATTCTGTGAAACTTCTTTCTGATCTGTGCATTCAGCTAACAGAGTTAAAACATACTTTTGATTGAGCAGATCTGAACACTCTTTCTGTAGAAAATGCAACCGGACATTTGGTGCGCTAAGAGAGTAGTAGTGGAAAAAGGAATATATTCAAATATAAACTACACAGAAGCATTCTGTGAAACTTCTTTCTGATCTGAGCATTCAGCTAACAGAGTTAAACCATACTTTTGATTGAGCAGTTTTGAAACTCTCTGTCTGTAGAAAATGCAACTGGACATTCGTAGCGCTAAGTGGGTAATAGTGGAAAAAAGAATATGTTCAAATATAAACTACACAGAAGCATTGTATGAAATTTCTTTCTGTTCTGTGCATTCAACTAACAGAGATGAACCTTACTTTTGATTGAGCCTTTCTGAAACACTCTTTCTGTAGAAACTGCTTTTGGACATTCTGAGCGCTAAGAGGCCTATATTGGGAAAAATAATATCTTCAAATAAAAACTACACAGAAGCATTGTGTGAAACTTATTTCTGATATGTTCATTAAGCTAACAGAGTTAAACCCTACTTTTGATTGCGCAGTTCTGAACACTCTTTCTGTAGAAAATGCAAGTGGACATTCGGAGCGCTAAGAAGGTAATAGTGGAGAAAGGAATATATTCAAATATAAACTACACAGTAGCATTCTGTGAAAATTCTTTCTGTTCTGTGAATTCAACTAACAGAGTTGAACCTTACTTTTGATTGAGCCGTTCTGAAACACTCTTTCTGTAGAAACTGCAATTGGACATGCTAAGCGCTAAGAGGCCTACATTGGGAAAAAGAATATCTTCAAATAAAAACTACACAGATGCATTCTGTGAAACTAATTTCTGATCTGTAAATTCAGTTAACAGAGATAAAATATATTTTTGATTGAGCAGTTATGAAACACTCTTTTTGTAGAAAATGCAAGTGGAGATTCGGAGCGCTAAGAGGGTAATAGTGGAAAAAGGAATGTCTTCAAATATAAACTACACAGAATCATTCGGTGAAACGTCTTTCTGATCTGTGCATTCAGCTAACAGAGTTAAACCATAGTTTTGATTGAGCAGATCTGAACACTCTTTCTGTAGAAAATGCAACTGGACATTTGGAGCGCTAAGAGCGTAGTAGTGGAAAAAGGAATATATTCAAATATAAACTACACAGAAGCATTCTGTGAAACTTCTTTCTGATCTGAGCATTCAGCTAACAGAGTTAAACCATACTTTTGATTGAGCAGTTTTGAAACACTCTGTCTGTAGAAAATGCAACTGGACATTCGTAGCGCTAAGTGGGTAATAGTGGAAAAAATAATGTGTTCAAATATAAACTACACAGAAGCATTGTATGAAACTTCTTTCTGTTCTGTGCATTCAACTAACAGAGTTGAACCTTACTTTTGATTGAGCCGTTCTGAAACACTCTTTCTGTAGAAACTGAAATTGGACATTCTGAGCGCTAAGAGGCCTGTATTGGGAAAAAGAATGTCTACAAATAAAAACTACACAGAAGATTTGTGTGAAACTTCTTTCTGTTCTGTTTGTTCAACAAAAAGACTTGAACCTTAGTTTTGATTGAGCCGTTCTGAAACACTCTTTCTGTAGAAAATGCAAGTGGAGATTCGGAGCGCTAAGAGGGTAATAGTGGAAAAAGGAATGCCTCCAAATATAAACTACACAGAATCATTCTGTGAAACTTCTTTCTGATCTGTGCATTCAGCTAACAGAGTTAAAACATACTTTTGATTGAGCAGATCTGAACACTCTTTCTGTAGAAAATGCAACCGGACATTTGGTGCGCTAAGAGAGTAGTAGTGGAAAAAGGAATATATTCAAATATAAACTACACAGAAGCATTCTGTGAAACTTCTTTCTGATCTGAGCATTCAGCTAACAGAGTTAAACCATACTTTTGATTGAGCAGTTTTGAAACTCTCTGTCTGTAGAAAATGCAACTGGACATTCGTAGCGCTAAGTGGGTAATAGTGGAAAAAAGAATATGTTCAAATATAAACTACACAGAAGCATTGTATGAAATTTCTTTCTGTTCTGTGCATTCAACTAACAGAGATGAACCTTACTTTTGATTGAGCCTTTCTGAAACACTCTTTCTGTAGAAACTGCTTTTGGACATTCTGAGCGCTAAGAGGCCTATATTGGGAAAAATAATATCTTCAAATAAAAACTACACAGAAGCATTGTGTGAAACTTATTTCTGATATGTTCATTAAGCTAACAGAGTTAAACCCTACTTTTGATTGCGCAGTTCTGAACACTCTTTCTGTAGAAAATGCAAGTGGACATTCGGAGCGCTAAGAAGGTAATAGTGGAGAAAGGAATATATTCAAATATAAACTACACAGTAGCATTCTGTGAAAATTCTTTCTGTTCTGTGAATTCAACTAACAGAGTTGAACCTTACTTTTGATTGAGCCGTTCTGAAACACTCTTTCTGTAGAAACTGCAATTGGACATGCTAAGCGCTAAGAGGCCTACATTGGGAAAAAGAATATCTTCAAATAAAAACTACACAGATGCATTCTGTGAAACTAATTTCTGATCTGTAAATTCAGTTAACAGAGATAAAATATATTTTTGATTGAGCAGTTATGAAACACTCTTTTTGTAGAAAATGCAAGTGGAGATTCGGAGCGCTAAGAGGGTAATAGTGGAAAAAGGAATGTCTTCAAATATAAACTACACAGAATCATTCGGTGAAACGTCTTTCTGATCTGTGCATTCAGCTAACAGAGTTAAACCATAGTTTTGATTGAGCAGATCTGAACACTCTTTCTGTAGAAAATGCAACTGGACATTTGGAGCGCTAAGAGCGTAGTAGTGGAAAAAGGAATATATTCAAATATAAACTACACAGAAGCATTCTGTGAAACTTCTTTCTGATCTGAGCATTCAGCTAACAGAGTTAAACCATACTTTTGATTGAGCAGTTTTGAAACACTCTGTCTGTAGAAAATGCAACTGGACATTCGTAGCGCTAAGTGGGTAATAGTGGAAAAAATAATGTGTTCAAATATAAACTACACAGAAGCATTGTATGAAACTTCTTTCTGTTCTGTGCATTCAACTAACAGAGTTGAACCTTACTTTTGATTGAGCCGTTCTGAAACACTCTTTCTGTAGAAACTGCAATTGGACATGCTGAGCGCTAAGAGGCCTATATTGGGAAAAAGAATGTCTACAAATAAAAACTACACAGAAGAATTGTGTGAAACTTCTTTCTGTTCTGTTTGTTCAACTAAAAGAGTTGAACCTTAGATTTGATTGAGCCGTTCTGAAACACTCTTTCTGTAGAAAATGCAAGTGGAGATTCGGAGCGCTAAGAGGGTAATAGTGGAAAAAGGAATGTCTCCAAATATAAACTACACAGAATCATTCTGTGAAACTTCTTTCTGATCTGTGCATTCAGCTAACAGAGTTAAACCATACTTTTGATTGGGCAGATCTGAGCAATCTTTCTGTAGAAAATGCAACTGGACATTTGGAGCGCTAAGAGAGTAGTAGTGGAAAAAGGAATATATTCAAATATAAACTACACAGAAGCATTCTGTGAAACTTCTTTCTGATCTGAGCATTCAGCTAACAGAGTTAAACCATACTTTTGATTGAGCAGTTTTGAAACACTCTGTCTGTAGAAAATGCAACTGGACATTCGTAGCGCCAAGTGGGTAATAGTGGAAAAAATAATATCTTCAAATATAAACTACACAGAAGCATTGTATGAAATTTCTTTCTGTTCTGTGCATTCAACTAACAGAGTTGAACCTTCCTTTTGATTGAGCCTTTCTGAAACACTCTTTCGGTAGAAACTGCAATTGGACATTCTGAGGGCTAAGAGACCTATATTGGGAAAAAAAAATATCTTCAAATAAAAACTACACAGAAGCATTGTGTGAAACTTATTTATGATATGTTCATTAAGCTAACAGAGTTAAACCATACTTTTGATTGCGCAGTTCTGAACACTCTTTCTGTAGAAAATGCAAGTGGACATTCGGAGCGCTAAGAGGGTAATAGTGGAGAAAGGAATATATTGAAATATAAACTACACAGTAGCATTCTGTGAAAATTCTTTCTGTTCTGTGCATTCAACTAACAGAGTTGAACCTTACTTTTGATTGAGCCGTTCTGAAACACTCTTTCTGTAGAAACTGCAATTGGACATGCTAAGCGCTAAGAGGCCTACATTGGGAAAAAGAATATCTTCAAATAAAAACTACACAGATGCATTCTGTGAAACTTATTTCTGATCTGTAAATTCAGATAACAGAGATAAAACATATTTTTGATTGAGCAGTTATGAAACACTCTTTTTGTAGAAAATGCAAGTGGAGATTCGGAGCGCTAAGAGGGTAATAGTGGAAAAAGGAATGTCTTCAAATATAAACTACACAGAGTCATTCGGTGAAACTTCTTTCTGATCTGTGCATTCAGCTAACAGAGTTAAACCATACTTTTGATTGAGCAGATCTGAACACTCTTTCTGTAGAAAATGCAACTGGACATTTGGAGCGCTAAGAGCGTAGTAGTGGAAAAAGGAATATATTCAAATATAAACTACACAGAAGCATTCTGTGAAACTTCTTTCTGATCTGAGCATTCAGCTAACCGAGTTAAACCATACTTTTGATTGAGCACTTTTGAAACACTCTGTCTGTAGAAAATGCAACTGGACATTCGTAGCGCTAAGTGGGTAATAGTGGAAAAAAGAATATGTTCAAATATAAACTACACAGAAGCATTGTATGAAACTTCTTTCTGTTCTGTGCATTCAACTAACAGAGTTGAACCTTACTTTTGATTGAGCCGTTCTGAAACACTCTTTCTGTAGAAACTGCAATTGGACATTCTGAGCGCTAAGAGGCCTATATTGGGAAAAAGAATGTCTACAAATAAAAACTACACAGAAGAATTGTGTGAAACTTCTTTCTGTTCTGTTTGTTCAACTAAAAGAGTTGAACCTTAGTTTTGATTGAGCCGTTCTGAAACACTCTTTCTGTAGAAAATGCAAGTGGAGATTCGGAGCGCTAAGAGGGTAATAGTGGAAAAAGGAATGTCTCCAAATATAAACTACACAGAATCATTCTGTGAAACATCTTTCTGATCTGTGCATTCAGCTAACAGAGTTAAACCATACTTTTGATTGAGCAGATCTGAACACTCTTTCTGTAGAAAATGCAACTGCACATTTGGAGCGCTAAGAGAGTAGTAGTGGAAAAAGGAATATATTCAAATATAAACTACACAGAAGCATTCTGTGAAACTTCTTTCTGATCTGAGCATTCAGCTAACAGTGTTAAACCATACTTTTGATTTAGCAGTTTTGAAACACTCTGTCTGTAGAAAATGCAACTGGACATTCGTAGCGCCAAGTGGGTAATAGTGGAAAAAAGAATATGTTCAAATATAAACTACACAGAAGCATTGTATGAAATTTCTTTCTGTTCTGTGCATTCAACTAACAGAGTTGAACCTTACTTTTGATTGAGCCTTTCTGAAACACTCTTTCTGAAGAAAGTGTAATTGGACATTCTGAGCGCTAAGAGGCCTATATTGGGAAAAAAAATATCTTCAAATAAAAACTACACAGAAGCATTGTGTGAAACTTATTTCTGATATGTTCATTAAGCTAACAGAGTTAAACCATACTTTTGATTGCGCAGTACTGAACACTCTTTCTGTAGAAAATGCAAGTGGACATTCGGAGCGCTAAGAGGGTAATAGTGGAGAAAGGAATATATTCAAATATAAACTACACAGTAGCATTCTGTGAAAATTCTTTCTGTTCTGTGCATTCAACTAACTGAGTTGAACCTTACTTTTGATTGAGCCGTTCTGAAACACTCTTTCTGTAAAAAATGCAATTGGACATGCTAAGCGCTAAGAGGCCTACATTGGGAAAAAGAATATCTTCAAATAAAAACTACACAGATGCATTCTGTGAAACTTATTTCTGATCTGTAAATTCAGTTAACAGAGATAAAACATATTTTTGATTGAGCAGTTATGAAACACTCTTTTTGTAGAAAATGCAAGTGGAGATTCGGAGCGCTAAGAGGGTAATAGTGGAAAAAGGAATGTCTTCAAATATAAACTACAGAGAATCATTCAGTGAAACTTCTTTCTGATCTGTGCATTCAGCTAACAGAGTTAAACCATACTTTTGATTGAGCAGATCTGAACACTCTTTCTGTAGAAAATGCAACTGGACATTTGGAGCGCTAAGAGCGTAGTAGTGGAAAAAGGAATATATTCAAATATAAACTACACAGAAGCATTCCGTGAAACTTCTTTCTGATCTGAGCATTCAGCTAACAGAGTTAAACCATACTTTTGATTGAGCAGTTTTGAAACACTCTGTCTGTAGAAAATGCCACTGGACATTCGTAGCGCTAAGTGGGTAATAGTGGAAAAAAGAATATGTTCAAATATAAACTACACAGAAGCATTGTATGAAATTACTTTCTGTTCTGTGAATTCAACTAACAGAGTTGAACCTTACTTTTGATTGAGCCTTTCTGAAACACTCTTTCTGTAGAAACTGCAATTGGACATTCTGAGCGCTAAGAGGCCTATATTGGGAAAAATAATATCTTCAAATAAAAACTACACAGAAGCATTGTGTGAAACTTATTTCTGATATGTTCATTAAGCTAACAGAGTTAAACCATAGTTTGGATTGGGCAGTTCTGAACACTCTTTCTGTAGAAAATGCAAGTGGACATTCGGAGCGCTAAGAGGGTAATAGTGGAGAAAGGAATATATTCAAATATAAACTACACAGTAGCATTCTGTGAAAAATCTTTCTGTTCTGTGCATTCAACTAACAGAGTTGAACCTTACTTTTGATTGAGCCGTTCTGAAACACTCTTTCTGTAGAAACTGCATTTGGACATGCTAAGCGCTAAGAGGCCTACATTGGGAAAAAGAATATCTTCAAATAAAAACTACACAGATGCATTCTGTGAAACTTATTTCTGATCTGTAAATTCAGTTAACAGAGATAAAACATATTTTTGATTGAGCAGTTATGAAACACTCTTTTTGTAGAAAATGCAAGTGGAGATTCGGAGCGCTAAGAGGGAAATAGTGGAAAAAGGAATGTCTTCAAATATAAACTACACAGAATCATTCGGTGAAACTTCTTTCTGATCTGTGCATTCAGCTAACAGAGTTAAACAATACTTTTGATTGAGCAGATCTGAACACTCTTTCTGTAGAAAATGCAACTGGACATTTGGAGCGCTAAGAGCGTAGTAGTGGAAAAAGGAATATATTCAAATATAAACTACACAGAAGCATTCTGTGAAACTTCTTTCTGATCTGAGCATTCAGCTAACAGAGTTAAACCATACTTTTGATTGAGCAGTTTTGGAACACTCTGTCTGTAGAAAATGCAACTGGACATTCGTAGCGCTAAGTGGGTAAGAGTGGAAAAAAGAATATGTTCAAATATAAACTACACAGAAGCATTGTATGAAACTTCTTTCTGTTCTGTGCATTCAACTAACAGAGTTGAACCTTACTTTTGATTGAGCCGTTCTGAAACACTCTTTCTGTAGAAACTGCAATTGGACATTCTGAGCGCTAAGAGGCCTGTATTGGGAAAAAGAATGTCTACAAATAAAAACTACACAGAAGAATTGTGTGAAACTTCTTTCTGTTCTGTTTGTTCAACTAAAAGAGTTGAACCTTAGTTTTGATTGAGCCGTTCTGAAACAATCTTTCTGTAGAAAATGCAAGTGGAGATTCGGAGCGCTAAGAGGGTAATAGTGGAAAAAGGAATGTCTTCAAATATAAACTACACAGAATCATTCTGTGAAACTTCTTTCTGATCTGTGCATTCAGCTAACAGAGTTAAACCATACATTTGATTGAGCAGATCTGAACACTCTTTCTGTAGAAAATGCAACTGGACATTTGGAACGCTAAGAAAGTAGTGGTGGAAAAAGGAATATATTCAAATATAAACTACACAGAAGCATTCTGTGAAACTTCTTTCTGATCTGAGCATTCAGCTAACAGAGTTAAACCATACTTTTGATTGAGCAGTTTTGAAACACTCTGTCTGTAGAAAGTGCAACTGGACATTCGTAGCGCTAAGTGGGTAAGAGTGGAAAAAAGAATATGTTCAAATATAAACTACACAGCAGCATTGTATGAAACTTCTTTCTGTTCTGTGCATTCAACTAACAGAGTTGAACCTTACTTTTGATTGAGCCTTTCTGAAACACTCTTTCTGTAGAAACTGCAATTGGACATTCTGAGCGCGAAGAGGCCTCTATTGGGAAAAATAATATCTTCAAATAAAAACTACACAGAAGCATTGTGTGAAACTTATTTCTGATCTGTAAATTCAGTTAACAGAGATAAAACATATTTTTGATTGAGCAGTTATGAAACACTCTTTTTGTAGAAAATGCAAGTGGAGATTCGGAGCGCTAAGAGGGTAATAGTGGAAAAAGGAATGTCTTCAAATATAAACTACACAGAATCATTCGGTGAAACTTCTTTCTGATCTGTGCATTCAGCTAACAGAGTTAAACCATACTTTTGATTGAGCAGATCTGAACACTCTTTCTGTTGAAAATGCAACTGGACATTTGGAGCGCTAAGAGCGTAGCAGTGGAAAAAGGAATATATTCAAATATAAACTACACAGAAGCATTCTGTGAAACTTCTTTCTGATCTGAGCATTCAGCTAACAGAGTTAAACCATACTTTTGATTGAGCAGTTTTGAAACACTCTGTCTGTAGAAAATGCAACTGGACATTCGTAGCGCTAAGTGGGTAATAGTGGAAAAAAGTATATGTTCAAATAAACTACACAGAAGCATTGTATGAAACTTCTTTCTGTTCTGTGCATTCAACTAACAGAGTTGAACCTTACTTTTGATTGAGCCGTTCTGAAACACTCTTTCTGTAGAAACTGCAATTGGACATTCTGAGCGCTAAGAGGCCTATATTGGGAAAAAGTGTGTCTACAAATAAAAACTACACAGAAGAATTGTGTGAAACTTCTTTCTGTTCTGTTTGTTCAACCAAAAGAGTTGAACCTTAGTTTGATTGAGCCGTTCTGAAACACTCTTTCTGTAGAAAATGCAAGTGGAGATTCGGAGCGCTAAGAGGGTAATAGTGGAAAAAGGAATGTCTCCAAATATAAACTACACAGAATCATTCTGTGAAACTTCTTTCTGATCTGTGAATTCAGCTAACAGAGTTAAACAATACTTTTGATTGAGCAGATCTGAACACTCTTTCTGTATAAAATGCAACTGGACATTTGGGGCGCTAAGAGAGTAGTAGTGGAAAAAGGAATATATTCAAATATAAACTACACAGAAGCATTCTGTGAAACTTCTTTCTGATCTGAGCATTCAGCTAACAGAGTTAAACCATACTTTTGATTGAGCAGTTTTGAAACACTCTGTCTGTATAAAATGCAACTGGACATTCGTAGCGCTAAGTGGGTAATAGTGGAAAAAAGAATATGTTCAAATATAAACTACACAGTAGCATTCTGTGAAAATTCTTTCTGTTTTGTGCATTCAACTAACAGAGTTGAACCTTACTTTTGATTGAGCCTTTCTGAAACACTCTTTCTGTAGAAACTGCAATTGGACATTCTGAGCGCTAAGAGGCTTTTGTTGGGAAAAATAATATCTTCAAATAAAAACTACACAGAAGCATTGTGTGAAACTTATTTCTGATATGTTCATTAAGCTAACAGAGTTAAACCATACTTTTGATTGCACGGTTCTGAACACTCTTTCTGTAGAAAATGCAAGTGGACATTCGGAGCGCTAAGAGGGTAATAGTGGAAAAAGGAATATATTCAAATATAAACTACACAGTAGCATTCTGTGAAAATTCTTTCTGTTCTGTGCATTCAACTAACAGAGTTGAACCTTACTTTTGATTGAGCCGTTCTGAAACACTCTTTCTGTAGAAACTGCAATTGGACATGCTAAGCGCTAAGAGGCCTACATTGGGAAAAAGAATATCTTCAAATAAAAACTACACAGACGCATTCTGTGAAACTTATTTCTGATCTGTAAATTCAGTTAACAGAGATAAAACATATTTTTGATTGAGCAGTTATGAAACACTCTTTTTGTAGAAAATGCAAGTGGAGATTCGGAGCGCTAAGAGGGTAATAGTGGAAAATGGAATGTCTTCAAATCTAAACTAAACAGAATCATTCGGTGAAACTTCTTTCTGATCTGTGCATTCAGCTAACAGAGTTAAACCATACTTTTGATTGAGCAGATCTGAACACTCTTTCTGTAGAAAATGCAACTGGACATTTGGAGCGCTAAGAGCGTAGTAGTGGAAAAAGGAATATATTCAAATATAAACTACACAGAAGCATTCTGTGAAACTTCTTTCTGATCTGAGCATTCAGCTAACAGAGTTAAACCATACTTTTGATTGAGCAGTTTTGAAACACTCTGTCTGTAGAAAATGCAACTGGACATTCGTAGCGCTAAGTGGGTAATAGTGGAAAAAAGAATATGTTCAAATATAAACTACACAGAAGCATTGTATGAAACTTCTTTCTGTTCTGTGCATTCAACTAACAGAGTTGAACCTTACTTTTGATTGAGCCTTTCTGAAACACTGTTTCTGTAGGAACTGCAATTGGACATTCTGAGCGCTTAGAGGCCTCTATTGGGAAAAATAATATCTTCAAATAAAAACTACACAGAAGCATTGTGTGAAACTTATTTCTGATATGTTCATTAAGCTAACAGAGTTAAACCATACTTTTGATTGCGCAGTTCTGAACACTCTTTCTGTAGAAAATGCAAGTGGACATTCGGAGCGCTAAGAGGGTAATAGTGGAAAAAGGAATATATTCAAATATAAACTACACAGTAGCATTCTGTGAAAATTCTTTCTGTTCTGTGCATTCAACTAACAGACTTGAACCTTACTTTTGATTGAGCCGTTCTGAAACACTCTTTCTGTAGAAACTGCAATTGGACATGCTAAGCGCTAAGAGGCCTACATTGGGAAAAAGAATATCTTCAAATAAAAACTACACAGATGCATTCTGTGAAACTTATTTCTGATCTGTAAATTCAGTTAACAGAGATAAAACATATTTTTGATTGAGCAGTTATGAAACACTCTTTTTGTAGAAAATGCAAGTGGAGTTTCGGAGCGCTAAGTGGGTAATAGTGGAAAAAGGAATGTCTTCAAATATAAACTACACAGAATCATTCGGTGAAACTTCTTTCTGATCTGTGCATTCAGCTAACAGAGTTAAACCATACTTTTGATTGAGCAGATCTGAACACTCTTTCTGTAGAAAATGCAACTGGACATTTGGAGCGCTAAGAGCGTAGTAGTGGAAAAAGGAATATATTCAAATATAAACTACACAGAAGCATTCTGTGAAACTTCTTTCTGATCTGAGCATTCAGCTAACAGAGTTAAACCATACTTTTGATTGAGCAGTTTTGAAACACTCTGTCTGTAGAAAATGCAACTGGACATTCGTAGCGCTAAGTGGGTAATAGTGGAAAAAAGAATATGTTCAAATATGAACTACACAGAAGCATTGTATGAAACTTCTTTCTGTTCTGTGCATTCTACTAACAGAGTTGAACCTTACTTTTGATTGAGCCGTTCTGAAACACTCTTTCTGTAGAAACTGCAATTGGACATTCTGAGCGCTAAGAGGCCTATATTGGGAAAAAGAATGTCTACAAATAAAAGCTACACAGAAGAATTGTGTGAAACTTCTTTCTGTTCTGTTTGTTCAACTAAAAGAGTTGAACCTTAGTTTTGATTGAGCCGTTCTGAAACACTCTTTCTGTACAAAATGCAAGTGGAGATTCGGAGCGCTAAGAGGGTAATAGTGGAAAAAGGAATGTCTCCAAATATAAACTACACAGATTCATTCTGTGAAACTTCTTTCTGATCTGTGCATTCAGCTAACAGAGTTAAACCATACTTTTGATTGAGCAGATCTGAACACTCTTTCTGTAGAAATGCAACTGGACATTAGGAGCGCTAAGAGAGTAGTAGTGGAAAAAGGAATATATTCAAATATAAACTACACAGAAGCATTCTGTGAAACTTCTTCCTGATCTGAGCATTCAGCTAACAGAGTTAAACCATACTTTTGATTGAGCAGTTTTGAAACACTCTGTCTGTAGAAAATGCAACTGGACATTCGTAGCGCTAAGTGGGTAATAGTGGAAAAAAGAATATGTTCAAATATAAACTACACAGAAGCATTGTATGAAACTTCTTTCTGTTCTGTGCATTCAACTAACAGAGTTGAACCTTACTTTTGATTGAGCCTTTCTGAAACACTCTTTCTGTAGAAACTGCAATTGGACATTCTGAGCGCTAAGAGGACTCTATTGGGAAAAATAATATCTTCAAATAAAAACTACACAGAAGCATTGTGTGAAACTTATTTCTGATGTGTTCATTAAGCTAACAGAGTTAAACCATACTTTTGATTGCGCAGTTCTGAACACTCTTTCTGTAGAAAATGCAAGTGGACATTCGGAGCGCTAAGAGGGTAATAGTGGAGAAAGGAATATATTCAAATATAAACTACACAGTAGCATTCTGTGAAAATTATTTCTGTTCTGTGCATTCAACTAACAGAGTTGAACCTTACTTTTGATTGAGCCGTTCTGAAACACTCTTTCTGTAGAAACTGCAATTGGACATGCTAAGCGCTAAGAGGCCTACATTGGGAAAAAGAATATCTTCAAATAAAAACTACACAGATGCATTCTGTGAAACTTATTTCTGATCTGTAAATTCAGTTAACAGAGATAAAACATATTTTTGATTGAGCAGTTATGAAACACTCTTTCTGTAGAAAATGCAAGTGGAGATTCGGATCGCTAAGTCGGTAATAGTGGAAAAAGGAATGTCTTCAAATATAAACTACACAGAATCATTCGGTGAAACTTCTTTCTGATCTGTGCATTCAGCTAACAGAGTTAAACCATACTTTTGATTGAGCAGATCTGAACACTCTTTCTGTAGAAAATGCAACTGGACATTTGGAGCGCTAAGAGCGTAGTAGTGGAAAAAGGAATATATTCAAATATAAACTACACAGAAGCATTCTGTGAAACTTCTTTCTGATCTGAGCATTCAGCTAACAGAGTTAAACCATACTTTTGATTGAGCAGTTTTGAAACACTCTGTCTGTAGAAAATGCAACTGGACATTCGTAGCGCTAAGTGGGTAATAGTGGAAAAAAGAATATGTTCAAATATAAACTACACAGAAGCATTGTATGAAACTTCTTTCTGTTCTGTGCATTCAACTAACAGAGTTGAACCTTACTTTTGATTGAGCCGTTCTGAAACACTCTTTCTGTAGAAACTGCAATTGGACATTCTGAGCGCTAAGAGGCCTATATTGGGAAAAAGAATGTCTACAAATAAAAACTACACAGAAGAATTGTGTGAAACTTCTTTCTGTTCTGTTTGTTCAACTAAAAGAGTTGAACCTTAGTTTTGATTGAGCCGTTCTGAAACACTCTTTCTGTAGAAAATGCAAGTGGAGATTCGGAGCGCTAAGAGGGTAATAGTGGAAAAAGGAATGTCTCCAAATATAAACTACACAGAATCATTCTGTGAAACTTCTTTCTGATCTGTGTATTCAGCTAACAGAGTTAAACCATACTTTTGATTGAGCAGATCTGAACACTCTTTCTGTATAAAATGCAACTGGACATTTGGAGCGCTAAGAGAGTAGTAGTGGAAAAAGGAATATATTCAAATATAAACTACACAGAAGCATTCTGTGAAACTTCTTTCTTATCTGAGCATTCAGCTAACAGAGTTAAACCATACTTTTGATTGAGCAGTTTTGAAACACTCTGTCTGTAGGAAATGCAACTGGACATTCGTAGCGCTAAGTGGGTAATAGTGGAAAAAAGAATATGTTCAAATGTAAACTACACAGAAGCATTGTATGAAACATCTTTCTGTTCTGTGCATTCAACTAACAGAGTTGAACCTTACTTTTGATTGAGCCTTTCTGAAACACTCTTTCTGTAGAAACTGCAATTGGACATTCTGAGCGCTAAGAGGCCTCTATTGGGAAAAATAATACCTTCAAATAAAAAGTACACAGAAGCATTGTGTGAAACTTATTTCTGATATGTTCATTAATCTAACAGAGTTAAACCATACTTTTGATTGCGCAGTTCTGAACACTCTTTCTGTAGAAAATGCAAGTGGACATTCGGAGCGCTAAGAGGGTAATAGTGGAAAAAGGAATATATTCAAATATAAACTACACAGTAGCATTCTGTGAAAATTCTTTCTGTTCTGTGCATTCAACTAACAGAGTTGAACCTTACTTTTGATTGAGCCGTTCTGAAACACTCTTTCTGTAGAAAATGCAATTGGACATTCTGAGCGCTAAGAGGCCTATATTGGGAAAAAGAATGTCTACAAATAAAAGCTACACAGAAGAATTGTGTGAAACTTCTTTCTGTTCTGTTTGTTCAACTAAAAGAGTTGAACCTTAGTTTTGATTGAGCCGTTCTGAAACACTCTTTCTGTACAAAATGCAAGTGGAGATTCGGAGCGCTAAGAGGGTAATAGTAGAAAAAGGAATGTCTCCAAATATAAACTACACAGAATCATTCTGTGAAACTTCTTTCTGATCTGTGCATTCAGCTAACAGATTTAAACCATACTTTTGATTGAGCAGATCTGAACACTCTTTCTGTAGAAAATGCAACTGGACATTTTTAGCGCTAAGAGAGTAGTAGTGGAAAAAGGAATATATTCAAATATAAACTACACAGAAGCATTCTGTGAAACTTCTTCCTGATCTGAGCATTCAGCTAACAGAGTTAAACCATACTTTTGATTGAGCAGTTTTGAAACACTCTGTCTGTAGAAAATGCAACTGGACATTCGTAGCGCTAAGTGGGTAATAGTGGAAAAAAGAATATGTTCAAATATAAACTACACAGAAGCATTGTATGAAACTTCTTTCTGTTCTGTGCATTCAACTAACAGAGTTGAACCTTACTTTTGATTGAGCCTTTCTGAAACACTCTTTCTGTAGAAACTGCAATTGGACATTCTGAGCGCTAAGAGGCCTCTATTGGGAAAAATAATATCTTCAAATAAAAACTACACAGAAGCATTGTGTGAAACTTATTTCTGATATGTTCATTAAGCTAACAGAGTTAAACCATACTTTTGATTGCGCAGTTCTGAACACTCTTTCTGTAGAAAATGCAAGTGGACATTCGGAGCGCTAAGAGGGTAATAGTGGAGAAAGGAATATATTCAAATATAAACTACACAGTAGCATTCTGTGAAAATTATTTCTGTTCTGTGCATTCAACTAACAGTGTTGAACCTTACTTTTGATTGAGCCGTTCTGAAACACTCTTTCTGTAGAAACTGCAATTGGACATGCTAAGCGCTAAGAGGCCTACATTGGGAAAAAGAATATCTTCAAATAAAAACTACACAGATGCATTCGGTGAAACTTATTTCTGATCTGTAAATTCAGTTAACAGAGATAAAACTTATTTTTGATTGAGCAGTTATGAAACACTCTTTCTGTAGAAAATGCAAGTGGAGATTCGGAGCGCTAAGAGGCCTATATTGGGAAAAAGAATGTCTACAAATAAAAACTACACAGAAGAATTGTGTGAAACTTCTTTCTGTTCTGTTTGTTCAACTAAAAGAGTTGAACCTTAGTTTTGATTGAGCCGTTCTGAAACACTCTTTCTGTAGAAAATGCAAGTGGAGATTCGGAGCGCTAAGAGGGTAATAGTGGAAAAAGGAATGTCTCCAAATATAAACTACACAGAATCATTCCGTGAAACTTTTTTCTGATCTGTGCATTCAGCTAACAGAGTTAAACCATACTTTTGATTGAGCAGATCTGAACACTCTTTCTGTAGAAAATGCAACTGGACATTTGGAGCGCTAAGAGAGTAGTAGTGGAAAAAGGAATATATTCAAATATAAACTACACAGAAGCATTCTGTGAAACTTCTTTCTGATCTGAGCATTCAGCTAACAGAGTTAAACCATACTTTTGATTGAGCAGTTTTGAAACACTCTGTCTGTAGAAAATGCAACTGGACATTCGTAGCGCTAAGTGGGTAATAGTGGAAAAAAGAATATGTTCAAATATAAACTACACAGAAGCATTGTATGAAACTTCTTTCTGTTCTGTGCATTCAACTAACAGAGTTGAACCTTACTTTTGATTGAGCCGTTCTGAAACACTCTTTCTGTAGAAAATTCAATTAGACATTCTGAGCCCTAAGAGGCCTATATTGGGAAAAAGAATGTCTACAAATAAAAACTACACAGAAGAATTGTGTGAAACTTCTTTCTGTTCTGTTTGTTCAACTAAAAGAGTTGAACCTTAGTTTTGATTGAGCCGTTCTGAAACACTCTTTCTGTAGAAAATGCAAGTGGAGATTCGGAGCGCTAAGAGGGTAATAGTGGAAAAAGGAATGTCTCCAAATATAAACTACACAGAATCATTCTGTGAAACTTCTTTCTGATCTGTGAATTCAGCTAACAGAGTTAAACCATACTTTTGATTGAGCAGATCTGAACACTCTTTCTGTATAAAATGCAACTGGACATTTGGAGCGCTAAGAGAGTACTAGTGGAAAAAGGAATATATTCAAATATAAACTACACAGAAGCATTCTGTGAAACTTCTTTCTGATCTGAGCATTCAGCTAACAGAGTTAAACCATACTTTTGATTGAGCAGTTTTGAAACACTCTGTCTGTAGAAAATGCAACTGGGCATTCGTAGCGCTAAGTGGGTAATAGTGGAAAAAAGAATATGTTCAAATATAAACTACACAGTAGCATTCTGTGAAAATTCTTTCTGTTTTGTGCATTCAACTAACAGAATTGAACCTTACTTTTGATTGAGCCTTTCTGAAACACTCTTTCTGTAGAAACTGCAATTGGACATTCTGAGCGCTAAGAGGACTCTATTGGGAAAAATAATACCTTCAAATAAAAACTACACAGAAGCATTGTGTGAAACTTATTTCCGATATTTTCATTAAGCTAACAGAGTTAAACCATACTTTGGATTGCGCAGTTCTGAAGACTCTTTCTGTAGAAAATGCAAGTGGACATTCGGAGCGCTAAGAGGGTAATAGTGGAAAAAGGAATATATTCAAATATAAACTACACAGTAGCATTCTGTGAAAATTCTTTCTGTTCTGTGCATTCAACTAACAGAGTTGAACCTTACTTTTGATTGAGCCGTTCTGAAACACTCTTTCTGTAGAAACTGCAATTGGACATGCTAAGCGCTAAGAGGCCTACATTGGGAAAAAGAATATCTTCAAATAAAAACTACACAGATGCATTCTGTGAAACTTATTTCTGATCTGTAAATTCAGTTAACAGAGATAAAACATATTTTTGATTGAGCAGTTATGAAACACTCTTTTTGTAGAAAATGCAAGTGGAGATTCGGAGCGCTAAGTGGGTAATAGTGGAAAAAGGAATGTCTTCAAATATAAACTACACAGAATCATTCGGTGAAACTTCTTTCTGATCTGTGCATTCAGCTAACAGAGTTAAACCATACTTTTGATTGAGCAGATCTGAACACTCTTTCTGTAGAAAATGCAACTGGACATTTGGAGCGCTAAGAGCGTAGTAGTGGAAAAAGGAATATATTCAAATATAAACTACACAGAAGTATTCTGTGAAACTTCTTTCTGATCTGAGCATTCAGCTAACAGAGTTAAACCATACTTTTGATTGAGTAGTTTTGAAACACTCTGTCTGTAGAAAATGCAACTGGACATTCGTAGCTTTAAGTGGGTAATAGTGGAAAAAAGAATATGTTCAAATATGAACTACACAGAAGCATTGTATGAAACTTCTTTCTGTTCTGTGCATTCTACTAACAGAGTTGAACCTTACTTTTGATTGAGCCGTTCTGAAACACTCTTTCTGTAGAAACTGCAATTGGACATTCTGAGTGCTAAGAGGCCTATATTGGGAAAAAGAATGTCTACAAATAAAAGCTACACAGAAGAATTGTGTGAAACTTCTTTCTGTTCTGTTTGTTCAACTAAAAGAGTTGAACCTTAGTTTTGATTGAGCCGTTCTGAAACACTCTTTCTGTACAAAATGCAAGTGGAGATTCGGAGCGCTAAGAGGGTAATAGTGGAAAAAGGAATGTCTCCAAATATAAACTACACAGAATCATTCTGTGAAACTTCTTTCTGATCTGTGCATTCAGCTAACAGAGTCAAACCACACTTTTGATTGAGCAGATCTGAACACTCTTTCTGTAGAAAATGCAACTGGACATTTGGAGCGCTAAGAGAGTAGTAGTGGAAAAAGGAATATATTCAAATATAAACTACACAGAAGCATTCTGTGAAACTTCTTCCTGATCTGAGCATTCAGCTAACAGAGTTAAACCATACTTTTGATTGAGCAGTTTTGAAACACTCTGTCTGTAGAAAATGCAACTGGACATTCGTAGCGCTAAGTGGGTAATAGTGGAAAAAAGAATATGTTCAAATATAAACTACACAGAAGCATTGTATGAAACTTCTTTCTGTTCTGTGCATTCAACTAACAGAGTTGAACCTTACTTTTGATTGAGCCTTTCTGAAACACTCTTTCTGTAGAAACTGCAATTGGACATTCTGAGCGCTAAGAGGCCTCTATTGGGAAAAATAATATCTTCAAATAAAAACTACACAGAAGCATTGTGTGAAACTTATTTCTGATATGTTCATTAAGCTAACAGAGTTAAACCATACTTTTGATTGCGCAGTTCTGAACACTCTTTCTGTAGAAAATGAAAGTGGACATTCGGAGCGCTAAGAGGGTAATAGTGGAGAAAGGAATATATTCAAATATAAACTACACAGTAGCATTCTGTGAAAATTATTTCTGTTCTGTGCATTCAACTAACAGAGTTGAACCTTACTTTTGATTGAGCCGTTCTGAAACACTCTTTCTGTAGAAACTGCAATTGGACATGCTAAGCGCTAAGAGGCCTACATTGGGAAAAAAATATCTTCAAATAAAAACTACACAGATGCATTCTGTGAAACTTATTTCTGATCTGTAAATTCAGTTAACAGAGATAAAACATATTTTTGATTGAGCAGTTATGAAACACTCTTTCTGTAGAAAATGCAAGTGGAGATTCGGAGCGCTAAGAGGGTAAGAGTGGAAAAAGTAATGTTTTCAAATATAAACTACACAGAATCATTCGGTGAAACTTCTTTCTGATCTGTGCATTCAGCTAACAGAGTTAAACCATACTTTTGATTGAGCAGATCTGAACACTCTTTCTGTAGAAAATGCAACTGGACATTTGGAGCGCTAAGTGCGTAGTAGTGGAAAAAGGAATATATTCAAATATAAACTACACAGAAGCATTCTGTGAAACTTCTTTCTGATCTGAGCATTCAGCTAACAGAGTTTAACCATACTTTTGATTCAGCAGTTTTGAAACACTCTGTCTGTACAAAATGCAACTGGACATTCGTAGCGCTAAGTGGGTAATAGTGGAAAAAAGAATATGTTCAAATATAAACTACACAGAAGCATTGTATGAAACTTCTTTCTGTTCTGTGCATTCAACTAACAGAGTTGAACCTTACTTTTGATTGAGCCGTTCTGAAACACTCTTTCTGTAGAAACTGCAATTGGACATTCTGAGCGCTAAGAGGCCTATATTGGGAAAAAGAATGTCTACAAATAAAAACTACACAGAAGAATTGTGTGAAACTTCTTTCTGTTCTGTTTGTTCAACTAAAAGAGTTGAACCTTAGTTTTGATTGAGCCGTTCTGAAACACTCTTTCTGTAGAAAATGCAAGTGGAGATTCGGAGCGCTAAGAGGGTAATAGTGGAAAAAGGAATGTCTCCAAATATAAACTACACAGAATCATTCTGTGAAACTTCTTTCTGATCTGTGCATTCAGCTAACAGACTTAAACCATACTTTTGATTGAGCAGATCTGAACACTCTTTCTGTAGAAAATGCAACTGGACATTTGGAGCGCTAAGAGAGTAGTAGTGGAAAAAGGAATATATTCAAATATAAACTACACAGAAGCATTCTGTGAAACTTCTTTCTGATCTGAGCATTCAGCTAACAGAGTTAAACCATACTTTTGATTGAGCAGTTTTGAAACACTCTGTCTGTAGAAAATGCAACTGGACATTCGTAGCGCTAAGTGGGTAATAGTGGAAAAAAGAATATGTTCAAATATAAACTACACAGAAGCATTGTATGAAACTTCTTTCTGTTCTGTGCATTCAACTAACAGAGTTGAACCTTACTTTTGATTGAGCCGTTCTGAAACACTCTTTCTGTAGAAAATTCAATTAGACATTCTGAGCGCTAAGAGGCCTATATTGGGAAAAAGAATGTCTACAAATAAAAACTACACAGAAGAATTGTGTGAAACTTCTTTCTGTTCTGTTTGTTCAACTAAAAGAGTTGAACCTTAGTTTTGATTGAGCCGTTCTGAAACACTCTTTCTGTAGAAAATGCAAGTGGAGATTCGGAGCGCTAAGAGGGTAATAGTGGAAAAAGGAATGTCTCCAAATATAAACTACACAGAATCATTCTGTGAAACTTCTTTCTGCTCTGTGAATTCAGCTAACAGGGTTAAACCATACTTTTGATTGAGCAGATCTGAACACTCTTTCTGTATAAAATGCAACTGGACATTTGGAGCGCTAAGAGAGTACAAGTGGAAAAAGGAATATATTCAAATATAAACTACACAGAAGCATTCTGTGAAACTTCTTTCTGATCTGAGCATTCAGCTAACAGAGTTAAACCATACTTTGATTGAGCAGTTTTGAAACACTCTGTCTGTAGAAAATGCAACTGGGCATTCGTAGCGCTAAGTGGGTAATAGTGGAAAAAAGAATATGTTCAAATATAAACTACACAGAAGCATTGTATGAAACTTCTTTCTGTTCTGTGCATTCAACTAACAGAGTTGAACCTGACTTTTGATTATGCTTTCTGAAACACTCTTTCTGTAGAAACTGCAATTGGACATTCTGAGCGCTAAGAGGCCTCTATTGGGAAAAATAATATCTTCAAATAAAAACTACACAGAAGCATTGTGTGAAACTTATTTCTGATATGTTCATTAAGCTAACAGAGTTAAACCATACTTTTGATTGCGCAGTTCTGAACACTCTTTCTGTAGAAAATGCAAGTGGACATTCGGAGCGCTAAGAGGGTAATAGTGGAGAAAGGAATATATTCAAATATAAACTACACAGTAGCATTCTGTGAAAATTCTTTCTGTTCTGTGCATTCAACTCACAGAGTTGAACCTTACTTTTGATTGAGCTGTTCTGAAACACTCTTTCTGTAGAAACTGCAATTGGACATGCTAAGCGCTAAGAGGCCTACATTGGGAAAAAGAATATCTTCAAATAAAAACTACACAGAGGCATTCTGTGAAACTTATTTCTGATCTGTAAATTCAGTTAACAGAGATAAAACATATTTTTGATTGAGCAGTTATGAAACACTCTTTTTGTAGAAAATGCAAGTGGAGATTCGGAGCGCTAAGAGGGTAATAGTGGAAAAAGGAATGTCTTCAAATATAAACTACACAGAATCATTCGGTGAAACTTCTTTCTGATCTGTGCATTCAGCTAACAGAGTTAAACCATACTTTTGATTGAGCAGATCTGACCACTCTTTCTGTAGAAAATGCAACTGGACATTTGGAGCGCTAAGAGCGTAGTAGTGGAAAAAGGAATATATTCAAATATAAACTACACAGAAGCATTCTGTGAAACATCTTTCTGATCTGAGCATTCAGCTAACAGAGTTAAACCATACTTTTGATTGAGCAGTTTTGAAACACTCTGTCTGTAGAAAATGCAACTGGACATTCGTAGCGCTAAGTGGGTAATAGTGGAAAAAAGAATATGTTCAAATATAAACTACACAGAAGCATTGTATGAAACTTCTTTCTGTTCTGTGCATTCAACTAACAGAGTTGAACCTTACTTTTGATTGAGCCTTTCTGAAACACTCTTTCTGTAGAAACTGCAATTGGACATTCTGAGCGCTAAGAGACCTCTATTGGGAAAAATAATATCTTCAAATAAAAACTACGCAGAAGCATTGTGTGAAACTTATTTCTGATATGTTCATTAAGCTAACAGAGTTAAACCATACTTTTGATTGCGCAGTTCTGAACACTCTTTCTGTAGAAAATGCAAGTGGACATTCGGAGCGCTAAGAGGGTAATAGTGGAAAAAGGAATATATTCAAATATAAACTACACAGTAGCATTCTGTGAAAATTCTTTCTGTTCTGTGCATTCAACTCACAGAGTTGAACCTTACTTTTGATTGAGCCGTTCTGAAACACTCTTTCTGTAGAAACTGCAATTGGACATGCTAAGCGCTAAGAGGCCTACATTGGGAAAAAGAATATCTTCAAATAAAAACTACACAGATGCATTCTGAGAAACTTATTTCTGATCTGTAAATTCAGTTAACAGAGATAAAACATATTTTTGATTGAGCAGTTATGAAACACTCTTTTTGTAGAAAATGCAAGTGGAGATTCGGAGCGCTAAGAGGGTAATAGTGGAAAAAGGAATGTCTTCAAATATAAACTACACAGAATCATTCGGTGAAACTTTTTTCTGATCTGTGCATTCAGCTAACACAGTTAAACCATACTTTTGATTGAGCAGATCTGAACACTCTTTCTGTAGAAAATGCAACTGGACATTTGGAGCGCTAAGAGCGTAGTAGTGGAAAAAGGAATATATTCAAATATAAACTACACAGAAGCATTCTGTGAAACTTATTTCTGATCTGAGCATTCAGCTAACAGAGTTAAACCATACTTTTGATTGAGCAGTTTTGAAACACTCTGTCTGTAGAAAATGCAACTGGACATTCATAGCGCTAAGTGGGTAATAGTTGAAAAAAGAATATGTTCAAATATAAACTACACAGAAGCATTGTATGAAACTTCTTTCTGTTCTGTGCATTCAACTAACAGAGTTGAACCTTACTTTTGATTGAGCCGTTCTGAAACACTCTTTCTGTAGAAACTGCAATTGGACATTCTGAGCGCTAAGAGGCCTATATTGGGAAAAAGAATGTCTACAAATAAAAACTACACAGAAGAATTGTGTGAAACTTCTTTCTGTTCTGTTTGTTCAATTAAAAGATTTGAACCTCAGTTTTGATTGAGCCGTTCTGAAACACTCTTTCTGTAGAAAATGCAAGTGGAGATTCGGAGCGCTAAGAGGGTAATAGTGGAAAAAGGAATGTCTCCAAATATAAACTACACAGAATCATTCTGTGAAACTTCTTTCTGATCTGTGCATTCAGCTAACAGAGTTAAACCATACTTTTGATTGAGCAGATCTGAACACTCTTTCTGTAGAAAATGCAACTGGACATTTTGAGCGCTAAGAGAGTAGTAGTGGAAAAAGGAATATATTCAAATATAAACTACACAGAAGCATTCTGTGAAACTTCTTTCTGATCTGAGCATTCAGCTAACAGAGTTAAACCATACTTTTGATTGAGCAGTTTTGAAACACTCTGTCTGTAGAAAATGCAACTGGACATTCGTAGCGCTAAGTGGGTAATAGTGGAAAAAAGAATATGTTCAAATATAAACTACACAGAAGCATTGTATGAAACTTCTTTCTGTTCTGTGCATTCAACTAACAGAGTTGAACCTTACTTTTGATTGAGCCGTTCTGAAACACTCTTTCTGTAGAAACTGCAATTGGACATTCTGAGC
The DNA here is from genome assembly GCF_028878055.3 of Symphalangus syndactylus. Taxonomy (NCBI): domain Eukaryota; kingdom Metazoa; phylum Chordata; class Mammalia; order Primates; family Hylobatidae; genus Symphalangus; species Symphalangus syndactylus. The sequence goes on along the minus strand of NC_072432.2, from coordinate 1,290,840 downwards.
GCTAAGAGGCCTATATTGGGAAAAAGAATGTCTACAAATAAAAACTACACAGAAGAATTGTGTGAAACTTCTTTCTGTTCTGTTTGTTCAACTAAAAGAGTTGAACTTCAGTTTTGATTGAGCCGTTCTGAAACACTCTCTCTGTAGAAAATGCAAGTGGAGATTCGGAGCGCTAAGAGGGTAATAGTGGAAAAAGGAATGTCTCCAAATATAAACTACACAGAATCATTCTGTGAAACTTCTTTCTGATCTGTGCATTCAGCTAACAGAGTTAAACCATACTTTTGATTGAGCAGATCTGAACACTCTTTCTGTAGAAAATGCAACTGGACATTTGGAGCGCTAAGAGAGTAGTAGTGGAAAAAGGAATATATTCAAATATAAACTACACAGAAGCATTCTGTGAAACTTCTTTCTGATCTGAGCATGCAGCTAACAGAGTTAAACCATACTTTTGATTGAGCAGTTTTGAAACACTCTGTCTGTAGAAAATGCAACTGGACATTCGTAGCGCTAAGTGGGTAATAGTGGAAAAAAGAATATGTTCAAATATAAACTACACAGAAGCATTGTATGAAACTTCTTTCTGTTCTGTGCATTCAACTAACAGAGTTGAACCTTACTTTTGATTGAGCCTTTCTGAAACACTCTTTCTGTAGAAACTGCAATTGGACATTCTGAGCGCTAAGAGGCCTCTATTGGGAAAAATAATATCTTCAAATAAAAACTACACAGAAGCATTGTGTGAAACTTATTTCTGATATGTTCATTAAGCTAACAGAGTTAAACCATACTTTTGATTGCGCAGTTCTGAACACTCTTTCTGTAGAAAATGCAAGTGGACATTCGGAGCGCTAAGAGGGTAATAGTGGAAAAAGGAATATATTCAAATATAAACTACACAGTAGCATTCTGTGAAAATTATTTCTGTTCTGTGCATTCAACTAACAGAGTTGAACCTTACTTTTGATTGAGCCGTTCTGAAACACTCTTTCTGTAGAAACTGCAATTGGACATTCTGAGCGCTAAGAGGCCTCTATTGGGAAAAATAATATCTTCAAATAAAAACTACACAGAAACATTGTGTGAAACTTATTTCTGATATGTTCATTAAGCTAACAGAGTTAAACCATACTTTTGATTGCGCAGTTCTGAACACTCTTTCTGTAGAAAATGCAAGTGGACATTCGGAGCGCTAAGAGGGTAATAGTGGAAAAAGGAATATATTCAAATATAAACTACACAGTAGCATTCTGTGAAAATTATTTCTGTTCTGTGCATTCAACTAACAGAGTTGAACCTTACTTTTGATTGAGCCGTTCTGAAACACTCTTTCTGTAGAAACTGCAATTGGACATGCTAAGCGCTAAGAGGCCTACATTGGGAAAAACAATATCTTCAAATAAAAACTACACAGATGCATTCTGTGAAACTTATTTCTGATCTGTAAATTCAGTTAACAGAGATAAAACATATTTTTGATTGAGCAGTTATGAAACACTCTTTTTGTAGAAAATGCAAGTGGAGATTCGGAGCGCTAAGAGGATAATAGTGGAAAAAGGAATGTCTTCAAATATAAACTACACAGAATCATTCGGTGAAACTTTTTTCTGATCTGTGCATTCAGCTAACACAGTTAAACCATACTTTTGATTGAGCAGATCTGAACACTCTTTCTGTAGAAAATGCAACTGGACATTTGGAGCGCTAAGAGCGTAGTAGTGGAAAAAGGAATATATTCAAATATAAACTACACAGAAGCATTCTGTGAAACTTCTTTCTGATCTGAGCATTCAGCTAACAGAGTTTAACCATACTTTTGATTCAGCAGTTTTGAAACACTCTGTCTGTACAAAATGCAACTGGACATTCGTAGCGCTAAGTGGGTAATAGTGGAAAAAAGAATATGTTCAAATATAAACTACACAGAAGCATTGTATGAAACTTCTTTCTGTTCTGTGCATTCAACTAACAGAGTTGAACCTTACTTTTGATTGAGCCGTTCTGAAACACTCTTTCTGTAGAAACTGCAATTGGACATTCTGAGCGCTAAGAGGCCTATATTGGGAAAAAGAATGTCTACAAATAAAAACTACACAGAAGAATTGTGTGAAACTTCTTTCTGTTCTGTTTGTTCAACTAAAAGAGTTGAACCTTAGTTTTGATTGAGCCGTTCTGAAACACTCTTTCTGTAGAAAATGCAAGTGGAGATTCGGAGCGCTAAGAGGGTAATAGTGGAAAAAGGAATGTCTCCAAATATAAACTACACAGAATCATTCTGTGAAACTTCTTTCTGATCTGTGCATTCAGCTAACAGACTTAAACCATACTTTTGATTGAGCAGATCTGAACACTCTTTCTGTAGAAAATGCAACTGGACATTTGGAGCGCTAAGAGAGTAGTAGTGGAAAAAGGAATATATTCAAATATAAACTACACAGAAGCATTCTGTGAAACTTCTTTCTGATCTGAGCATTCAGCTAACAGAGTTAAACCATACTTTTGATTGAGCAGTTTTGAAACACTCTGTCTGTAGAAAATGCAACTGGACATTCGTAGCGCTAAGTGGGTAATAGTGGAAAAAAGAATATGTTCAAATATAAACTACACAGAAGCATTGTATGAAACTTCTTTCTGTTCTGTGCATTCAACTAACAGAGTTGAACCTTACTTTTGATTGAGCCGTTCTGAAACACTCTTTCTGTAGAAAATTCAATTAGACATTCTGAGCGCTAAGAGGCCTATATTGGGAAAAAGAATGTCTACAAATAAAAACTACACAGAAGAATTGTGTGAAACTTCTTTCTGTTCTGTTTGTTCAACTAAAAGAGTTGAACCTTAGTTTTGATTGAGCCGTTCTGAAACACTCTTTCTGTAGAAAATGCAAGTGGAGATTCGGAGCGCTAAGAGGGTAATAGTGGAAAAAGGAATGTCTCCAAATATAAACTACACAGAATCATTCTGTGAAACTTCTTTCTGCTCTGTGAATTCAGCTAACAGAGTTAAACCATACTTTTGATTGAGCAGATCTGAACACTCTTTCTGTATAAAATGCAACTGGACATTTGGAGCACTAAGAGAGTACAAGTGGAAAAAGGAATATATTCAAATATAAACTACACAGAAGCATTCTGTGAAACTTCTTTCTGATCTGAGCATTCAGCTAACAGAGTTAAACCATACTTTGATTGAGCAGTTTTGAAACACTCTGTCTGTAGAAAATGCAACTGGGCATTCGTAGCGCTAAGTGGGTAATAGTGGAAAAAAGAATATGTTCAAATATAAACTACACAGAAGCATTGTATGAAACTTCTTTCTGTTCTGTGCATTCAACTAACAGAGTTGAACCTGACTTTTGATTATGCTTTCTGAAACACTCTTTCTGTAGAAACTGCAATTGGACATTCTGAGCGCTAAGAGGCCTCTATTGGGAAAAATAATATCTTCAAATAAAAACTACACAGAAGCATTGTGTGAAACTTATTTCTGATATGTTCATTAAGCTAACAGAGTTAAACCATACTTTTGATTGCGCAGTTCTGAACACTCTTTCTGTAGAAAATGCAAGTGGACATTCGGAGCGCTAAGAGGGTAATAGTGGAGAAAGGAATATATTCAAATATAAACTACACAGTAGCATTCTGTGAAAATTCTTTCTGTTCTGTGCATTCAACTAACAGAGTTGAACCTTACTTTTGATTGAGCTGTTCTGAAACACTCTTTCTGTAGAAACTGCAATTGGACATGCTAAGCGCTAAGAGGCCTACATTGGGAAAAAGAATATCTTCAAATAAAAACTACACAGAGGCATTCTGTGAAACTTATTTCTGATCTGTAAATTCAGTTAACAGAGATAAAACATATTTTTGATTGAGCAGTTATGAAACACTCTTTTTGTAGAAAATGCAAGTGGAGATTCGGAGCGCTAAGAGGGTAATAGTGGAAAAAGGAATGTCTTCAAATATAAACTACACAGAATCATTCGGTGAAACTTCTTTCTGATCTGTGCATTCAGCTAACAGAGTTAAACCATACTTTTGATTGAGCAGATCTGACCACTCTTTCTGTAGAAAATGCAACTGGACATTTGGAGCGCTAAGAGCGTAGTAGTGGAAAAAGGAATATATTCAAATATAAACTACACAGAAGCATTCTGTGAAACTTCTTTCTGATCTGAGCATTCAGCTAACAGAGTTAAACCATACTTTTGATTGAGCAGTTTTGAAACACTCTGTCTGTAGAAAATGCAACTGGACATTCGTAGCGCTAAGTGGGTAATAGTGGAAAAAAGAATATGTTCAAATATAAACTACACAGAAGCATTGTATGAAACTTCTTTCTGTTCTGTGCATTCAACTAACAGAGTTGAACCTTACTTTTGATTGAGCCGTTCTGAAACACTCTTTCTGTAGAAAATTCAATTAGACATTCTGAGCGCTAAGAGGCCTATATTGGGAAAAAGAATGTCTACAAATAAAAACTACACAGAAGAATTGTGTGAAACTTCTTTCTGTTCTGTTTGTTCAACTAAAAGAGTTGAACCTTAGTTTTGATTGAGCCGTTCTGAAACACTCTTTCTGTAGAAAATGCAAGTGGAGATTCGGAGCGCTAAGAGGGTAATAGTGGAAAAAGGAATGTCTCCAAATATAAACTACACAGAATCATTCTGTGAAACTTCTTTCTGCTCTGTGAATTCAGCTAACAGAGTTAAACCATACTTTTGATTGAGCAGATCTGAACACTCTTTCTGTATAAAATGCAACTGGACATTTGGAGCGCTAAGAGAGTACAAGTGGAAAAAGGAATATATTCAAATATAAACTACACAGAAGCATTCTGTGAAACTTCTTTCTGATCTGAGCATTCAGCTAACAGAGTTAAACCATACTTTGATTGAGCAGTTTTGAAACACTCTGTCTGTAGAAAATGCAACTGGGCATTCGTAGCGCTAAGTGGGTAATAGTGGAAAAAAGAATATGTTCAAATATAAACTACACAGAAGCATTGTATGAAACTTCTTTCTGTTCTGTGCATTCAACTAACAGAGTTGAACCTGACTTTTGATTATGCTTTCTGAAACACTCTTTCTGTAGAAACTGCAATTGGACATTCTGAGCGCTAAGAGGCCTCTATTGGGAAAAATAATATCTTCAAATAAAAACTACACAGAAGCATTGTGTGAAACTTATTTCTGATATGTTCATTAAGCTAACAGAGTTAAACCATACTTTTGATTGCGCAGTTCTGAACACTCTTTCTGTAGAAAATGCAAGTGGACATTCGGAGCGCTAAGAGGGTAATAGTGGAGAAAGGAATATATTCAAATATAAACTACACAGTAGCATTCTGTGAAAATTCTTTCTGTTCTGTGCATTCAACTAACAGAGTTGAACCTTACTTTTGATTGAGCTGTTCTGAAACACTCTTTCTGTAGAAACTGCAATTGGACATGCTAAGCGCTAAGAGGCCTACATTGGGAAAAAGAATATCTTCAAATAAAAACTACACAGAGGCATTCTGTGAAACTTATTTCTGATCTGTAAATTCAGTTAACAGAGATAAAACATATTTTTGATTGAGCAGTTATGAAACACTCTTTTTGTAGAAAATGCAAGTGGAGATTCGGAGCGCTAAGAGGGTAATAGTGGAAAAAGGAATGTCTTCAAATATAAACTACACAGAATCATTCGGTGAAACTTCTTTCTGATCTGTGCATTCAGCTAACAGAGTTAAACCATACTTTTGATTGAGCAGATCTGACCACTCTTTCTGTAGAAAATGCAACTGGACATTTGGAGCGCTAAGAGCGTAGTAGTGGAAAAAGGAATATATTCAAATATAAACTACACAGAAGCATTCTGTGAAACATCTTTCTGATCTGAGCATTCAGCTAACAGAGTTAAACCATACTTTTGATTGAGCAGTTTTGAAACACTCTGTCTGTAGAAAATGCAACTGGACATTCGTAGCGCTAAGTGGGTAATAGTGGAAAAAAGAATATGTTCAAATATAAACTACACAGAAGCATTGTATGAAACTTCTTTCTGTTCTGTGCATTCAACTAACAGAGTTGAACCTTACTTTTGATTGAGCCTTTCTGAAACACTCTTTCTGTAGAAACTGCAATTGGACATTCTGAGCGCTAAGAGGCCTCTATTGGGAAAAATAATATCTTCATATAAAAACTACACAGAAGCATTGTGTGAAACTTATTTCTGATATGTTCATTAAGCTAACAGAGTTAAACCATACTTTTGATTGCGCAGTTCTGAACACTCTTTCTGTAGAAAATGCAAGTGGACATTCGGAGCGCTAAGAGGGTAATAGTGGAGAAAGGAATATATTCAAATATAAACTACACAGTAGCATTCTGTGAAAATTATTTCTGTTCTGTGCATTCAACTAACAGAGTTGAACCTTACTTTTGATTGAGCCGTTCTGAAACACTCTTTCTGTAGAAACTGCAATTGGACATGCTAAGCGCTAAGAGGCCTACATTGGGAAAAAGAATATCTTCAAATAAAAACTACACAGATGCATTCTGTGAAACTTATTTCTGATCTGTAAATTCAGTTAACAGAGATAAAACATATTTTTGATTGAGCAGTTATGAAACACTCTTTCTGTAGAAAATGCAAGTGGAGATTCGGAGCGCTAAGAGGGTAAGAGTGGAAAAAGTAATGTTTTCAAATATAAACTACACAGAATCATTCGGTGAAACTTCTTTCTGATCTGTGCATTCAGCTAACAGAGTTAAACCATACTTTTGATTGAGCAGATCTGAACACTCTTTCTGTAGAAAATGCAACTGGACATTTGGAGCGCTAAGTGCGTAGTAGTGGAAAAAGGAATATATTCAAATATAAACTACACAGAAGCATTCTGTTAAACTTCTTTCTGATCTGAGCATTCAGCTAACAGAGTTAAACCATACTTTTGATTCAGCAGTTTTGAAACACTCTGTCTGTACAAAATGCAACTGGACATTCGTAGCGCTAAGTGGGTAATAGTGGAAAAAAGAATATGTTCAAATATAAACTACACAGAAGCATTGTATGAAACTTCTTTCTGTTCTGTGCATTCAACTAACAGAGTTGAACCTTACTTTTGATTGAGCCGTTCTGAAACACTCTTTCTGTAGAAACTGCAATTGGACATTCTGAGCGCTAAGAGGCCTATATTGGGAAAAAGAATGTCTACAAATAAAAACTACACAGAAGAATTGTGTGAAACTTCTTTCTGTTCTGTTTGTTCAACTAAAAGAGTTGAACCTTAGTTTTGATTGAGCCGTTCTGAAACACTCTTTCTGTAGAAAATGCAAGTGGAGATTCGGAGCGCTAAGAGGGTAATAGTGGAAAAAGGAATGTCTCCAAATATAAACTACACAGAATCATTCTGTGAAACTTCTTGCTGATCTGTGCATTCAGCTAACAGACTTAAACCATACTTTTGATTGAGCAGATCTGAACACTCTTTCTGTAGAAAATGCAACTGGACATTTGGAGCGCTAAGAGAGTAGTAGTGGAAAAAGGAATATATTCAAATATAAACTACACAGAAGCATTCTGTGAAACTTCTTTCTGATCTGAGCATTCAGCTAACAGAGTTAAACCATACTTTTGATTGAGCAGTTTTGAAACACTCTGTCTGTAGATAATGCAACTGGACATTCGTAGCGCTAAGTGGGTAATAGTGGAAAAAAGAATATGTTCAAATATAAACTACACAGAAGCATTGTATGAAACTTCTTTCTGTTCTGTGCATTCAACTAACAGAGTTGAACCTTACTTTTGATTGAGCCGTTCTGAAACACTCTTTCTGTAGAAACTGCAATTGTACATTCTGAGCGCTAAGAGGCCTATATTGGGAAAAAGAATGTCTACAAATAAAAACTACACAGAAGAATTGTGTGAAACTTCTTTCTGTTCTGTTTGTTCAACTAAAATAGTTGAACCTTAGTTTTGATTGAGCCGTTCTGAAACACTCTTTCTGTAGAAAATGCAAGTGGAGATTCGGAGCGCTAAGAGGGTAATAGTGGAAAAAGGAATGTCTCCAAATATAAACTACACAGAATCATTCTGTGAAACTTCTTTCTGATCTGTGCATTCAGCTAACAGAGTTAAACCATACTTTTGATTGAGCAGATCTGAACACTCTTTCTGTAGAAAATGCAACTGGACATTTGGAGCGCTAAGAGAGTAGTAGTGGAAAAAGGAATATATTCAAATATAAACTACACAGAAGCATTCTGTGAAACTTCTTTCTGATCTGAGCATTCAGCTAACAGAGTTAAACCATACTTTTGATTGAGCAGTTTTGAAACACTCTGTCTGTAGAAAATGCAACTGGACATTCGTAGCGCTAAGTGGGTAATAGTGGAAAAAAGAATATGTTCAAATATAAACTACACAGAAGCATTGTATGAAACTTCTTTCTGTTCTGTGCATTCAACTAACAGAGTTGAACCTTACTTTTGATTGAGCCGTTCTGAAACACTCTTTCTGTAGAAAATTCAATTAGACATTCTGAGCGCTAAGAGGCCTATATTGGGAAAAAGAATGTCTACAAATAAAAACTACACAGAAGAATTGTGTGAAACTTCTTTCTGTTCTGTTTGTTCAACTAAAAGAGTTGAACCTTAGTTTTGATTGAGCCGTTCTGAAACACTCTTTCTGTAGAAAATGGAAGTGGAGATTCGGAGCGCTAAGAGGGTAATAGTGGAAAAAGGAATGTCTCCAAATATAAACTACACAGAATCATTCTGTGAAACTTCTTTCTGCTCTGTGAATTCAGCTAACAGAGTTAAACCATACTTTTGATTGAGCAGATCTGAACACTCTTTCTGTATAAAATGCAACTGGACATTTGGAGCGCTAAGAGAGTACTAGTGGAAAAAGGAATATATTCAAATATAAACTACACAGAAGCATTCTGTGAAACTTCTTTCTGATCTGAGCATTCAGCTAACAGAGTTAAACCATACTTTTGATTGAGCAGTTTTGAAACACTCTGTCTGTAGAAAATGCAACTGGGCATTCGTAGCGCTAAGTGGGTGATAGTGGAAAAAAAATATGTTCAAATATAAACTACACAGTAGCATTCTGTGAAAATTCTTTCTGTTTTGTGCATTCAACTAACAGAATTGAACCTTACATTTGATTGAGCCTTTCTGAAACACTCTTTCTGTAGAAACTGCAATTGGACATTCTGAGCGCTAAGAGGCCTCTATTGGGAAAAATAATACCTTCAAATAAAAACTACACAGAAGCATTGTGTGAAACTTATTTCTGATATGTTCATTAAGCTAACAGAGTTAAACCATACTTTGGATTGCGCAGTTCTGAACACTCTTTCTGTAGAAAATGCAAGTGGACATTCGGAGCGCTAAGAGGGTAATAGTGGAAAAAGGAATATATTCAAATATAAACTACACAGTAGCATTCTGTGAAAATTCTTTCTGTTCTGTGCATTCAACTAACAGATTTGAACCTTACTTTTGATTGAGCCGTTCTGAAACACTCTTTCTGTAGAAACTGCAATTGGACATGCTAAGCGCTAAGAGGCCTACATTGGGAAAAAGAATATCTTCAAATAAAAACTACACAGATGCATTCTGTGAAATTTATTTCTGATCTGTAAATTCAGTTAACAGAGATAAAACATATTTTTGATTGAGCAGTTATGAAACACTCTTTTTGTAGAAAATGCAAGTGGAGATTCGGAGCGCTAAGAGGGTAATAGTGGAAAAAGGAATGTCTTCAAATATAAACTACACAGAATCATTCGGTGAAACTTCTTTCTGATTTGTGCATTCAGCTAACAGAGTTAAACCATACTTTTGATTGAGCAGATCTGAACACTCTTTCTGTAGAAAATGCAACTGGTCATTTGGAGCGCTAAGAGCGTAGTAGTGGAAAAAGGAATATATTCAAATATAAACTACACAGAAGCATTCTGTGAAACTTCTTTCTGATCTGAGCATTCAGCTAACAGAGTTAAACCATACTTTTGATTGAGCAGTTTTGAAACACTCTGTCTGTAGAAAATGCAACTGGACATTCGTAGCGCTAAGTGGGTAATAGTGGAAAAAAGAATATGTTCAAATATGAACTACACAGAAGCATTGTATGAAACTTCTTTCTGTTCTGTGCATTCAACTAACAGAGTTGAACCTTACTTTTGATTGAGCCGTTCTGAAACACTCTTTCTGTAGAAACTGCAATTGGACATGCTAAGCGCTAAGAGGCCTACATTGGGAAAAAGAATATCTTCAAATAAAAACTACACAGAGGCATTCTGTGAAACTTATTTCTGATCTGTAAATTCAGTTAACAGAGATAAAACATATTTTTGATTGAGCAGTTATGAAACACTCTTTTTGTAGAAAATGCAAGTGGAGATTCGGAGCGCTAAGAGGGTAATAGTGGAAAAAGGAATGTCTTCAAATATAAACTACACAGAATCATTCGGTGAAACTTCTTTCTGATCTGTGCATTCAGCTAACAGAGTTAAACCATACTTTTGATTGAGCAGATCTGACCACTCTTTCTGTAGAAAATGCAACTGGACATTTGGAGCGCTAAGAGCGTAGTAGTGGAAAAAGGAATATATTCAAATATAAACTACAGAGAAGCATTCTGTGAAACATCTTTCTGATCTGAGCATTCAGCTAACAGAGTTAAACCATACTTTTGATTGAGCAGTTTTGAAACACTCTGTCTGTAGAAAATGCAACTGGACATTCGTAGCGCTAAGTGGGTAATAGTGGAAAAAAGAATATATTCAAATATAAACTACACAGAAGCATTGTATGAAACTTCTTTCTGTTCTGTGCATTCAACTAACAGAGTTGAACCTTACTTTTGATTGAGCCTTTCTGAAACACTCTTTCTGTAGAAACTGCAATTGGACATTCTGAGCGCTAAGAGGCCTCTATTGGGAAAAATAATACCTTCAAATAAAAACTACACAGAAGCATTGTGTGAAACTTATTTCTGATATGTTCATTAAGCTATAAGAGTTAAACCATACTTTTGATTGCGCAGTTCTGAACACTCTTTCTGTAGAAAATGCAAGTGGACATTCGGAGCGCTAAGAGGGTAATAGTGGAAAAAGGAATATATTCAAATATAAACTACACAGTAGCATTCTGTGAAAATTCTTTCTGTTCTGTGCATTCAACTAACAGAGTTGAACCTTACTTTTGATTGAGCCGTTCTGAAACACTCTTTCTGTAGAAACTGCAATTGGACATGCTAAGCGCTAAGAGGCCTACATTGGGAAAAAGAATATCTTCAAATAAAAACTACACAGATGCATTCTGTGAAACTTATTTCTGATCTGTAAATTCAGTTAACAGAGATAAAACATATTTTTGATTGAGCAGTTATGAAACACTCTTTTTGTAGAAAATGCAAGTGGAGATTCGGAGCGCTAAGTGGGTAATAGTGGAAAAAGGAATGTCTTCAAATATAAACTACACAGAATCATTCGGTGAAACTTCTTTCTGATCTGTGCATTCAGCTAACAGAGTTAAACCATACTTTTGATTGAGCAGATCTGAACACTCTTTCTGTAGAAAATGCAACTGGACATTTGGAGCGCTAAGAGCGTAGTAGTGGAAAAAGGAATATATTCAAATATAAACTACACAGAAGCATTCTGTGAAACTTCTTTCTGATCTGAGCATTCAGCTAACAGAGTTAAACCATACTTTTGATTGAGCAGTTTTGAAACACTCTGTCTGTAGAAAATGCAACTGGACATTCGTAGCGCTAAGTGGGTAATAGTGGAAAAAGGAATATGTTCAAATATGAACTACACAGAAGCATTGTATGAAACTTCTTTCTGTTCTGTGCATTCAACTAACAGAGTTGAACCTTACTTTTGATTGAGCCTTTCTGAAACACTCTTTCTGTAGAAACTGCAATTGGACATTCTGAGCGCTAAGAGGCCTATATTGGGAAAAAGAATGTCTACAAATAAAAACTACACAGAAGAATTGTGTGAAACTTCTTTCTGTTCTGTTTGTTCAACTAAAAGAGTTGAACCTTAGTTTTGATTGAGCCGTTCTGAAACACTCTTTCTGTAGAAAATGCAAGTGGAGATTCGGAGCGCTAAGGGGGTAATAGTGGAAAAAGGAATGTCTTCAAATATAAACTACACAGAATCTTTCTGTGAAACTTCTTTCTGATCTGTGCATTCAGCTAACAGTTTTAAACCATACTTTTGATTGAACAGATCTGAACACTCTTTCTGTAGAAAATGCAACTGGACATTTGGAGCGCTAAGAGAGTAGTAGTGGAAAAAGGAATATATTCAAATATAAACTACACAGAAGCATTCTGTGAAACTTCTTTCTGATCTGAGCATTCAGCTAACAGAGTTAAACCATACTTTTGATTGAGCAGTTTTGAAACACTCTGTCTGTAGAAAATGCAACTGGACATTCGTAGCGCTAAGTGGGTTATAGTGGAAAAAAGAATATGTTCAAATATGAACTACACAGAAGCATTGTATGAAACTTCTTTCTGTTCTGTGCATTCAACTAACAGAGTTGAACCTTACTTTTGATTGAGCCGTTCTGAAACACTCTTTCTGTAGAAACTGCAATTGGACATGCTAAGCGCTAAGAGGCCTACATTGGGAAAAAGAATATCTTCAAATAAAAACTACACAGATGCATTCTGTGAAACTTATTTCTGATCTGTAAATTCAGTTAACAGAGATAAAACATATTTTTGATTGAGCAGTTATGAAACACTCTTTTTGTAGAAAATGCAAGTGGAGATTCGGAGCGCTAAGAGGGTAATAGTGGAAAAAAGAATGTCTTCAAATATAAACTACACAGAATCATTCTTTGAAACTTCTTTCTGATCTGTGCATTCAGCTAACAGAGTTAAACCATACTTTTGATTGAGCAGATCTGACCACTCTTTCTGTAGAAAATGCAACTGGACATTTGGAGCGCTAAGAGCGTAGTAGTGGAAAAAGGAATATATTCAAATATAAACTACACAGAAGCATTCTGTGAAACTTCTTTCTGATCTGAGCATTCAGCTAACAGAGTTAAACCATACTTTTGATTGAGCAGTTTTGAAACACTCTGTCTGTAGAAAATGCAACTGGACATTCGTAGCGCTAAGTGGGTAATAGTGGAAAAAAGAATATGTTCAAATATGAACTACACAGAAGCATTGTATGAAACTTCTTTCTGTTCTGTGCATTCAACTAACAGAGTTGAACCTTACTTTTGATTGAGCCGTTCTGAAACACTCTTTCTGTAGAAACTGCAATTGGACATGCTAAGCGCTAAGAGGCCTACATTGGGAAAAAGAATATCTTCAAATAAAAACTACACAGAGGCATTCTGTGAAACTTATTTCTGATCTGTAAATTCAGTTAACAGAGATAAAACATATTTTTGATTGAGCAGTTATGAAACACTCTTTTTGTAGAAAATGCAAGTGGAGATTCGGAGCGCTAAGAGGGTAATAGTGGAAAAAGGAATGTCTTCAAATATAAACTACACAGAATCATTCGGTGAAACTTCTTTCTGATCTGTGCATTCAGCTAACAGAGTTAAACCATACTTTTGATTGAGCAGATCTGACCACTCTTTCTGTAGAAAATGCAACTGGACATTTGGAGCGCTAAGAGCGTAGTAGTGGAAAAAGGAATATATTCAAATATAAACTACAGAGAAGCATTCTGTGAAACATCTTTCTGATCTGAGCATTCAGCTAACAGAGTTAAACCATACTTTTGATTGAGCAGTTTTGAAACACTCTGTCTGTAGAAAATGCAACTGGACATTCGTAGCGCTAAGTGGGTAATAGTGGAAAAAAGAATATATTCAAATATAAACTACACAGAAGCATTGTATGAAACTTCTTTCTGTTCTGTGCATTCAACTAACAGAGTTGAACCTTACTTTTGATTGAGCCTTTCTGAAACACTCTTTCTGTAGAAACTGCAATTGGACATTCTGAGCGCTAAGAGGCCTCTATTGGGAAAAATAATACCTTCAAATAAAAACTACACAGAAGCATTGTGTGAAACTTATTTCTGATATGTTCATTAAGCTATAAGAGTTAAACCATACTTTTGATTGCGCAGTTCTGAACACTCTTTCTGTAGAAAATGCAAGTGGACATTCGGAGCGCTAAGAGGGTAATAGTGGAAAAAGGAATATATTCAAATATAAACTACACAGTAGCATTCTGTGAAAATTCTTTCTGTTCTGTGCATTCAACTAACAGAGTTGAACCTTACTTTTGATTGAGCCGTTCTGAAACACTCTTTCTGTAGAAACTGCAATTGGACATGCTAAGCGCTAAGAGGCCTACATTGGGAAAAAGAATATCTTCAAATAAAAACTACACAGATGCATTCTGTGAAACTTATTTCTGATCTGTAAATTCAGTTAACAGAGATAAAACATATTTTTGATTGAGCAGTTATGAAACACTCTTTTTGTAGAAAATGCAAGTGGAGATTCGGAGCGCTAAGTGGGTAATAGTGGAAAAAGGAATGTCTTCAAATATAAACTACACAGAATCATTCGGTGAAACTTCTTTCTGATCTGTGCATTCAGCTAACAGAGTTAAACCATACTTTTGATTGAGCAGATCTGAACACTCTTTCTGTAGAAAATGCAACTGGACATTTGGAGCGCTAAGAGCGTAGTAGTGGAAAAAGGAATATATTCAAATATAAACTACACAGAAGCATTCTGTGAAACTTCTTTCTGATCTGAGCATTCAGCTAACAGAGTTAAACCATACTTTTGATTGAGCAGTTTTGAAACACTCTGTCTGTAGAAAATGCAACTGGACATTCGTAGCGCTAAGTGGGTAATAGTGGAAAAAGGAATATGTTCAAATATGAACTACACAGAAGCATTGTATGAAACTTCTTTCTGTTCTGTGCATTCAACTAACAGAGTTGAACCTTACTTTTGATTGAGCCTTTCTGAAACACTCTTTCTGTAGAAACTGCAATTGGACATTCTGAGCGCTAAGAGGCCTATATTGGGAAAAAGAATGTCTACAAATAAAAACTACACAGAAGAATTGTGTGAAACTTCTTTCTGTTCTGTTTGTTCAACTAAAAGAGTTGAACCTTAGTTTTGATTGAGCCGTTCTGAAACACTCTTTCTGTAGAAAATGCAAGTGGAGATTCGGAGCGCTAAGGGGGTAATAGTGGAAAAAGGAATGTCTTCAAATATAAACTACACAGAATCTTTCTGTGAAACTTCTTTCTGATCTGTGCATTCAGCTAACAGTTTTAAACCATACTTTTGATTGAACAGATCTGAACACTCTTTCTGTAGAAAATGCAACTGGACATTTGGAGCGCTAAGAGAGTAGTAGTGGAAAAAGGAATATATTCAAATATAAACTACACAGAAGCATTCTGTGAAACTTCTTTCTGATCTGAGCATTCAGCTAACAGAGTTAAACCATACTTTTGATTGAGCAGTTTTGAAACACTCTGTCTGTAGAAAATGCAACTGGACATTCGTAGCGCTAAGTGGGTTATAGTGGAAAAAAGAATATGTTCAAATATGAACTACACAGAAGCATTGTATGAAACTTCTTTCTGTTCTGTGCATTCAACTAACAGAGTTGAACCTTACTTTTGATTGAGCCGTTCTGAAACACTCTTTCTGTAGAAACTGCAATTGGACATGCTAAGCGCTAAGAGGCCTACATTGGGAAAAAGAATATCTTCAAATAAAAACTACACAGATGCATTCTGTGAAACTTATTTCTGATCTGTAAATTCAGTTAACAGAGATAAAACATATTTTTGATTGAGCAGTTATGAAACACTCTTTTTGTAGAAAATGCAAGTGGAGATTCGGAGCGCTAAGAGGGTAATAGTGGAAAAAAGAATGTCTTCAAATATAAACTACACAGAATCATTCTTTGAAACTTCTTTCTGATCTGTGCATTCAGCTAACAGAGTTAAACCATACTTTTGATTGAGCAGATCTGACCACTCTTTCTGTAGAAAATGCAACTGGACATTTGGAGCGCTAAGAGCGTAGTAGTGGAAAAAGGAATATATTCAAATATAAACTACACAGAAGCATTCTGTGAAACTTCTTTCTGATCTGAGCATTCAGCTAACAGAGTTAAACCATACTTTTGATTGAGCAGTTTTGAAACACTCTGTCTGTAGAAAATGCAACTGGACATTCGTAGCGCTAAGTGGGTAATAGTGGAAAAAACAATATGTTCAAATATAAACTACACAGAAGCATTGTATGAAACTTCTTTCTGTTCTGTGCATTCAACTAACAGAGTTGAACCTTACTTTTGATTGAGCCTTTCTGAAACACTCTTTCTGTAGAAACTGCAATTGGACATTCTGAGCGCTAAGAGGCCTCTATTGGAAAAAATAATACCTTCAAATAAAAACTACACAGAAGCATTGTGTGAAACTTATTTCTGATATGTTCATTAAGCTAACAGAGTTAAACCATACTTTTGATTGCGCAGTTCTGAACACTCTTTCTGTAGAAAATGCAAGTGGACATTCGGAGCGCTAAGAGGGTAATAGTGGAAAAAGGAATATATTCAAATATAAACTACACAGTAGCATTCTGTGAAAATTCTTTCTGTTCTGTGCATTCAACTAACAGAGTTGAACCTTACTTTTGATTGAGCCGTTCTGAAACACTCTTTCTGTAGAAACTGCAATTGGACATGCTAAGCGCTAAGAGGCCTACATTGGGAAAAAGAATATCTTCAAATAAAAACTACACAGATGCATTCTGTGAAACTTATTTCTGATCTGTAAATTCAGTTAACAGAGATAAAACATATTTTTGATTGAGCAGTTTTGAAACACTCTTTTTGTAGAAAATGCAAGTGGAGATTCGGAGCGCTAAGAGGGTAATAGTGGAAAAAAGAATGTCTTCAAATATAAACTACACAGAATCATTCGGTGAAACTTCTTTCTGATCTGTGCATTCAGCTAACAGAGTTAAACCATACTTTTGATTGAGCAGATCTGAACACTCTTTCTGTAGAAAATGCAACTGGACATTTGGAGCGCTAAGAGCGTAGTAGTGGAAAAAGGAATATATTCAAATATAAACTACACAGAAGCATTCTGTGAAACTTCTTTCTGATCTGAGCATTCAGCTAACAGAGTTAAACCATACTTTTGATTGAGCAGTTTTGAAACACTCTGTCTGTAGAAAATGCAACTGGACATTCGTAGCGCTAAGTGGGTAATAGTGGAAAAAAGAATATGTTCAAATATAAACTACACAGAAGCATTGTATGAAACTTCTTTCTGTTCTGTGCATTCAACTAACAGAGTTGAACCTTACTTTTGATTGAGCCTTTCTGAAACACTCTTTCTGTAGAAACTGCAATTGGACATTCTGAGCGCTAAGAGGCCTCTATTGGGAAAAATAATACCTTCAAATAAAAACTACACAGAAGCATTGTGTGAAACTTATTTCTGATATGTTCATTAAGCTAACAGAGTTAAACCATACTTTTGATTGCGCAGTTCTGAACACTCTTTCTGTAGAAAATGCAAGTGGACATTCGGAGCGCTAAGAGGGTAATAGTGGAGAAAGGAATATATTCAAATATAAACTACACAGTAGCATTCTGTGAAAATTCTTTCTGTTCTGTGCATTCAACTAACAGAGTTGAACCTTACTTTTGATTGAGCCGTTCTGAAACACTCTTTCTGTAGAAACTGCAATTGGACATGCTAAGCGCTAAGAGGCCTACATTGGGAAAAAGAATATCTTCAAATAAAAACTACACAGATGCATTCTGTGAAACTTATTTCTGATCTGTAAATTCAGTAAACAGGGATAAAACATATTTTTGATTGAGCAGTTATGAAACACTCTTTTTGTAGAAAATGCAAGTGGAGATTCGGAGCGCTAAGTGGGTAATAGTGGAAAAAGGAATGTCTTCAAATATAAACTACACAGAATCATTCGGTGAATCTTCTTTCCGATCTGTGCATTCAGCTAACAGAGTTAAACCATACTTTTGATTGAGCAGATCTGAACACTCTTTCTGTAGAAAATGCAACTGGACATTTGGAGCGCTAAGTGCGTAGTAGTGGAAAAAGGAATATATTCAAATATAAACTACACAGAAGCATTCTGTGAAACTTCTTTCTGATCTGAGCATTCAGCTAACAGAGTTAAACCATACTTTTGATTCAGCAGTTTTGAAACACTCTGTCTGTACAAAATGCAACTGGACATTCGTAGCGCTAAGTGGGTAATAGTGGAAAAAAGAATATGTTCAAATATAAACTACACAGAAGCATTGTATGAAACTTCTTTCTGTTCTGTGCATTCAACTAACAGAGTTGAACCTTACTTTTGATTGAGCCGTTCTGAAACACTCTTTCTGTAGAAACTGCAATTGGACATTCTGAGCGCTAAGAGGCCTATATTGGGAAAAAGAATGTCTACAAATAAAAACTACACAGAAGAATTGTGTGAAACTTCTTTCTGTTCTGTTTGTTCAACTAAAAGAGTTGAACCTTAGTTTTGATTGAGCCGTTCTGAAACACTCTTTCTGTAGAAAATGCAAGTGGAGATTCGGAGCGCTAAGAGGGTAATAGTGGAAAACGGAATGTCTCCAAATATAAACTACACAGAATCATTCTGTGAAACTTCTTTCTGATCTGTGCATTCAGCTAACAGACTTAAACCATACTTTGATTGAGCAGATCTGAACACTCTTTCTGTAGAAAATGCAACTGGACATTTGGAGCGCTAAGAGAGTAGTAGTGGAAAAAGGAATATATTCAAATATAAACTACACAGAAGCATTCTGTGAAACTTCTTTCTGATCTGAGCATTCAGCTAACAGAGTTAAACCATACTTTTGATTGAGCAGTTTTGAAACACTCTGTCTGTAGATAATGCAACTGGACATTCGTAGCGCTAAGTGGGTAATAGTGGAAAAAAGAATATGTTCAAATATAAACTACACAGAAGCATTGTATGAAACTTCTTTCTGTTCTGTGCATTCAACTAACAGAGTTGAACCTTACTTTTGATTGAGCCGTTCTGAAACACTCTTTCTGTAGAAACTGCAATTGTACATTCTGAGCGCTAAGAGGCCTATATTGGGAAAAAGAATGTCTACAAATAAAAACTACACAGAAGAATTGTGTGAAACTTCTTTCTGTTCTGTTTGTTCAACTAAAAGAGTTGAACCTTAGTTTTGATTGAGCCGTTCTGAAACACTCTTTCTGTAGAAAATGCAAGTGGAGATTCGGAGCGCTAAGAGGGTAATAGTGGAAAATGGAATGTCTCCAAATATAAACTACACAGAATCATTCTGTGAAACTTCTTTCTGATCTGTGCATTCAGCTAACAGAGTTAAACCATACTTTTGATTGAGCAGATCTGAACACTCTTTCTGTAGAAAATGCAACTGGACATTTGGAGCGCTAAGAGAGTAGTAGTGGAAAAAGGAATATATTCAAATATAAACTACACAGAAGCATTCTGTGAAACTTCTTTGTGATCTGAGCATTCAGCTAACAGAGTTAAACCATACTTTTGATTGAGCAGTTTTGAAACACTCTGTCTGTAGAAAATGCAACTGGACATTCGTAGCGCTAAGTGGGTAATAGTGGAAAAAAGAATATGTTCAAATATAAACTACACAGAAGCATTGTATGAAACTTCTTTCTGTTCTGTGCATTCAACTAACAGAGTTGAACCTTACTTTTGATTGAGCCGTTCTGAAACACTCTTTCTGTAGAAAATTCAATTAGACATTCTGAGCGCTAAGAGGCCTATATTGGGAAAAAGAATGTCTACAAATAAAAACTACACAGAAGAATTGTGTGAAACTTCTTTCTGTTCTGTTTGTTCAACTAAAAGAGTTGAACCTTAGTTTTGATTGAGCCGTTCTGAAACACTCTTTCTGTAGAAAATGGAAGTGGAGATTCGGAGCGCTAAGAGGGTAATAGTGGAAAAAGGAATGTCTCCAAATATAAACTACACAGAATCATTCTGTGAAACTTCTTTCTGCTCTGTGAATTCAGCTAACAGAGTTAAACCATACTTTTGATTGAGCAGATCTGAACACTCTTTCTGTATAAAATGCAACTGGACATTTGGAGCGCTAAGAGAGTACTAGTGGAAAAAGGAATATATTCAAATATAAACTACACAGAAGCATTCTGTGAAACTTCTTTCTGATCTGAGCATTCAGCTAACAGAGTTAAACCATACTTTTGATTGAGCAGTTTTGAAACACTCTGTCTGTAGAAAATGCAACTGGGCATTCGTAGCGCTAAGTGGGTGATAGTGGAAAAAAAATATGTTCAAATATAAACTACACAGTAGCATTCTGTGAAAATTCTTTCTGTTTTGTGCATTCAACTAACAGAATTGAACCTTACATTTGATTGAGCCTTTCTGAAACACTCTTTCTGTAGAAACTGCAATTGGACATTCTGAGCGCTAAGAGGCCTCTATTGGGAAAAATAATACCTTCAAATAAAAACTACACAGAAGCATTGTGTGAAACTTATTTCTGATATGTTCATTAAGCTAACAGAGTTAAACCATACTTTGGATTGCGCAGTTCTGAACACTCTTTCTGTAGAAAATGCAAGTGGACATTCGGAGCGCTAAGAGGGTAATAGTGGAAAAAGGAATATATTCAAATATAAACTACACAGTAGCATTCTGTGAAAATTCTTTCTGTTCTGTGCATTCAACTAACAGATTTGAACCTTACTTTTGATTGAGCCGTTCTGAAACACTCTTTCTGTAGAAACTGCAATTGGACATGCTAAGCGCTAAGAGGCCTACATTGGGAAAAAGAATATCTTCAAATAAAAACTACACAGATGCATTCTGTGAAACTTATTTCTGATCTGTAAATTCAGTTAACAGAGATAAAACATATTTTTGATTGAGCAGTTATGAAACACTCTTTTTGTAGAAAATGCAAGTGGAGATTCGGAGCGCTAAGAGGGTAATAGTGGAAAAAGGAATGTCTTCAAATATAAACTACACAGAATCATTCGGTGAAACTTCTTTCTGATCTGTGCATTCAGCTAACAGAGTTAAACCATACTTTTGATTGAGCAGATCTGAACACTCTTTCTGTAGAAAATGCAACTGGTCATTTGGAGCGCTAAGAGCGTAGTAGTGGAAAAAGGAATATATTCAAATATAAACTACACAGAAGCATTCTGTGAAACTTCTTTCTGATCTGAGCATTCAGCTAACAGAGTTAAACCATACTTTTGATTGAGCAGTTTTGAAACACTCTGTCTGTAGAAAATGCAACTGGACATTCGTAGCGCTAAGTGGGTAATAGTGGAAAAAAGAATATGTTCAAATATGAACTACACAGAAGCATTGTATGAAACTTCTTTCTGTTCTGTGCATTCAACTAACAGAGTTGAACCTTACTTTTGATTGAGCCGTTCTGAAACACTCTTTCTATAGAAACTGCAATTGGACATGCTAAGCGCTAAGAGGCCTACATTGGGAAAAAGAATATCTTCAAATAAAAACTACACAGAGGCATTCTGTGAAACTTATTTCTGATCTGTAAATTCAGTTAACAGAGATAAAACATATTTTTGATTGAGCAGTTATGAAACACTCTTTTTGTAGAAAATGCAAGTGGAGATTCGGAGCGCTAAGAGGGTAATAGTGGAAAAAGGAATGTCTTCAAATATAAACTACACAGAATCATTCGGTGAAACTTCTTTCTGATCTGTGCATTCAGCTAACAGAGTTAAACCATACTTTTGATTGAGCAGATCTGACCACTCTTTCTGTAGAAAATGCAACTGGACATTTGGAGCGCTAAGAGCGTAGTAGTGGAAAAAGGAATATATTCAAATATAAACTACACAGAAGCATTCTGTGAAACATCTTTCTGATCTGAGCATTCAGCTAACAGAGTTAAACCATACTTTTGATTGAGCAGTTTTGAAACACTCTGTCTGTAGAAAATGCAACTGGACATTCGTAGCGCTAAGTGGGTAATAGTGGAAAAAAGAATATATTCAAATATAAACTACACAGAAGCATTGTATGAAACTTCTTTCTGTTCTGTGCATTCAACTAACAGAGTTGAACCTTACTTTGATTGAGCCTTTCTGAAACACTCTTTCTGTAGAAACTGCAATTGGACATTCTGAGCGCTAAGAGGCCTCTATTGGGAAAAATAATACCTTCAAATAAAAACTACACAGAAGCATTGTGTGAAACTTATTTCTGATATGTTCATTAAGCTATAAGAGTTAAACCATACTTTTGATTGCGCAGTTCTGAACACTCTTTCTGTAGAAAATGCAAGTGGACATTCGGAGCGCTAAGAGGGTAATAGTGGAAAAAGGAATATATTCAAATATAAACTACACAGTAGCATTCTGTGAAAATTCTTTCTGTTCTGTGCATTCAACTAACAGAGTTGAACCTTACTTTTGATTGAGCCGTTCTGAAACACTCTTTCTGTAGAAACTGCAATTGGACATGCTAAGCGCTAAGAGGCCTACATTGGGAAAAAGAATATCTTCAAATAAAAACTACACAGATGCATTCTGTGAAACTTATTTCTGATCTGTAAATTCAGTTAACAGAGATAAAACATATTTTTGATTGAGCAGTTATGAAACACTCTTTTTGTAGAAAATGCAAGTGGAGATTCGGAGCGCTAAGTGGGTAATAGTGGAAAAAGGAATGTCTTCAAATATAAACTACACAGAATCATTCGGTGAAACTTCTTTCTGATCTGTGCATTCAGCTAACAGAGTTAAACCATACTTTTGATTGAGCAGATCTGAACACTCTTTCTGTAGAAAATGCAACTGGACATTTGGAGCGCTAAGAGCGTAGTAGTGGAAAAAGGAATATATTCAAATATAAACTACACAGAAGCATTCTGTGAAACTTCTTTCTGATCTGAGCATTCAGCTAACAGAGTTAAACCATACTTTTGATTGAGCAGTTTTGAAACACTCTGTCTGTAGAAAATGCAACTGGACATTCGTAGCGCTAAGTGGGTAATAGTGGAAAAAGGAATATGTTCAAATATGAACTACACAGAAGCATTGTATGAAACTTCTTTCTGTTCTGTGCATTCAACTAACAGAGTTGAACCTTACTTTTGATTGAGCCGTTCTGAAACACTCTTTCTGTAGAAACTGCAATTGGACATTCTGAGGGCTAAGAGGCCTATATTGGGAAAAAGAATGTCTACAAATAAAAACTACACAGAAGAATTGTGTGAAACTTCTTTCTGTTCTGTTTGTTCAACTAAAAGAGTTGAACCTTAGTTTTGATTGAGCCGTTCTGAAACACTCTTTCTGTAGAAAATGCAAGTGGAGATTCGGAGCGCTAAGGGGGTAATAGTGGAAAAAGGAATGTCTTCAAATATAAACTACACAGAATCTTTCTGTGAAACTTCTTTCTGATCTGTGCATTCAGCTAACAGATTTAAACCATACTTTTGATTGAGCAGATCTGAACACTCTTTCTGTAGAAAATGCAACTGGACATTTGGAGCGCTAAGAGAGTAGTAGTGGAAAAAGGAATATATTCAAATATAAACTACACAGAAGCATTCTGTGAAACTTCTTTCTGATCTGAGCATTCAGCTAACAGAGTTAAACCATACTTTTGATTGAGCAGTTTTGAAACACTCTGTCTGTAGAAAATGCAACTGGACATTCGTAGCGCTAAGTGGGTTATAGTGGAAAAAAGAATATGTTCAAATATGAACTACACAGAAGCATTGTATGAAACTTCTTTCTGTTCTGTGCATTCAACTAACAGAGTTGAACCTTACTTTTGATTGAGCCGTTCTGAAACACTCTTTCTGTAGAAACTGCAATTGGACATGCTAAGCGCTAAGAGGCCTACATTGGGAAAAAGAATATCTTCAAATAAAAACTACACAGATGCATTCTGTGAAACTTATTTCTGATCTGTAAATTCAGTTAACAGAGATAAAACATATTTTTGATTGAGCAGTTATGAAACACTCTTTTTGTAGAAAATGCAAGTGGAGATTCGGAGCGCTAAGGGGGTAATAGTGGAAAAAAGAATGTCTTCAAATATAAACTACACAGAATCATTCTTTGAAACTTCTTTCTGATCTGTGCATTCAGCTAACAGAGTTAAACCATACTTTTGATTGAGCAGATCTGACCACTCTTTCTGTAGAAAATGCAACTGGACATTTGGAGCGCTAGGAGCGTAGTAGTGGAAAAAGGAATATATTCAAATATAAACTACACAGAAGCATTCTGTGAAACTTCTTTCTGATCTGAGCATTCAGCTAACAGAGTTAAACCATACTTTTGATTGAGCAGTTTTGAAACACTCTGTCTGTAGAAAATGCAACTGGACATTCGTAGCGCTAAGTGGGTAATAGTGGAAAAAAGAATATGTTCAAATATAAACTACACAGAAGCATTGTATGAAACTTCTTTCTGTTCTGTGCATTCAACTAACAGAGTTGAACCTTACTTTTGATTGAGCCTTTCTGAAACACTCTTTCTGTAGAAACTGCAATTGGACATTCTGAGCGCTAAGAGGCCTCTATTGGAAAAAATAATACCTTCAAATAAAAACTACACGGAAGCATTGTGTGAAACTTATTTCTGATATGTTCATTAAGCTAACAGAGTTAAACCATACTTTTGATTGCGCAGTTCTGAACACTCTTTCTGTAGAAAATGCAAGTGGACATTCGGAGCGCTAAGAGGGTAATAGTGGAAAAAGGAATATATTCAAATATAAACTACACAGTAGCATTCTGTGAAAATTCTTTCTGTTCTGTGCATTCAACTAACAGAGTTGAACCTTACTTTTGATTGAGCCGTTCTGAAACACTCTTTCTGTAGAAACTGCAATTGGACATGCTAAGCGCTAAGAGGCCTACATTGGGAAAAAGAATATCTTCAAATAAAAACTACACAGATGCATTCTGTGAAACTTATTTCTGATCTGTAAATTCAGCTAACAGAGATAAAACATATTTTTGATTGAGCAGTTTTGAAACACTCTTTTTGTAGAAAATGCAAGTGGAGATTCGGAGCGCTAAGAGGGTAATAGTGGAAAAAAGAATGTCTTCAAATATAAACTACACAGAATCATTCGGTGAAACTTCTTTCTGATCTGTGCATTCAGCTAACAGAGTTAAACCATACTTTTGATTGAGCAGATCTGAACACTCTTTCTGTAGAAAATGCAACTGGACATTTGGAGCGCTAAGAGCGTAGTAGTGGAAAAAGGAATATATTCAAATATAAACTACACAGAAGCATTCTGTGAAACTTCTTTCTGATCTGAGCATTCAGCTAACAGAGTTAAACCATACTTTTGATTGAGCAGTTTTGAAACACTCTGTCTGTAGAAAATGCAACTGGACATTCGTAGCGCTAAGTGGGTAATAGTGGAAAAAAGAATATGTTCAAATATAAACTACACAGAAGCATTGTATGAAACTTCTTTCTGTTCTGTGCATTCAACTAACAGAGTTGAACCTTACTTTTGATTGAGCCTTTCTGAAACACTCTTTCTGTAGAAACTGCAATTGGACATTCTGAGCGCTAAGAGGCCTCTATTGGGAAAAATAATACCTTCAAATAAAAACTACACAGAAGCATTGTGTGAAACTTATTTCTGATATGTTCATTAAGCTAACAGAGTTAAACCATACTTTTGATTGCGCAGTTCTGAACACTCTTTCTGTAGAAAATGCAAGTGGACATTCGGAGCGCTAAGAGGGTAATAGTGGAGAAAGGAATATATTCAAATATAAACTACACAGTAGCATTCTGTGAAAATTCTTTCTGTTCTGTGCATTCAACTAACAGAGTTGAACCTTACTTTTGATTGAGCCGTTCTGAAACACTCTTTCTGTAGAAACTGCAATTGGACATGCTAAGCGCTAAGAGGCCTACATTGGGAAAAAGAATATCTTCAAATAAAAACTA
The DNA here is from genome assembly GCF_028878055.3 of Symphalangus syndactylus. NCBI lineage: Eukaryota > Metazoa > Chordata > Mammalia > Primates > Hylobatidae > Symphalangus > Symphalangus syndactylus. Next base: position 1,264,854 of record NC_072432.2, on the reverse strand, counting down.
CACAGATGCATTCTGTGAAACTTATTTCTGATCTGTAAATTCAGTTAACAGAGATAAAACATATTTTTGATTGAGCAGTTATGAAACACTCTTTTTGTAGAAAATGCAAGTGGAGATTCGGAGCGCTAAGTGGGTAATAGTGGAAAAAGGAATGTCTTCAAATATAAACTACACAGAAGCATTCTGTGAAACTTCTTTCTGATCTGAGCATTCAGCTAACAGAGTTAAACCATACTTTTGATTGAGCAGTTTTGAAACACTCTGTCTGTAGAAAATGCAACTGGACATTCGTAGCGCTAAGTGCGTAATAGTGGAAAAAAGAATATGTTAAAATATGAACTACACAGAAGCATTGTATGAAACTTCTTTCTGTTCTGAGCATTCAACTAACAGAGTTGAACCTTACTTTTGATTGAGCCGTTCTGAAACAGTCTTTCTGTAGAAACTGCAATTGGACATTGTGAGCGCTAAGAGGCCTATATTGGGAAAAAGAATGTCTACAAATAAAAACTACACAGAAGAATTGTGTGAAACTTCTTTCTGTTCTGTTTGTTCAACTAAAAGAGTTGAACCTTAGTTTTGATTGAGCCGTTCTGAAACACTCTTTCTGTAGAAAATGCAAGTGGAGATTCGGAGCGCTAAGGGGGTAATAGTGGAAAAAGGAATGTCTCCAAATATAAACTACACAGAATCTTTCTGTGAAACTTCTTTCTGATCTGTGCATTCAGCTAACAGATTTAAACCATACTTTTGATTGAGCAGATCTGAACACTCTTTCTGTAGAAAATGCAACTGGACATTTGGAGCGCTAAGAGAGTAGTAGTGGAAAAAGGAGTATATTCAAATATAAACTACACAGAAGCATTCTGTGAAACTTCTTTCTGATCTGAGCATTCAGCTAACAGAGTTAAACCATACTTTTGATTGAGCAGTTTTGAAACACTCTGTCTGTAGAAAATGCAACTGGACATTCGTAGCGCTAAGTGGGTAATAGTGGAAAAAAGAATATGTTCAAATATGAACTACACAGAAGCATTGTATGAAACTTCTTTCTGTTCTGTGCATTCAACTAACAGAGTTGAACCTTACTTTTGATTGAGCCGTTCTGAAACACTCTTTCTGTAGAAACTGCAATTGGACATTCTGAGCGCTAAGAGGCCTCTATTGGGAAAAATAATATCTTCAAATAAAAACTACACAGAAGCATTGTGTGAAACTTCTTTCTGATATGTTCATTAAGCTAACACAGTTAAACCATACTTTGGATTGCGCAGTTCTGAACACTCTTTCTGTAGAAAATGCAAGTGGACATTCGGAGCGCTAAGAGGGTAATAGTGGATAAAGGAATATATTCAAATATAAACTACACAGTAGCATTCTGTGAAAATTCTTTCTGTTCTGTGCATTCAACTAACAGAGTTGAACCTTACTTTTGATTGAGCCGTACTGAAACACTCTTTCTGTAGAAACTGCAATTGGACATGCTAAGCGCTAAGAGGCCTACATTGGGAAAAAGAATATCTTCAAATAAAAACTACACAGATGCATTCTGTGAAACTTATTTCTGATCTGTAAATTCAGTTAACAGAGATAAAACATATTTTTGATTGAGCAGTTATGAAACACTCTTTTTGTAGAAAATGCAAGTGGAGATTCGGAGCGCTAAGAGGGTAATAGTGGAAAAAGGAATGTCTTCAAATATAAACTACACAGAATCATTCGGTGAATCTTCTTTCTGATCTGTGCATTCAGCTAACAGAGTTAAACCATACTTTTGATTGAGCAGATCTGAACACTCTTTCTGTAGAAAATGCAACTGGACATTTGGAGCGCTAAGAGCGTAGTAGTGGAAAAAGGAATATATTCAAATATAAACTACACAGAAGCATTCTGTGACACTTCTTTCTGATCTGAGCATTCAGCTAACAGAGTTAAACCATACTTTTGATTGAGCAGTTTTGAAACACTCTGTCTGTAGAAAATGCAACTGGACATTCGTAGCGCTAAGTGGGTAATAGTGGAAAAAAGAATATGTTCAAATATAAACTACACAGAAGTATTGTATGAAACTTCTTTCTGTTCTGTGCATTCTACTAACAGAGTTGAACCTTACTTTTGATTGAGCCGTTCTGAAACACTCTTTCTGTAGAAACTGCAATTGGACATTCTGAGCGCTAAGAGGCCTATATTGGGAAAAAGAATGTCTACAAATAAAAGCTACACAGAAGAATTGTGTGAAACTTCTTTCTGTTCTGTTTGTTCAACTAAAAGAGTTGAACCTTAGTTTTGATTGAGCCGTTCTGAAACACTCTTTCTGTACAAAATGCAAGTGGAGATTCGGAGCGCTAAGAGGGTAATAGTGGAAAAAGGAATGTCTTCAAATATAAACTACACAGAATCATTCGGTGAATCTTCTTTCTGATCTGTGCATTCAGCTAACAGAGTTAAACCATACTTTTGATTGAGCAGATCTGAACACTCTTTCTGTAGAAAATGCAACTGGACATTTGGAGCGCTAAGAGCGTAGTAGTGGAAAAAGGAATATATTCAAATATAAACTACACAGAAGCATTCTGTGAAACTTCTTTCTGATCTGAGCATTCAGCTAACAGAGTTAAACCATACTTTTGATTGAGCAGTTTTGAAACACTCTGTCTGTAGAAAATGCAACTGGACATTCGTAGCGCTAAGTGGGTAATAGTGGAAAAAAGAATATGTTCAAATATGAACTACACAGAAGCATTGTATGAAACTTCTTTCTGTTCTGTGCATTCAACTAACAGAGTTGAACCTTACTTTTGATTGAGCCGTTCTGAAACACTCTTTCTGTAGAAACTGCAATTGGACATGCTAAGCGCTAAGAGGCCTACATTGGGAAAAAGAATATCTTCAAATAAAAACTACACAGATGCATTCTGTGAAACTTATTTCTGATCTGTAAATTCAGTTAACAGAGATAAAACATATTTTTGATTGAGCAGTTATGAAACACTCTTTTTGTAGAAAATGCAAGTGGAGATTCGGAGCGCTAAGAGGGTAATAGTGGAATAAAGAATGTCTTCAAATATAAACTACACAGAATCATTCGGTGAAACTTCTTTCTGTTCTGTTTGTTCAACTCAAATAGTTGAACCTTAGTTTTGATTGAGCCGTTCTGAAACACTCTTTCTGTAGAAAATACAAGTGGAGATTCGGAGCACTAAGAGGGTAATAGTGGAAAAAGGAATGTCTCCAAATATAAACTACACAGAATCATTCTGTGAAACTTCTTTCTGATCTGTGCATTCAGCTAACAGAGTTAAACCATACTTTTGATTGAGCAGATCTGAACACTCTTTCTGTAAAAAATGCAACTGGACATTTGGAGCGCTAAGAGAGTAGTAGTGGAAAAAGGAATATATTCAAATATAAACTACACAGAAGCATTCTGTGAAACTTCTTTCTGATCTGAGAATTCAGCTAACAGAGTTAAACCATACTTTTGATTGAGCAGTTTTGAAACACTCTGTAGAAAATGCAACTGGACATTTGTAGCGCTAAGTGGGTAATAGTGGAAAAAAGAATATGTTCAAATATAAACTACACAGTAGCATTCTGTGAAAATTCTTTCTCTTTTGTGCATTCAACTAACAGAGTTGAACCTTACTTTTGATTGAGCCTTTCTGAAACACTCTTTCTGTAGAAACTGCAATTGGACATTCTGAGCGCTAAGAGGCCTCTATTGGGAAAAATAATACCCTCAAATAAAAACTACACAGAAGCATTGTGTGAAACTTATTTCTGATATGTTCATTAAGCTAACAGAGTTAAACCATACTTTGGATTGCGCAGTTCTGAACACTCTTTCTGTAGAAAATGCAAGTGGACATTCCGAGCGCTAAGAGGGTAATAGTGGAAAAAGGAATATATTCAAATATAAACTACACAGTAGCATTCTGTGAAAATTCTTTCTGTTCTGTGCATTCAACTAACAGAGTTGAACCTTACTTTTGATTGAGCCGTTCTGAAACACTCTTTCTGTAGAAACTGCAATTGGACATGCTAAGCGCTAAGAGGCCTACATTGGGAAAAAGAATATCTTCAAATAAAAACTACACAGATGCATTCTGTGAAACTTATTTCTGATCTGTAATTTCAGTTAACAGAGATAAAACATATTTTTGATTGAGCAGTTATGAAACACTCTTTTTGTAGAAAATGCAAGTGGAGATTCGGAGCGCTAAGAGGGTAATAGTGGAAAAAGGAATGTCTTCAAATATAAACTACACAGAATCGTTCGGTGAAACTTCTTTCTGATCTGTGCATTCAGCTAACAGAGTTAAACCATACTTTTGATTGAACAGATCTGAACACTTTTTCTGTAGAAAATGCAACTGGACATTTGGAGCACTAAGAGCGTAGTAGTGGAAAAAGGAATATATTCAAATATAAACTACACAGAAGCATTCTGTGAAACTTCTTTCTGATCTGAGCATTCAGCTAACAGAGTTAAACCATACTTTTGATTGAGCAGTTTTGAAACACTCTGTCTGTAGAAAATGCAACTGGACATTCGTAGCGCTAAGTGGGTAATAGTGGAAAAAAGAATATGTTCAAATATGAACTACACAGAAGCATTGTATGAAACTTCTTTCTGTTCTGTGCATTCAGCTAACAGAGTTGAACCTTACTTTTGATTGAGCCGTTCTGAAACACTCTTTCTGTAGAAACTGCAATTGGACATTCTGAGCGCTAAGAGGCCTATATTGGGAAAAAGAATGTCTACAAATAAAAACTACACAGAAGAATTGTGTGAAACTTCTTTCTGTTCTGTTTGTTCAACTAAAAGAGTTGAACCTTAGTTTTGATTGAGCCGTTCTGAAACACTCTTTCTGTAGAAAATGCAAGTGGAGATTCGGAGCGCTAAGAGGGTAATAGTGGAAAAAGGAATGTCTCCAAATATAAACTACACAGAATAATTCTGTGAAACTTCTTTCTGATCTGTGCATTCAGCTAACAGAGTTAAACCATACTTTTGATTGAGCAGATCTGAACACTCTTTCTGTAGAAAATGCAACTGGACAATTGGAGCGCTAAGAGAGTAGTAGTGGAAAAAGGAATATATTCAAATATAAACTACACAGAAGCATTCTGTGAAACTTCTTTCTGATCTGAGCATTCAGCTAACAGAGTTAAACCATACTTTTGATTGAGCAGTTTTGAAACACTCTGTCTGTAGAAAATGCAACTGGACATTCGTAGCGCTAAGTGGGTAATAGTGGAAAAAAGAATATGTTCAAATATAAACTACACAGAAGCATTGTATGAAACTTCTTTCTGTTCTGTGCATTCAACTAACAGAGTTGAACCTTACTTTTGATTGAGACTTTCTGAAACACTCTTTCTGTAGAAACTGCAATTGGACATTCTGAGCGCTTAGAGGCCTCTACTGGGAAAAATAATATCTTCAAATAAAAACTACACAGAAGCATTGTGTGAAACTTCTTTCTGTTCTGTTTGTTCAACTAAAAGAGTTGAACCTTAGTTTTGATTGCGCAGTTCTGAACACTCTTTCTGTAGAAAATGCAAGTGGACATTCGGAGCGCTAAGAGGGTAATAGTGGAAAAAGGAATATATTCAAATATAAACTACACAGAAGCATTCCGTGAAACTTCTTTCTGATCTGAGCATTCAGCTAACAGAGTTAAACCATACTTTTGATTCAGCAGTTTTGAAACACTCTGTCTGTAGGATATGCAACTGGACATTCGTAGTGCTAAGTGGGTAATAGTGGAAAAAAGAATATGTTCAAATATAAACTACACAGAAGCATTGTATGAAACTTCTTTCTGTTCTGTGCATTCAACTAACAGAGTTGAACCTTGCTTTTGATTGAGCCGTTCTGAAACACTCTTTCTGTAGAAAATGCAAGTGGAGATTCGGAGCGCTAAGAGGGTAATAGTGGAAAAAGGAATGTCTCCAAATATAAACTACACAGAATCATTCTGTGAAACATCTTTCTGATCTGTGCATTCAGCTAACAGAGTTAAACCATACTTTTGATTGAGCAGATCTGAACACTCTTTCTGTAGAAAATGCAACTGGACATTTGGAGCGCTAAGAGAGTAGTAGTGGAAAAAGGAATATATTCAAATATAAACTACACAGAAGCATTCTGTGAAACTTCTTTCTGATCTGTGCATTCAGCTAACAGAGTTAAACCATACTTTTGATTGAGCAGATCTGAACACTCTTTCTGTAGAAAATGCAACTGGACATTTGGAGCGCTAAGAGAGTAGTAGTGGAAAAAGGAATATATTCAAATATAAAATACACTGAAGCATTCTGTGAAACATCTTTCTGATCTGAGCATTCAGCTAACAGAGTTAAACCATACTTTTGATTGAGCAGTTTTGAAACACTCTGTCTGTAGAAAATGCAACTGGACATTCGTAGCGCTAAGTGGGTAATAGTGGAAAAAAGAATATGTTCAAATATAAACTACACGGAAGCATTGTATGAAACTTCTTTCTGTTCTGTGCATTCAACTAACAGAGTTGAACCTTACTTTTGATTGAGCCTTTCTGAAACACTCTTTCTGTAGAAACTGCAATTGGACATTCTGAGCGCTAAGAGGCCTCTATTGGGAAAAATAATATCTTCAAATAAAAACTACACAGAAGCATTGTGTGAAACTTATTTCTGATATGTTCATTAAGCTAACAGAGTTAAACCATACTTTTGATTGCGCAGTTCTGAACACTCTTTCTGTAGAAAATGCAAGTGGACATTCGGAGCGCTAAGAGGGTAATAGTGGAAAAAGGAATATATTCAAATATAAACTACACAGTAGCATTCTGTGAAAATTCTTTCTGTTCTGTGCATTCAACTAACAGAGTTGAACCTTACTTTTGATTGAGCCGTTCTGAAACACTCTTTCTGTAGAAACTGCAATTGGACATGCTAAGCGCTAAGAGGCCTACATTGGGAAAAAGAATATCTTCAAATAAAAACTACACAGATGCATTCTGTGAAACTAATTTCTGATCTGTAAATTCAGTTAACAGAGATAAAACATATTTTTGATTGAGCAGTTATGAAACACACTTTTTGAAGAAAATGCAAGTGGAGATTCGGAGCGCTAAGAGGGTAAAAGTGGAAAAAGGAATGTCTTCAAATATAAACTACACAGAAGCATTGTATGAAACTTCTTTCTGTTCTGTGCATTCAACTAACAGAGTTGAACCTTACTTTTGATTGAGCCGTTCTGAAACACTCTTTCTGTAGAAACTGCAATTGGACATTCTGAGCGCTAAGAGGCCTATATTGGGAAAAAGAATGTCTACAAATTAAAACTACACAGAAGAATTGTGTGAAACTTCTTTCTGTTCTGTTTGTTCAACTAAAAGAGTTGAACCTTAGTTTTGATTGAGCCGTTCTGAAACACTCTTTCTGTAGAAAATGCAAGTGGAGATTCGGAGCGCTAAGAGGGTAATAGTAGAAAAAGGAATGTCTCCAAATATAAACTACACAGAATCATTCTGTGAAACTTCTTTCTGATCTGTGCATTCAGCTAACAGAGTTAAACCATACTTTTGATTGAGCAGTTTTGAAACACTCTGTCTGTAGAAAATGCAACTGGACATTCGTAGCGCTAAGTGGGTAATAGTGGAAAAAAGAATATGTTCAAAGATAAACTACACAGAAGCATTGTATGAAACTTCTTTCTGTTCTGTGCATTCAACTAACAGAGTTGAACCTTACTTTTGATTGAGCCTTTCTGAAACACTCTTTCTGTAGAAACTGCAATTGGACATTCTGAGCGCGAAGAGGCCTATATTGGGAAAAAGAATGTCTACAAATAAAAACTACACAGAAGCATTGTGTGAAACTTCTTTCTGTTCTGTTTGTTCAACTAAAAGAGTTGAACCTTAGTTTTGATTGCGCAGTTCTGAACACTCTTTCTGTAGAAAATGCAAGTGGACATTCGGAGCGCTAAGAGGGTAATAGTGGAAAAAGGAATATATTCAAATATAAACTACACAGTAGCATTCTGTGAAAATTCTTCCTGTTCTGTGCATTCAACTAACAGAGTTGAACCTTACATTTGATTGAGCCGTTCTGAAACACTCTTTCTGTAGAAACTGCAATTGGACATGCTAAGCGCTAAGAGGCCTACATTGGGAAAAAGAATATCTTCAAATAAAAACTACACAGATGCATTCTGTGAAACTTATTTCTAATCTGTAAATTCAGTTAACAGAGATAAAACATATTTTTGATTGAGCAGTTATGAAACACTCTTTTTGTAGAAAATGCATGTGGAGATTCAGAGCGCTAAGTGGGTAATAGTGGAAAAAGGAATGTCTCCAAATATAAACTACACAGAATCATTCTGTGAAACTTCTTTCTGATCTGTGCATTCAGCTAACAGAGTTAAACCATACTTTTGATTGAGCAGATCTGAACACTCTTTCTGTAGAAAATGCAACTGGACACTTGGAGCGCTAAGAGGGTAGTATTGGAAAAAGGAATATATTCAAATATAAACTACACAGAAGCATTCTGTGAAACTTCTTTCTGATCTGAGCATTCAGCTAACAGAGTTAAACCATACTTTTGATTGAGCAGTTTTGAAACCCTCTGTCTGTAGAAAATGCAACTGGAAATTCTTAGCACTAAGTGGGTAATAGTGGAAAAAAGAATATGTTCAAATATAAACTACACAGAAGCATTGTATGAAACTACTTTCTGTTCTGTGCATTCAACTAACAGAGTTGAACCTTACTTTTTATTGAGCCTTTCTGAAACACTCTTTCTGTAGAAACTGCAATTGGACATTCTGAGCGTGAAGAGGCCTATATTGGGAAAAATAATATCTTCAAATAAAAACTACACAGAAGCATTGTGTGAAACTTATTTCTGATATGTTCATTAAGCTAACAGAGTTAAACCATACTTTTGATTGCGCAGTTCTGAACACTATTTCTGTAGAAAATGCGAGTGGACATTCGGAGCGCTAAGAGGGAAATAGTGGAAAAAGGAATATATTCAAATGTAAACTACACAGTAGCATTCTGTGAAAATTCTTTCTGTTCTGTGCATTCAACTAACAGAGTTGAACCTTACTTTTGATTGAGCCGTTCTGAAACACTCTTTCTGTAGAAACTGCAATTGGACATGCTAAGCGCTAAGAGGCCTACATTGGGAAAAAGAATATCTTCAAATAAAAACTACACAGATGTGTTCGGTGAAACTTATTTCTGATCTGTAAATTCAGTTAACAGAGATAAAACATATTTTTGATTGAGCAGTTATGAAACACTCTTTTTGTAGAAAATGCAAGTGGAGATTCGGAGCGCTAAGAGGGTAATAGTGGAAAAAGGAATGTCTTCAAATATAAACTACACAGAATCATTCGGTGAAACTTCTTTCTGATCTGTGCATTCAGCTAACAGAGTTAAACCATACTTTTGATTGAGAAGATTTGAACACTGTTTCTGTTGAAAATGCAACTGGAAATTTGGAGCGCTAAGAGCGTATTAGTGGAAAAAGGAATATATTCAAATATAAACTACACAGAAGCATTCTGTGAAACTTCTTTCTGATCTGAGCATTCAGCTAACAGAGTTAAACCATACTTTTGATTGAGCAGTTTTGAAACACTCTGTCTGTAGAAAATGCAACTGGACATTCGTAGCGCTAAGTGGGTAATAGTGGAAAAAAGAATATGTTCAAATATAAACTACACATAAGCATTGTATGAAACTTCTTTCTGTTCTGTGCATTCATCTAACAGAGTTGAACCTTACTTTTGATTGAGCCGTTCTGAAACACTCTTTCTGTAGAAACTGCAATTGGACATTCTGAGCGCTAAGAGGCCTATATTGGGAAAAAGAATATTTACAAATAAAAACTACACAGAAGAATTGTGTGAAACTTCTTTCCGTTCTGTTTGTTCAACTAAAAGAGTTGAACCTTAGTTTTGATTGAGCCGTTCTGAAACACTCTTTCTGTAGAAAATGCAAGTGGAGATTCGGAGCGCTAAGAGGGTAATAGTGGAAAAAGGAATGTCTCCAAATATAAACTACACAGAATCATTCTGTGAAACTTATTTCTGTTCTGTGCATTCAGCTAACAGAGTTATACCATACTTTTGATTGAGCAGATCTGAACACTCTTTCTGTAGAAAATGCAACTGGACATTTGGAGCGCTAAGAGAGTAGTAGTGGAAAAAGGAATATATTCAAATATAAACTACACAGAAGCATTCTGTGAAACTTCTTTCTGATCTGAGCATTCAGCTAACAGAGTTAAACCATACTTTTGACTGAGCAGTTTTGAAACACTCTGTCTGTAGAAAATGCAACTGGACATTCGTAGCGCTAAGTGGGTAATAGTGGAAAAAAGAATATGTTCAAATATAAACTACACAGAAGCATTGTATGAAACTTCTTTCTGTTCTGTGCATTCAACTAACAGAGTTGAACCTTAATTTTGATTGACCCTTTCTGAAACACTCTTTCTGTAGAAACTGCAATTGGACATTCTGAGCGCTAAGAGGCCTCTATTGGGAAAAATAATATCTTCAAATAAAAACTACACAGAAGCATTGTGTGAAACTTATTTCTGATATGTTCATTAAGCTAACAGAGTTAAACCATACTTTTGATTGCGCAGTTCTGAACACTCTTTCTGTAGAAAAAGCAAGTGGACATTCGGAGCGCTAAGAGGGTAATTGTGGAAAAAGGAATATATTCAAATATAAACTACACAGTAGCATTCTGTGAAAATTCATTCTGTTCTGTGCATTCAACTAACAGAGTTGAACCTTACTTTTGATTGAGCCGTTCTGAAACACTCTTTCTGTAGAAACTGCAATTGGACATGCTAAGCGCTAAGAGGCCTACATTGGGAAAAACAATATCTTCAAATAAAAACTACACAGATGCATTCTGTGAAACTTATTTCTGATCTGTAAATTTAGTTAACAGAGATAAAACATATTTTTGATTGTGCAGTTATGAAACACTCTTTTTGTAGAAAATGCAAGTGGAGATTCGGAGCGCAAAGAGGGTAATAGTGGAAAAAGGAATGTCTTCAAATATAAACTACACAGAATCATTCGGTGAAACTTCTTTCTGATCTGTGCATTCAGCTAACAGAGTTAAACCATACTTTTGATTGAGCAGATCTGAACACTCTTTCTGTTGAAAATGCAACTGGACATTTGGAGCGCTAAGAGCGTAGTAGTGGAAAAAGGAATATATTCAAATATAAACTACACAGAAGCATTCTGTGAAACTTCTTTCTGATCTGAGAATACAGCTAACAGAGTTAAACCATACATTTGATTGAGCAGTTTTGAAACACTCTGTCTGTAGAAAATGCAACTGGACATTCGTAGCGCTAAGTGGGTAATAGTGGAAAAAAGAATATGTTCAAATATAAACTACACAGAAGCATTGTATGAAACTGCTTTCTGTTCTGTGCATTCAACTAACAGAGTTGAACCTTACATTTGATTGAGCCGTTCTGAAACACTCTTTCTGTAGAAACTGCAATTGGACATTCTGAGCGCTAAGAGGCCTATATTGGGAAAAAGAATGTCTACAAATAAAAACTACACAGAAGAATTGTCTGAAACTTCTTTCTGTTCTGTTTGTTCAACTAAAAGAGTTGAACCTTAGTTTTGATTGAGCCGTTCTGAAACACTCTTTCTGTAGAAAATGCAAGTGGAGATTCGGAGCGCTAAGAGGGTAATAGTGGAAAAAGGAATGTCTCCAAATATAAACTACACAGAATCATTCTGTGAAACTTCTTTCTGATCTGTGCATTCAGCTAACAGAGTTAAACCATACTTTTGATTGAGCAGATCTGAACACTCTTTCTGTAGAAAATGCAACTGGACATTTGGAGCGCTAAGAGAGTAGTAGTGGAAAAAGGAATATATTCAAATATAAACTACACAGAAGCATTCTGTGAAACTTCTTTCTGATCTGTGCATTCAGCTAACAGAGTTAAACCATACTTTTGATTGAGCAGATCTGAACACTCTTTCTGTAGAAAATGCAACTGGACATTCGTAGCGCTAAGTGGGTAATAGTGGAAAAAAGAATATGTTCAAATATAAACTACACGGAAGCATTGTATGAAACTTCTTTCTGTTCTGTGCATTCAACTAACAGAGTTGAACCTTACCTTTGATTGAGCCTTTCTGAAACACTCTTTCTGTAGAAACTGCAATTGGACATTCTGAGCGCTAAGAGGCCTCTATTGGGAAAAATAATATGTTCAAATAAAAACTACACAGAAGCATTGTGTGAAACTTATTTCTGATATATTCATTAAGCTAACAGAGTTAAACCATACTTTTGATTGCGCAGTTCTGAACACTCTTTCTGTAGAAAATGCAAGTGGACATTCGGAGCGCTAAGAGGGTAATAGTGGAAAAAGGAATATATTCAAATATAAACTACACAGTAGCATTCTGTGAAATTCTTTCTGTTCTGTGCATTCAACTAACAGAGTTGAACCTTACTTTTGATTGAGCCGTTCTGAAACACTGTTTCTGTAGAAACTGCAATTGGACATGCTAAGCGCTAAGAGTCCTACATTGGGAAAAAGAATATCTTCAAATAAAAACTACACAGATGCATTCTGTGAAACGTATTTCTGATCTGTAAATTCAGTTAACAGAGATAAAACATATTTTTGATTGAGCAGTTATGAAACACACTTTTTGTAGAAAATGCAAGAGGAGATTCCGAGCGCTAAGAGGGTAATAGTGGAAAAAGGAATGTCTTCAAATATAAACTACACAGAATCATTCGGTGAAACTTCTTTCTGATCTGTGCATTCAGCTAACAGTGTTAAACCATACTTTTGATTGAGCAGATCTGAACACTCTTTCTGTTGAAAATGCAAGTGGACATCTGGAGCGCTAAGAACGTAGTAGTGGAAAAAGGAATATATTCAAATATAAACTACACAGAAGCATTCTGTGAAACTTCTTTCTGATCTGAGCATACAGCTAACAGAGTTAAACCATACTTTTGATTGAGCAGTTTTGAAACACTCTGTCTGTAGGAAATGCAACTGGACATTCGTAGCGCTAAGTGGGTAATAGTGGAAAAGAGAATATGTTCAAATATAAACTACACAGAAGCATTGTATGAAACTTCTTTCTGTTCTGTGCATTCAACTAACAGAGTTGAACCTTACTTTTGATTGAGCCGTTCTGAAACACTCTTTCGGTAGAAACTGCAATTGGACATTCTGAGCGCTAAGAGGCCTATATTGGGAAAAAGAATGTCTACAAATAAAAACTACACAGAAGATTTGTGTGAAACTTCTTTCTGTTCTGTTTGTTCAACTAAAGGAGTTGAACCTTAGTTTTGATTGAGCCGTTCTGAAACACACTTTCTGTAGAAAATGCAAGTGGAGATTCGGAGCGCTAAGAGGGTAATAGTGGAAAAAGGAATGTCTCCAAATATAAACTACACAGATTCATTCTGTGAAACTTCTTTCTGATCTGTGCATTCAGCTAACAGAGTTAAACCATACTTTTCATTGAGCAGATCTGAACACTCTTTCTGTAGAAAATGCAACTGGACATTTGGAGCGCTAAGAGAGTAGTAGTGGAAAACGGAATATATTCAAATATAAACTACACAGAAGCATTCTGTGAAACTTCTTTCTGATCTGAGCATTCAGCTAACAGATTTAAACCATACTTTTGATTGAGCAGTTTTGAAACACTCTGTCTGTAGAAAATGCAACTGGACATTCGTAGCGCTAAGTGGGTAATAGTGGAAAAAAGAATATGTTCAAATATAAACTACACAGAAGCATTGTATGAAACTTCTTTCTGTTCTGTGCATTCAACTAACAGAGTTGAACCTTACCTTTGATTGAGCCTTTCTGAAACACTCTTTCTGTAGAAACTGCAATTGGACATTCTGAGCGCTAAGAGGCCTCTATTGGGAAAAATAATATCTTCAAATAAAAACTACACAGAAGCATTGTGTGAAACTTATTTCTGATATGTTCATTAAGCTAACAGAGTTAAACCATACTTTTGATTGCGCAGTTCTGAACACTCTTTCTGTAGAAAATGCAAGTGGACATTCGGAGCGCTAAGAGGGTAATAGTGGAAAAAGGAATATATTCAAATATAAACTACACAGTGGCATTCTGTGAAAATTCTTTCTGTTCTGTGCATTCAACTAACATAGTTGAACCTTACTTTTGTTTGAGCCGTTCTGAAACACTGTTTCTGTAGAAACTGCAATTGGACATGCTAAGCGCTAAGAGGCCTACATTGGGAAAAAGAATATCTTCAAATAAAAACTACACAGATGCATTCTGTGAAACTTATTTCTGATCTGTAAATTCTGTTAACAGAGATAAAACATATTTTTGATTGAGCAGTTATGAAACACACTTTTTGTAGAAAATGAAAGAGGAGATTCCGAGTGCTAAGAGGGTAATAGTGGAAAAAGGAAAGTCTTCAAATATAAACTACACAGAATCATTCGGTGAAACTTCTTTCTGATCTGTGCATTCAGCTAACAGAGTTAAACCATACTTTTGATTGAGCAGATCTGAACACTCTTTCTGTTGAAAATGCAACTGGACATTTGGAGTGCTAAGAGCGTAGTAGTGGAAAAAGGAATATATTCAAATATAAACTACACAGAAGCATTCTGTGAAGCTTCTTTCTGATCTGAGCATTCAGCTAACAGAGTTAAACCATACTTTTGATTGAGCAGTTTTGAAACACTCTGTCTGTAGAAAATGCAACTGGACATTCGTAGCGCTAAGTGGGTAATAGTGGAAAAGAGAATATGTTCAAATATAAACTACACAGAAGCATTGTATGAAACTTCTTTCTGTTCTGTGCATTCAACTAACAGAGTTGAACCTTACTTTTGATTGAGCCGTTCTGAAACACTCTTTCTGTAGAAACTGCAACTGGACATTCTGAGCGCTAAGAGGCCTATATTGGGAAAAAGAATGTCTACAAATAAAAACTACACAGAAGAATTGTGTGAAACTTCTTTCTGTTCTGTTTGTTCAACTAAAAGAGATGAACCTTAGTTTTGATTGAGCCGTTCTGAAACACTCTTTCTGAAGAAAATGCAAGTGGAGATTCGGAGCGCTAAGAGGGTAATAGTGGAAAAAGGAATGTCTCCAAATATAAACTACACAGAATCATTCTGTGAAACTTCTTTCTGATCTGTGCATTCAGCTAACAGAGTTAAACCATACTTTTGATTGAGCAGATCTGAACACTCTTTCTGTAGAAAATGCAACTGGACATTTGGAGCGCTAAGAGAGTAGTAGTGGAAAAAGGAATATATTCAAATATAAACTACACAGAAGCATTCTGTGAAACTTCTTTCTGATCTGAGCATTCAGCTAACAGAGTTAAACCATACTTTTGATTGAGCAGTTTTGAAACACTCTGTCTGTAGAAAATGCAACTGGACATTCGTAGCGCTAAGTGGGTAATAGTGGAAAAAAGAATATGTTCAAATATAAACTACACAGAAGCATTGTATGAAACTTCTTTCTGTTCTGTGCATTCAACTAACAGAGTTGAACCTTACATTTGATTGAGCCGTTCTGAAACACTCTTTCTGTAGAAACTGCAATTGGACATTCTGAGCGCTAAGAGGCCTATATTGGGAAAAAGAATGTCTACAAAAAAAAACTACACGGAAGAATTGTGTGAAACTACTTTCTGTTCTGTCTGTTCAACTAAAAGAGTTGAACCTTAGTTTTGATTGAGCCGTTGTGAAACACTCTTTCTGTAGAAAATGCAAGTGGAGATTCGGAGCGCTAAGAGGGTAATAGTGGAAAAAGGAATGTCTCCAAATATAAACTACACAGAATAATTCTGTGAAACTTCTTTCTGATCTGTGCATTCAGCTAACAGAGTTAAACCATACTTTTGATTGAGCAGATCTGAACACTCTTTCTGTAGAAAATGCAACTGGACATTTGGAGCGCTAAGAGAGTAGTAGTGGAAAAAGGAATATATTCAAATATAAACTACACAGAAGCATTCTGTGAAACTTCTTTCTGATCTGTGCATTCAGCTAACAGAGTTAAACCATACTTTTGATTGAGCAGATCTGAACACTCTTTCTGTAGAAAATGCAACTGGACATTTGGAGCGCTAAGAGAGTAGTAGTGGAAAAAGGAATATATTCAAATATAAACTACACAGAAGCATTCTGTGAAACATCTTTCTGATCTGAGCATTCAGCTAACAGAGTTAAACCATACTTTTGATTGAGCAGTTTTGAAACACTCTGTCTGTAGAAAATGCAACTGGACATTCGTAGCGCTAAGTGGGTAATAGTGGAAAAAAGAATATGTTCAAATATAAACTACACGGAAGCATTGTATGAAACTTCTTTCTGTTCTGTGCATTCAACTAACAGAGTTGAACCTTACCTTTGATTGAGCCTTTCTGAAACACTCTTTCTGTAGAAACTGCAATTGGACATTCTGAGCGCTAAGAGGCCTCTATTGGGAAAAATAATATGTTCAAATAAAAACTACACAGAAGCATTGTGTGAAACTTATTTCTGATATGTTCATTAAGCTAACAGAGTTAAACCATACTTTTGATTGCGCAGTTCTGAACACTCTTTCTGTAGAAAATGCAAGTGGACATTCGGAGCGCTAAGAATGTAATAGTGGAAAAAGGAATATATTCAAATATAAACTACACAGTAGCATTCTGTGAAAATTCTTTCTGTTCTGTGCATTCAACTAACAGAGTTGAACCTTACTTTTGATTGAGCCGTTCTGAAACACTGTTTCTGTAGAAACTGCAATTGGACATGCTAAGCGCTAAGAGGCCTACATTGGGAAAAAGAATATCTTCAAATAAAAACTACACAGATGCATTCTGTGAAACTTATTTCTGATCTGTAAATTCAGTTAACAGAGATAAAACATATTTTTGATTGAGCAGTTATGAAACACTCTTTTTGTAGAAAATGCAAGAGGAGATTCCGAGCGCTAAGAGGGTAATAGTGGAAAAAGGAATGTCTTCAAATATAAACTACACAGAATCATTCGGTGAAACTTCTTTCTGATCTGTGCATTCAGCTAACAGTGTTAAACCATACTTTTGATTGAGCAGATCTGAACACTCTTTCTGTTGAAAATGCAACTGGACATTTGGAGCGCTAAGAACGTAGTAGTGGAAAAAGGAATATATTCAAATATAAACTACACAGAAGCATTCTGTGAAACTTCTTTCTGATCTGAGCATACAGCTAACAGAGTTAAACCATACTTTTGATTGAGCAGTTTTGAAACACTCTGTCTGTAGAAAATGCAACTGGACATTCGTAGCGCTAAATGGGTAATAGTGGAAAAGAGAATATGTTCAAATATAAACTACACAGAAGCATTGTATGAAACTTCTTTCTGTTCTGTGCATTCAACTAACAGAGTTGAACCTTACTTTTGATTGAGCCGTTCTGAAACACTCTTTCGGTAGAAACTGCAATTGGACATTCTGAGCGCTAAGAGGCCTATATTGGGAAAAAGAATGTCTACAAATAAAAACTACACAGAAGAATTGTGTGAAACTTCTTTCTGTTCTGTTTGTTCAACTAAAAGAGTTGAACCTTAGTTTTGATTGAGCCGTTCTGAAACACTCTTTCTGTAGAAAATGCAAGTGGAGATTCGGAGCGCTAAGAGGGTAATAGTGGAAAAAGGAATGTCTCCAAATATAAACTACACAGAATCATTCTGTGAAACTTCTTTCTGATCTGTGCATTCAGCTAACAGAGTTAAACCATACTTTTGATTGAGCAGATCTGAACACTCTTTCTGTAGAAAATGCAACTGGACATTTGGAGCGCTAAGAGAGTAGTAGTGGAAAGAGGAATATATTCAAATATAAACTACACAGAAGCATTCTGTGAAACTTCTTTCTGATCTGAGCATTCAGCTAACAGATTTAAACCATACTTTTGATTGAGCAGTTTTGAAACACTCTGTCTGTAGAAAATGCAACTGGACATTCGTAGCGCTAATTGGGTAATAGTGGAAAAAAGAATATGTTCAAATATAAACTACACAGAAGCATTGTATGAAACTTCTTTCTGTTCTGTGCATTCAACTAACAGAGTTGAACCTTACCTTTGATTGAGCCTTTCTGAAACACTCTTTCTGTAGAAACTGCAATTGGACATTCTGAGCGCTAAGAGGCCTCTATTGGGAAAAATAATATCTTCAAATAAAAACTACACAGAAGCATTGTGTGAAACTTATTTCTGATATGTTCATTAAGATAACAGTGTTATACCATACTTTTGATTGCGCAGTTCTGAACACTCTTTCTGTAGAAAATGCAAGTGGACATTCGGAGCGCTAAGAGGGTAATAGTGGAAAAAGGAATATATTCAAATATAAACTACACAGTAGCATTCTGTGAAAATTCTTTTTGTTCTGTGCATTCAACTAACATAGTTGAACCTTACTTTTGTTTGAGCCGTTCTGAAACACTGTTTCTGTAGAAACAGCAATTGGACATGCTAAGCGCTAAGAGGCCTACATTGGGAAAAAGAATATCTTCAAATAAAAACTACACAGATGCATTCTGTGAAACTTATTTCTGATCTGTAAATTCAGTTAACAGAGATAAAACATATTTTTGATTGAGCAGTTATGAAACACTCTTTTTGTAGAAAATGCAAGTGGAGATTCGGAGCGCTAAGAGGGTAATAGTGGAAAAAGGAATGTCTTCAAATATAAACTACACAGAATCATTCGGTGAAACGTCTTTCTGATCTGTGCATTCAGCTAACAGAGTTAAACCATACTTTTGATTGAGCAGATCTGAACACTCTTTCTGTTGAAAATGCAACTGGACATTTGGAGCGCTAAGAGCGTAGTAGTGGAAAAAGGAATATATTCAAATATAAACTACACAGAAGCATTCTGTGAAGCTTCTTTCTGATCTGAGCATTCAGCTAACAGAGTTAAACCATACTTTTGATTGAGCAGTTTTGAAACACTCTGTCTGTAGAAAATGCAACTGGACATTCGTAGCGCTAAGTGGGTAATAGTGGAAAAGAGAATATTTTCAAATATAAACTACACAGAAGCATTGTATGAAACTTCTTTCTGTTCTGTGCATTCAACTAACAGAGTTGAACCTTACTTTTGATTGAGCCGTTCTGAAACACTCTTTCTGTAGAAACTGCAACTGGACATTCTGAGCGCTAAGAGGCCTATATTGGGAAAAAGAATGTCTACAAATAAAAACTACACAGAAGAATTGTGTGAAACTTCTTTCTGTTCTGTTTGTTCAACTAAAAGAGATGAACCTTAGTTTTGATTGAGCCGTTCTGAAACACTCTTTCTGTAGAAAATGCAAGTGGAGATTCGGAGCGCTAAGAGGGTAATAGTGGAAAAAGGAATGTCTCCAAATATAAACTACACAGAATCATTCTGTGAAACTTCTTTCTGATCTGTGCATTCAGCTAACAGAGTTAAACCATACTTTTGATTGAGCAGATCTGAACACTCTTTCTGTAGAAAATGCAACTGGACATTTGGAGCGCTAAGAGAGTAGTAGTGGAAAAAGGAATATATTCAAATATAAACTACACAGAAGCATTCTGTGAAACTTCTTTCTGATCTGAGCATTCAGCTAACAGAGTTAAACCATACTTTTGATTGAGCAGTTTTGAAACACTCTGTCTGTAGAAAATGCAACTGGACATTCGTAGCGCTAAGTGGGTAATAGTGGAAAAAAGAATATGTTCAAATATAAACTACACAGAAGCATTGTATGAAACTACTTTCTGTTCTGTGCATTCAACTAACAGAGTTGAACCTTACTTTTGATTGAGCCGTTCTGAAACACTCTTTCTATAGAAACTGCAATTGGACATTCTGAGCGCTAAGAGGCCTATATTGGGAAAAAGAATGTCTACAAATAAAAACTACACAGAAGCATTGTGTGAAACTTCTTTCTGTTCTGTTTGTTCAACTAAAAGAGTTGAACCTTAGTTTTGATTGCGCAGTTCTGAACACTCTTTCTGTAGAAAATGCAAGTGGACATTCGGAGCGCTAAGAGGGTAATAGTGGAAAAAGGAATATATTCAAATATAAACTACACAGTAGCATTCTGTGAAAATTCTTCCTGTTCTGTGCATTCAACTAACAGAGTTGAACCTTACTTTTGATTGAGCCGTTCTGAAACACTCTTTCTGTGGAAACTGCAATTGGACATGCTAAGCGCTAAGAGGCCTACATTGGGAAAAATATATCTTCAAATAAAAACTACACAGATGCATTCTGTGAAACTTATTTCTGATCTGTAAATTCAGTTAACAGAGATAAAACATATTTTTGATTGAGCAGTTATGAAACACTCTTTTTGTAGAAAATGCAAGTGGAGATTCGGAGCGCTAAGAGGGTAATAGTGGAAAAAGGAATGTCTTCAAATATAAACTACACAGAATCATTCGGTGAAACTTCTTTCTGATCTGTGCATTCAGCTAACACAGTTAAACCATACTTTTGATTGAGCAGATCTGAACACTCTTTCTGTAGAAAATGCAACTGGACATTTGGAGCGCTAAGAGCGTAGTAGTGGAAAAAGGAATATATTCAAATATAAACTACACAGAAGCATTCTGCGAAAATTCTTTCTGATCTGAGCATTCAGCTAACAGAGTTAAACCATACTTTTGATTGAGCAGTTTTGAAACACTCTGTCTGTAGAAAATGCAACTGGACATTCGTAGCGCTAAGTGGGTAATAGTGGAAAAGAGAATATGTTCAAATATAAACTACACAGAAGCATTGTATGAAACTTCTTTCTGTTCTGTGCATTCAACTAACAGAGTTGAACCTTACTTTTGATTGAGCCGTTCTGAAACACTCTTTCTGTAGAAACTGCAACTGGACATTCTGAGTGCTAAGAGGCCTATATTGGGAAAAAGAATGTCTACAAATAAAAACTACACAGAAGAATTGTGTGAAACTTCTTTCTGTTCTGTTTGTTCAACTAAAAGAGTTGAACCTTAGTTTTGATTGAGCCGTTCTGAAACACTCTTTCTGTAGAAAATGCAAGTGGAGATTCGGAGCGCTAAGAGGGTAATAGTGGAAAAAGGAATGTCTCCAAATAGAAACTACACAGAATCATTCTGTGAAACTTCTTTCTGATCTGTGCATTCAGCTAACAGAGTTAAACCATACTTTTGATTGAGCAGATCTGAACACTCTTTCTGTAGAAAATGCAACTGGACATTTGGAGCGCTAAGAGAGTAGTAGTGGAAAAAGGAATATATTGAAATATAAACTACACAGAAGCATTCTGTGAAACTTCTTTCTGATCTGAGCATTCAGCTAACAGAGTTAAACCATACTTTTGATTGAGCAGTTTTGAAACACTCTGTCTGCAGAAAATGCAACTGGACATTCGTAGCGCTAAGTGGGTAATAGTGGAAAAGAATATGTTCAAATATAAACTACACAGAAGCATTGTATGAAACTTCTTTCTGTTCTGTGCATTCAACTAACAGAGTTGAACCTTATTTTGATTGAGCCTTTCTGAAACACTCTTTCTGTAGAAACTGCAATTGGACATTCTGAGCGCTAAGAGGCCTATATTGGGAAAAATAATATCTTCAAATAAAAACTACACAGAAGCATTGTGTGAAACTTATTTCTGATATGTTCATTAAGCTAACAGAGTTAAACCATACTTTTGATTGCGCAGTTCTGTACACTCTTTCTGTAGAAAATGCAAGTGGACATTCGGAGCGCTAAGAGGGTAATAGTGGAAAAAGGAATATATTCAAAAATAAACTACACAGTAGCATTCTGTGAAAATTCTTTCTCTTCTGTGCATTCAACTAACAGGGTTGAACCTTACTTTTGATTGAGACGTTCTGAAGCACTCTTTCTGTAGAAACTGCAGTTGGACATGCTAAGCGCTAAGAGGCCTACATTGGGAAAAAGAATATCTTCAAATAAAAACTACACAGATGCATTCTGTGAAACTTATTTCTGATCTGTAAATTCAGTTAACAGCGATAAAACATATTTTTGATTGAGCAGTTATGAAACACTCTTTTTGTAGAAAATGCAAGTGGAGATTCGGAGCGCTAAGGGGGTAATAGTGGAAAAAGGAATGTCTTCAATTATAAACTACACAGAATCATTCGGTGAAACTTCTTTCTGATCAGTGCATTCAGCTAACAGATTTAAACCATACATTTGATTGAGCAGATCTGAACACTCTTTCTGTTGAAAATGCAACTTTACATTTGGAGCGCTAAGAGCGTATTAGTGGAAAAAGGAATATATTCAAATATAAACTACACAGAAGCATTCTGTGAAACTTCTTTCTGATCTGAGCATTCAGCTAACAGAGTTAAACCATACCTTTGATTGAGCAGTTTTGAAACACTCTGTCTGTAGAAAATGCAACTAGACATTCGTAGCGCTAAGTGGGTAATAGTGGAAAAAAGAATATGTTCAAATATAAACTACACAGAAGCATTGTATGAAACTTCTTTCTGTTCTGTGCATTCAACTAACAGAGTTGAACCTTACTTTTGATTGAGCCGTTCTGAAACACTCTTTCTGTAGAAACTGCAATTGGACATTCTGAGCGCTAAGAGGCCTATATTGGGAAAAAGAATGTCTACAAATAAAAACTACACAGAAGAATTGTGTGAAACTTCTTTCTGTTCTGTTTGTTCAACTAAAAGAGTTGAACCTTAGTTTTGATTGAGCCGTTCTGAAACACTTTTTCTGTAGAAAATGCAAGTGGAGATTCGGAGCGCTAAGAGGGTAATAGTGGAAAAAGGAATATATTCAAATATAAACTACACAGTAGCATTCTGTGAAAATTCTTTCTGTTCTGTGCATTCAACTAACAGAGTTGAACCTTACTTTTGATTGAGCCGTTCTGAAACACTCTTTCTGTAGAAACTGCAATTGGACATGGTAAGCGCTAAGAGGCCTCTATTGGGAAAAATAATATCTTCAAATAAAAACTACACAGAAGCATTGTGTGAAACTTATTTCTGATATGTTCATTAAGCTAACAGAGTTAAACCATACTTTTGATTGCGCAGTTCTGAACACTCTTTCTGTAGAAAATGCAAGTGGACATTCGGAGCGCTAAGAGGGTAATTGTGGAAAAAGGTATATATTCAAATATAAACTACACAGTAGCATTCTGTGAAAATTCTTTCTGTTCTGTGCATTCAACTAACAGAGTTGAACCTTACTTTTGATTGAGCCGTTCTGAAACACTCTTTCTGTAGAAAGTGCAATTGGACATGCTAAGCGCTAAGAGGCCTACATTGGGATAAAGAGTATCTTCAAATAAAAACTACACAGATGCACTATGTGAAACTTATTTCTGATCTGTAAATTCAGTTAACAGAGATAAAACATATTTTTGATTGAGCAATTATGAAACACTCTTTTTGTAGAAAATGCAAGTGGAGATTCGGAGCGCTAAGAGGGTAATAGTGGAAAAAGGAATATCATCAAATATAAACTACACAGAATCATTCGGTGAAACATCTTTCTGATCTGTGCATTCAGCTAACAGAGTTAAACCATACTTTTGATTGAGCAGATCTGAACACTCTTTCTGTAGAAAATGCAACTGGACATTTGGAGCGCTAAGAGCGTAGTAGTGGAAAAAGGAATATATTCAAATATAAACTACACAGAAGCATTCTGTGAAACTTCTTTCTGATCTGAGCATTCAGCTAACAGATTTAAACCATACTTTTGATTGAGCAGTTTTGAAACACTCTGTCTGTAGAAAATGCAACTGGACATTCGTAGCGCTAAGTGGGTAATAGTGGAAAAAAGAATATGTTCAAACATAAACTACACAGAAGCATTGTATGAAACTTCTTTCTGTTCTGTGCATTCAACTAACAGAGTTGAACCTTACTTTTGATTGAGCCGTTCTGAAACACTCTTTCTGTAGAAACTGCAATTGGACATTCTGAGCGCTAAGAGGCCTATATTGGGAAAAAGAATGTTTACAAATAAAAACTACACAGAAGCATTGTGTGAAACTTTTTTCTGTTCTGTTTGTTCAACTAAAAGAGTTGAACCTTAGTTTTGATTGAGCCGTTCTGAAACACTCTTTCTGTAGAAAATGCAAGTGGAGATTCGGAGCGCTAAGGGGGTAATAGTGGAAAAAGGAATGTCTCCAAATATAAACTACACAGAATCATTCTGTGAAACTTCTTTCTGATCTGTGCATTCAGCTAACAGAGTTAAACCATACTTTTGATTGAGCAGATCTGAACACTCTTTCTGTAGAAAATGCAACTGGACATTTGTAGCGCTAAGAGAGTAGTAGTGGAAAAAGGAATATATTCAAATATAAACTACACAGAAGCATTCTGTGAAACTTCTTTCTGATCTGAGCATTCAGCTAACAGAGTTAAACCATACTTTTGAATGAGCAGTTTTGAAACACTCTGTCTGTAGAAAATGCAACTGGACATTCGTAGCGCTAAGTGGGTAATAGTGGAAAAAAGAATATGTTCAAATATAAACTACACAGAAGCATTGTATGAAACTTCTTTCTGTTCTGTGCATTCAACTAACAGAGTTGAACCTTACTTTTGATTGAGCCTTTCTGAAACTCTCTTTCTGTAGAAACTTCAATTGGACATTCTGAGCGCTAAGAGGCCTCTATTGGGAAAAATAATATCTTCAAATAAAAACTACACAGAAGCATTGTGTGAAACTTATTTCTGATATGTTCATTAAGCTAACAGAGTTAAACCATACTTTTGATTGCGCAGTTCTGAACACTCTTTCTGTAGAAAATGCAAGTGGACATTCGGAGCGCTAAGAGGGTAATAGTGGAAAAAGGAATATATTCAAATATAAACTACACAGTAGCATTCTGTGAAAATTCTTTCTGTTCTGTGCATTCAACTAACAGAGTTGAACCTTACTTTTGATTGAGCCGTTCTGAAACACTCTTTCTGTAGAAACTGCAATTGGACATGCTAAGCGCTAAGAGGCCTACATTGGGAAAAAGAATATCTTCAAATAAAAACTACACAGATGCATTCTGTGAAACTTATTTCTGATCTGTAAATTCAGTTAACAGAGATAAAACATATTTTTGATTGATCAGTTATGAAACACTCTTTTTGTAGAAAATGCAAGTGGAGATTCGGAGCGCTAAGAGGGTAATAGTGGAAAAAGGAATGTCTTCAAATATAAACTACACAGAATCATTCGGTGAAACTTCTTTCTGATCTGTGCATTCAGCTAACAGAGTTAAACCATACTTTTGATTGAGCACATCTGACCACTCTTTCTGTAGAAAATGCAACTGGACATTTGGAGCGCTAAGAGCGTAGTAGTGGGAAAAGGAATATATTCAAATATAAACTACACAGAAGCATTCTGTGAAACTTCTTTCTGATCTGAGCATTCAGCTAACAGAGTTAAACCATACTTTTGATTGAGCAGTTTTGAAACACTCTGTCTGTAGAAAATGCAACTGGACATTCATAGCACTAAGTGGGTAATAGTGGAAAAAAGAATATGTTCAAATATAAACTACACAGAAGCATTGTATGAAACTACTTTCTGTTCTGTGCATTCAACTAACAGAGTTGAACCTTACTTTTGATTGAGCCGTTCTGAAACACTCTTTCTGTAGAAACGGCAATTGGACATTCTGAGGGCTAAGAGGCCTATATTGGGAAAAAGAATGTCTACAAATAAAAACTACACAGAAGAATTGTGTGAAACTTCTTTCTGTTCTGTTTGTTCAACTAAAAGAGTTGAACCTTAGTTTTGATTGAGCCGTTCTGAAACACTCTTTCTGTAGAAAATGCAAGTGGAGATTCGGAGCGCTAAGAGGGTAATAGTGGAAAAAGGAATGTCTCCAAATATAAACTACACAGAATCATTCTGTGAAACTTCTTTCTGATCTGTGCATTCAGCTAACAGAGTTAAACCATACTTTTGATTGAGCAGATCTGAACACTCTTTCAGTAGAAAATGCAACTGGACATTTGGAGCGCTAAGAGAGTAGTAGTGGAAAAAGGAATATATTCAAATATAAACTACACAGAAGCATTCTGTGAAACTTCTTTCTGATCTGAGCATTCAGCTAACAGAGTTAAACCATACTTTTGATTGAGCAGTTTTGAAACACTCTGTCTGTAGAAAATGCAACTGGACATTCGTAGCGCTAAGTGGGTAATAGTGGAAAAAAGAATATGTTCAAATATAAACTACACAGAAACATTGTATGAAACTTCTTTCTGTTCTGTGCATTCAACTAACAGAGTTGAACCTTACTTTTGATTGAGCCTTTCTGAAACACTCTTTCTGTAGAAACTGCAATTGGACATTCTGAGCGCTAAGAGGCCTCTATTGGGAAAAATAATAACTTCAAATAAAATCTACACAGAAGCATTGTGTGAAACTTATTTCTGATATGTTCATTAAGCTAACAGAGTTAAACCATGCTTTTGATTGCGCAGTTCTGAACACTCTTTCTGTAGAAAATGCAAGTGGACATTCGGAGCGCTAAGAGGGTAATAGTGGAAAAAGGAATATATTCAAATATAAACTACACAGTAGCATTCTGTGAAAATTCTTTCTGTTCTGTGCATTCAACTAACAGAGTTGAACCTTACTTTTGATTGAGCCGTTCTGAAACACTCTTTCTGTAGAAACTGCAATTGGACATGCTAAGCGCTAAGAGGCCTACATTGGGAAAAAGAATATCTTCAAATAAAAACTACACAGATGCATTCTGTGAAACTTATTTCTGATCTGTAAATTCAGTTAACAGAGATAAAACATATTTTTGATTGAGCAGTTATGAAACACTCTTTTTGTAGAAAATGCAAGTGGAGATTCGGAGCGCTAAGTGGGTAATAGTGGAAAAAGGAATGTCTTCAAATATAAACTACACAGAATCATTCGGTGAAACTTCTTTCTGATCTGTGCATTCAGCTAACAGAGTTAAACCATACTTTTGATTGAGCAGATCTGAACACTCTTTCTGTAGAAAATGCAACTGGACATTTGGAGCGCTAAGAGCGTAGTAGTGGAAAAAGGAATATATTCAAATATAAACTACACAGAAGCATTCTGTGAAACTTCTTTCTGATCTGAGCATTCAGCTAACAGAGGTAAACCGTACTTTTGATTGAGCAGTTTTGAAACACTCTGTCTGTAGAAAATGCAACTGGACATTCGTAGCGCTAAGTGGGTAATAGTGGAAAAAAGAATATGTTCAAATATAAACTACACAGAAGCATTGTATGAAACTTCTTTCTGTTCTGTGCATTCAACTAACAGAGTTGAACCTTACTTTTGATTGAGCCGTTCTGAAACACTCTTTCTGTAGAAACTGCAATTGGACATTCTGAGCGCTAAGAGGCCTATATTGGGAAAAAGAATGTCTACAAATAAAAACTACACAGAAGAATTGTGTGAAACTTCTTTCTGTTCTGTTTGTTCAACTTAAAGGGTTGAACCTTAGTTTTGATTGAGCCGTTCTGAAACACTCTTTCTGTAGAAAATGCAAGTGGAGATTCGGAGCGCTAAGAGGGTAATAGTGGAATAAGGAATGTCTCCAAATATAAACTACACAGAATCATTCTGTGAAACTTCTTTCTGATCTGTGCATTCAGCTAACAGAGTTAAACCATACTTTTGATTGAGCAGATCTGAACACTCTTTCTGTAGAAAATGCAACTGGACATTTGGAGCGCTAAGAGAGTATTAGTGGAAAAAGGAATATATTCAAATATAAACTACACAGAAGCATTCTGTGAAACTTCTTTCTGATCTGAGCATTCAGCTAACAGAGTTAAACCATACTTTTGATTGAGCAGTTTTGAAACACTCTGTCTGTAGAAAATGCAACTGGACATTCGTAGCGCTAAGTGGGTAATAGTGGAAAAAAGAATATGTTCAAATATAAACTACACAGAAGCATTGTATGAAACTCCTTTCTGTTCTGTGCATTCAAATAACAGAGTTGAACCTTACTTTTGATTGAGCCGTTCTGAAACACTCTTTCTGTAGAAACTGCAATTGGACATTCTGAGCGCTAAGAGGCCTATATTGGGAAAAAGAATGTCTACAAATAAAAACTACACAGAAGAATTGTGTGAAACTTCTTTCTGTTCTGTTTGTTCAAATAAAAGAGTTGAACCTTAGTTTTGATTGAGCCGTTCTGAAACACTCTTTCTGTAGAAAATGCAAGTGGAGATTCGGAGCGCTAGTAGGGTAATAGTGGAAAAAGGAATGTCTCCAAATATATACTACACAGAATCATTCTGTGAAACTTCTTTCTGATCTGTGCATTCAGCTAACAGAGTTAAACCATACTTTTGATTGAGCAGATCTGAACACTCTTTCTGTAGAAAATGCAACTGGACATTTGGAGCGCTAAGAGAGTAGTAGTGGAAAAAGGAATATATTCAAATATAAACT
This sequence comes from Symphalangus syndactylus, assembly GCF_028878055.3. Classification (NCBI taxonomy): domain Eukaryota; kingdom Metazoa; phylum Chordata; class Mammalia; order Primates; family Hylobatidae; genus Symphalangus; species Symphalangus syndactylus. The sequence continues at coordinate 1,236,357 of NC_072432.2, read as the reverse complement.
ACACAGAAGCATTCTGTGAAACTTCTTTCTGATCTGAGCATTCAGCTAACAGAGTTAAACCATACTTTTGATTGAGCAGTTTTGAAACACTCTGTCTGTAGAAAATGCAACTGGACATTCGTAGCGCTAAGTGGGTAATAGTGGAAAAAAGAGTATGTTCAAATATAAACTACACAGAAGCATTGTATGAAACTACTTTCTGTTCTGTGCATTCAACTAACAGAGTTGAACTTTACTTTTGATTGAGCCTTTCTGAAACACTCTTTCTGTAGAAACTGCAATTGGACATTCTGAGCGCTAAGAGGCCTCTATTGGGAAAAATAATATCTTCAAATAAAAACTACACAGAAGCATTGTGTGAAACTTATTTCTGATATGTTCATTAAGCTAACAGAGTTAAACCATACTTTTGATTGCGCAGTTCTGAACACTCTTTCTGTAGAAAATGCAAGTGGACATTCGGAGCGCTAAGAGGGTAATAGTGGAAAAAGGAATATATTCAAATATAAACTACACAGTAGCATTCTGTGAAAATTCTTTCTGTTCTGTGCATTCAACTAACAGAGTTGAACCTTACTTTTGATTGAGCCGTTCTGAAACACTCTTTCTGTAGAAACTGCAATTGGACATGCTAAGCGCTAAGAGGCCTACATTGGGAAAAAGAATATCTTCAAATAAAAACTACACAGATGCATTCTGTGAAACTTATTTCTGATCTGTAAATTCAGTTAACAGAGATAAAACATATTTTTGATTGAGCAGTTATGAAACACTCTTTTTGTAGAAAATGCAAGTGGAGATTCGGAGCGCTAAGAGGGTAATAGTGGAAAAAGGAATGTCTTCAAATATAAACTACACAGAATCATTCGGTGAAACTTCTTTCTGATCTGTGCATTCAGCTAACAGAGTTAAACCATACTTTTGATTGAGCACATCTGACCACTCTTTCTGTAGAAAATGCAACTGGACATTTGGAGCGCTAAGAGCGTAGTAGTGGAAAAAGGAATATATTCAAATATAAACTACACAGAAGCATTCTGTGAAACTTCTTTCTGATCTGAGCATTCAGCTAACAGAGTTAAACCATACTTTTGATTGAGCAGTTTTGAAACACTCTGTCTGTAGAAAATGCAACTGGACGTTCGTAGCGCTAAGTGGGTAATAGTGGAAAAAAGAATATGTTCAAATATAAACTACACAGAAGCATTGTATGAAACTTCTTTCTGTTCTGTGCATTCATCTAACAGAGTTGAACCTTACTTTTGATTGAGCCGTTCTGAAACACTCTTTCTGTAGAAACTGCAATTGGACATTCTGAGCGCTAAGAGGCCTATATTGGGAAAAAGAATGTCTACAAATAAAAACTACAGAGAAGAATTGTGTGAAACTTCTTTCTGTTCTGTTTGTTCAACTAAAAGGGTTGAACCTTAGTTTTGATTGAGCCGTTCTGAAACACTCTTTCTGTAGAAAATGCAAGTGGAGATTCGGAGCGCTAAGAGGTTAATAGTGGAAAAAGGAATGTCTCCAAATATAAACTACACAGAATCATTCTGTGAAACTTCTTTCTGATCTGTGCATTCAGCTAACAGAGTTAAACCATACTTTTGATTGAGCAGTTTTGAAACACTCTGTCTGTAGAAAATGCAACTGGACATTCGTAGCGCTAAGTGGGTAATAGTGGAAAAAAGAATATGTTCAAATATAAACTACACAGAAGCATTGTATGAAACTTCTTTCTGTTCTGTGCATTCAACTAACAGAGTTGAACCTTACTTTTGATTGAGCCTTTCTGAAACACTCTTTCTGTAGAAACTGCAATTGGACATTCTGAGCGCTAAGAGGCCTCTGTTGGGAAAAATAATATCTTCAAATAAAAACTACACAGAAGCATTGTGTGAAACTTATTTCTGATATATTCATTAAGCTAACAGAGTTAAACCATACTTTTGATTGCGCAGTTCTGAACACTCTTTCTGTAGAAAATGCAAGTGGACATTCGGAGCGCTAAGAGGGTAATAGTGGAAAAAGGAATATATTCAAATATAAACTACACAGTAGCATTCTGTGAAAATTCTTTCTGTTCTGTGCATTCAACAAACAGAGTTGAACCTTACTTTTGATTGAGCCGTTCTGAAACACTCTTTCTGTAGAAACTGCAATTGGACATGCTAAGCGCTAAGAGGCCTACATTGGGAAAAAGAATATCTTCAAATAAAAACTACACAGATGCATTCTGTGAAACTTATTTCTGATCTGTAAATTCAGTTAACAGAGATAAAACATATTTTTGATTGAGCAGTTATGAAACACTCTTTTTGTAGAAAATGCAAGTAGAGATTCGGAGCGCTAAGAGGGTAATAGTGGAAAAAGGAATGTCTTCAAATATAAACTACACAGAATCATTCGGTGAAAATTCTTTCTGATCTGTGCATTCAGCTAACAGAGTTAAATCATACTTTTGATTGAGCAGATCTGAACACTCTTTCTGTAGAAAATGCAACTGGACATTTGGAGCGCTAAGAGCGTAGTAGTGGAAAAAGGAATATATTCAAATATAAACTACACAGAAGCATTCTGTGAAACTTCTTTCTGATCTGAGCATTCAGCTAACAGAGTTAAACCATACTTTTGATTGAGCAGTTTTGAAACACTCTGTCTGTAGAAAATGCAACTGGACATTCGTAGCGCTAAGTGGGTAATAGTGGAAAAAAGAATATGTTCAAATATAAACTACACAGAAGCATTGTATGAAACTTCTTTCTGTTCTGTGCATTCAACTAACAGAGTTGAACCTTACTTTGATTGAGCCGTTCTGAAACACTCTTTCTGTAGAAACTGCAATTGGACATTCTGAGCGCTAAGAGGCCTATATTGGGAAAAAGAATGTTTACAAATAAAAGCTACACAGAAGCATTGTGTGAAACTTCTTTCTGTTCTGTTTGTTCAACTAAAGGGTTGAACCTAAGTTTTGATTGAGCCGTTCTGAAACACTCTTTCTGTAGAAAACGCAAGTGGAGATTCGGAGCGCTAAGAGGGTAATAGTGGAAAAAGGAATGTCTCCAAATATAAACTACACAGAATCATTCTGTGAAACTTCTTTCTGATCTGTGCATTTAACTAACAGAGTTAAACCATACTTTTGATTGAGCAGATCTGAACACTCTTTCTGTAGAAAATGCAACTGGACATTTGGAGCGCTAAGAGAGTAGTAGTGGAAAAAGGAATATATTCAAATATAAACTACACAGAAGCATTCTGTCAAACTTCTTTCTGATCTGAGCATTCAGCTAACAGAGTTAAACCATACTTTTGATTGAGCAGTTTTGAAACACTCTGTCTGTAGAAAATGCAACTGGATATTCGTAGCGCTAAGTGGGTAATAGTGGAAAAAATAATATGTTCAAATATAAACTACACAGAAGCATTGTATGAAACTTCTTTCTGTTCTGTGCATTCAACTAACAGAGTTGAACCTTACTTTTGATTGAGCCTTTCTGAAACACTCTTTCTGTCGAAATTGCAATTGGACATTCTGAGCGCTAAGAGGCCTCTATTGGGAAAAATAATATCTTCAAATAAAAACTACACAGAAGCATTGTGTGAAACTTATTTCTGATATGTTCATTAAGCTAACAGAGTTAAACCATGCTTTTGATTGCGCAGTTCTGAACACTCTTTCTGTAGAAAATGCAAGTGGACATTCGGAGCGCTAAGAGGGTAATAGTGGAAAAAGGAATATATTCAAATATAAACTACACAGTAGCATTCTGTGAAAATTCTTTCTGTTCTGTGCATTCAACTAACAGAGTTGAACCTTACTTTTGATTGAGCCGTTCTGAAACACTCTTTCTGTAGAAACTGCAATTGGACATGCTAAGCGCTAAGAGGCCTACATTGGGAAAAAGAATGTCTACAAATAAAAACTACACAGATGCATTCTGTGAAACTTATTTCTGATCTGTAAATTCAGTTAACAGAGATAAAACATATTTTTGATTGAGCAGTTATGAAACACTCTTTTTGTAGAAAATGCAAGTGGAGATTCGGAGTGCTAAGAGGGTAATAGTGGAAAAAGGAATGTCTTCAAATATAAACTACACAGAATCATTCGGTGAAACTTCTTTCTGATCTGTGCATTCAGCTAACAGAGTTAAACCATACTTTTGATTGAGCACATCTGAACACTCTTTCTGTTGAAAATGCAACTGGACATTTGGAGCGCTAAGAGCGTAGTAGTGGAAAAAGGAATATATTCAAATATAAACTACACAGAAGCATTCTGTGAAACTTCTTTCTGATCTGAGCATTCATCTAACAGAGTTAAACCATACTTTTGATTGAGCAGTTTTGAAACACTCTGTCTGTACAAAATGCAACGGGACATTCGTAGCGCTACGTGGGTAATAGTGGAAAAAAGAATATGTTCAAATATAAACTACACAGAAGCATTGTATGAAACTTCTTTCTGTTCTGTGCATTCAACTAACAGAGTTGAACCTTACTTTTGATTGAGCCGTTCTGAAACACTCTTTCTGTAGAAACTGCAATTGGACATTCTGAGCGCTAAGAGGCCTATATTGGGAAAAAGAATGTTTACAAATAAAAACTACACAGAAGCATTGTGTGAAACTTTTTTCTGTTCTGTTTGTTCAACTAAAAGAGTTGAACCTTAGTTTTGATTGAGCCGTTCTGAAACACTCTTTCTGTAGAAAATGCAAGTGGAGATTCGGAGCGCTAAGGGGGTAATAGTGGAAAAAGGAATGTCTCCAAATATAAACTACACAGAATCATTCTGTGAAACTTCTTTCTGATCTGTGCATTCAGCTAACAGAGTTAAACCATACTTTTGATTGAGCAGATCTGAACACTCTTTCTGTAGAAAATGCAACTGGACATTTGGAGCGCTAAGAGAGTAGTAGTGGAAAAAGGAATATATTCAAATATAAACTACACAGAAGCATTCTGTGAAACTTCTTTCTGATCTGAGCATTCAGCTAACAGAGTTAAACCATACTTTTGATTGAGCAGTTTTGAAACACTCTGTCTGTAGAAAATGCAACTGGACATTCGTAGCGCTAAGTGGGTAATAGTGGAAAAAAGAATATGTTCAAATATAAACTACACAGAAGCATTGTATGAAACTTCTTTCTGTTCTGTGCATTCAACTAACAGAGTTGAACCTTACTTTTGATTGAGCCTTTCTGAAACACTCTTTCTGTAGAAACTTCAATTGGACATTCTGAGCGCTAAGAGGCCTCTATTGGGAAAAATAATATCTTCAAATAAAAACTACACAGAAGCATTGTGTGAAACTTATTTCTGATATGTTCATTAAGCTAACAGAGTTAAACCATACTTTTGATTGCGCAGTTCTGAACACTCTTTCTGTAGAAAATGCAAGTGGACATTCGGAGCGCTAAGAGGGTAATAGTGGAAAAAGGAATATATTCAAATATAAACTACACAGTAGCATTCTGTGAAAATTCTTTCTGTTCTGTGCATTCAACTAACAGAGTTGAACCTTACTTTTGATTGAGCCGTTCTGAAACACTCTTTCTGTAGAAACTGCAATTGGACATGCTAAGCGCTAAGAGGCCTACATTGGGAAAAAGAATATCTTCAAATAAAAACTACACAGATGCATTCTGTGAAACTTATTTCTGATCTGTAAATTCAGTTAACAGAGATAAAACATATTTTTGATTGATCAGTTATGAAACACTCTTTTTGTAGAAAATGCAAGTGGAGATTCGGAGCGCTAAGAGGGTAATAGTGGAAAAAGGAATGTCTTCAAATATAAACTACACAGAATCATTCGGTGAAACTTCTTTCTGATCTGTGCATTCAGCTAACAGAGTTAAACCATACTTTTGATTGAGCACATCTGACCACTCTTTCTGTAGAAAATGCAACTGGACATTTGGAGCGCTAAGAGCGTAGT